>NW_018127915.1:1698752-1708823 GCF_001952655.1 Monopterus albus
ATGAGACGCTAACTAAACCAAATCCAATCAATGACTTGACTTTTCCCTGGAAATGCATCCATCCCGTTTCTGCCTCATGGACAGGATGGATGCTAGAGAAGAGACACTGTACCTGCTGAGCAGGATGTGGGTCAAGCTGAAGGGTCTGCCCAACGCCCACCCTGTCGAACTGGGAGCTTTCTTTATCCTCTTAACCTTCATCTGTGAGTCCAAGTCATTTTTTTACTACTAATCTTCTTTATTCTTTAAGATTGAACTGGTCATGATACTGTTTCTTTGCTCCCCTGCAGTGATGGTGCTGCTCATGTCAGTTATAACTTGCCTGACCTGTTGCTGCTTTCGCAAGACCAAGGTGAAAGGGTCAAACATTTGAGCAAATCTGCACAGGCAATCCCTGGACATCTAACTCTCAAACCAAGCACCTAAACACTGGAAGCTTCACTGCAAAGCGTCCTCAACAATGCATAAAAGGCTTCCTCTGCAGCTCTCTCAAGCAAGCACCATGGAATAAAAACTTGGTCTGAGAGACATGGTATTATAATTAAATAAAGCAGAGATCCAAGATTCAACTCAGTGAAGCCTGATACAGGGTGTGTTCAGCAGCAGTGAAGAGGCCCAACCCTCACATAACAAAGGACATAACAAACAGAGGAGGATGTCCTGCCACTTTCCTAAAGCGGCCAGACTTTCAGGAGGATCTGCATTCCTCAGAGCATCCCTGCACTTTAAAGGACAACAAAAGCACCTCAGAGAAAGGCAGGGCCATCCCCAACTGTGTTTAATAATGTAGAAAAAAAATACACCGAATATAAGAGATTAAACATGTAGAACGATAAAAACAAACTGCAGAGCGAGCTGCATGGTGAGATGATGGGGAAAGCTGAACCGATTCATTAATGTTTTTCTAAACTTGTCTATGTGTCATTCTTAAAGAATGAGAAGTAGCAGCCAGACACAAGAGTTACAGTAGGTACGATCCTTCTGAGGCAAAGCTGTTCTCAAACCAAAGTCTCCCTTGACACACTGTAAGACTAGTCCACCCTCTGCTGTACATAAACTGAAATAGCATGTAAATAATGAAAGTTATGTTTAGTGTGCATAACTGCATGTTGTATTTGTGCAAAGGGGAAAGACATTATTGACACTTAGTGTTCCACTTACTTTGATTTGTATGCAATAAACAAAAGATGACTGTGTGCACCGATTTCCTCACTTACCCTTCTTGCTCACAGAAAAACACCATGGCTTCAAAGTCTGTCACGGCTGCTTTGTCTGTCTCCTTTTCATAGCCACGTTTTTGCTGCAGACAAGTTGTTCAGAGATGTTCACGAACCTTGAAATGACTGTGAATCTTTACATTTTCAGGGTTCTGTTGTCATGCTGACCTGTCTGCGGGCGATCTCCTGGCCAATGAGGAATTTAATCTGCTCCTTATCTTTCGGAGAGTAGTATGTGCGACAGGAGGAGGGCAGGCCATCTCTCCCTGCTCGTCCAGATTCTTGGTAGTAACTGGCCAGGGACTTCGCGAGGTTCCAGTGAGCTACAAACCTGAGGAGTTCACCAAAATATTAGCAAATCCAAACCCAAACTTAACAAAGCATTCAAAACTTCAGAATTATTGCCTCACCTGACATTGGCCTTGTCTACACCCATACCAAAGCTAATGGTCGCTACAATGACCAGCACCTTCCCCTGCATCCACTCACTCTGGACCTCTGTGCGATCTCCTGCCTTCAGACCTGCAGAAGCAGGATTCAGTTGTTTAAGCCCAAATCTTGGTGTTGTCTTATCTAACATATGCTTATGAGAAAAATGATCTCACCTGCATGATAAGGTTTGGCCAAGACTCCAAGTTTGGTCAGCTGGTAAGCCACAGTTTCACAGCCTTCCCTGGTCCGACAGTACACAATCCCACAACCCTGTTCACAAATAATACAAAGCTTAAAGAAACCAGGGTTTTCACATTCTTATTCAAAGGAAAATATCAGCTAGTACTGAGTGATATGCAAACAAGTATTTGATAATACATTAAAAAACTGAGTTTGATTGATATGAGAGTTTGGAAAATTCAATGTATCAGGTCATACAACAAAGATTCTAGAAAGATTCTTTTAAACTTGTATTTTAAAATACAGTGACAAAGATGTGCAGTGAACGGATCATTTTACGGTCTTCTGGGAGTTTCTAAATCATGTTAAACACATCTTTGACATTCCTGTACTGCATTGTACTGTACTTGGTACGAATTAGAGGGATTTAGGGATCGAAACATGTCTGAAGTTAAGACATGACACAACTGATTTGGGTACTATGTTTATCGGTACATGAAAAATATTATACCCAATATTATTGGCTGATGTCAGCTTGCCAGAGAGGTATTGGTATCAGCATATATCTTAGCTAATAAGTACACCTATTCTAGTTAGTCCACCCATCTTTGTTTTATTTTGCTAAATTGCACAAACAGATTTTTCCTCACATATAGGAACACAGACAAATATATACCAACACCTTAAGCTTTCCATGGTTATTCTTGTGAGATATTTCTGTTTATATCCTTTCAAATGAGTTGTTCTTTCTCTACAGCTCCAACATTTGTGAAAATATTAGGAAACACAACATACAAGAAGGAGCACAGGCACACGGGAAATCCCAGCATCCCAGAATCCAGCTTACTGACCTGCCCGTTAGACCCGCTGCCCATTGCCAGTGCTTTCTTAATGAAGTCATGGAGGTGGACGTAGGGGTTTGGCAGCAGCTCCCTGAAGATCACATCATAGTGCAAGTTACTGCGAAAAACAGGTGTAACAAAAGACAGTGGCACACGCAGCCTCAGGGACTTAACAATATCCTCTTGTACATTATTGGGTGCTGTCGCTGTCAGGGCCAAACAAGGAACCTCTGGCAAACGATCACGCAGTTCGCCCAGTTTGAGGTAGTCCGGCCTAAAATCATGGCCCCACTGAGAGACGCAGTGAGCCTCGTCCACTGCCAGGTAGCACAGCAGGCCGCGGGAGCACAAGCCTGTCAGGCAGGGCTGGAACGAGGGGGATGCCACCATCTCTGGAGTAATGTAGAGCAGCTTCAGCTTCGGGCTGCTGCTCTGCAGGTCGGTCAGGATCAAACGGCGCTCAGCTGCTGGG
This sequence comes from Monopterus albus, assembly GCF_001952655.1. Taxonomy (NCBI): domain Eukaryota; kingdom Metazoa; phylum Chordata; class Actinopteri; order Synbranchiformes; family Synbranchidae; genus Monopterus; species Monopterus albus. Next base: position 1,701,896 of record NW_018127915.1, read on the forward strand.
AGCTTGGAGTTGATGGAGCAGGCAGGGATGTTCAGATCTCTCAGGTGGTCCACTTGGTCCTGAGGAGAAACAGAGGAAAGAAGCAACACATAACTAAGACTGCACACATAGTCCTTCGTGGGGGTTTGCAGTACTAGATCAGAGCCTGACCTGAATCAGAGCAATGAGCGGGGAGATAACCAGAGTAATCCCCTCAGCCAGCACTGCAGGCAGCTGATAACAGAGAGACTTTCCTGCTCCAGTGGGCATGCACACAAACACATCCCTGTCACCTACAGAGAGACAACAGCAGTCACCATCCTGCCAAACAGCCTCTCCTTGACGACGACAACACTACCTGTGAGGGTTAAATGCATGAACTAAGCAGACTGATCGCTGGCTTACCTCTAATGACAGCTTTAATGACATCTTCTTGTATTTTAGACCTGAAATTATCGAACCCAAAGTGGCTTTTTAAAGCCTGTTTTAAACTTTTTGTCATCGTATTTTCGTCTGAGAACAGCCCTAACAAACTTCTGACGTCGTCGCGCACTGATGACATCATTAAAGTCGTCAAAAACCGAAACTAATAAAATAAACGTATGAGAAATTTTGTATTTTTGATCTCATATGATATATTTATATACTCCACTTAACATTTATAATTTGTTACACTTGTATTATTATTGTTATTGTTAAACTATATGCCGCGTGTTTTATTTGTTTTACAATAACGTTTTCTGATTGGTCCAGCTGCCTGTCTTGTTGGCGCTTCTTAGAGTCTAATGGCGGTTGGCAAACAATGGAATGGTGCATTACCACCACCAACTGAATCGGAGTGTAAATCAGGAATCTGACATCTTCCCTAACCCCAATAATTAAACAGTTGAGACAACTAAGTATTTTCACTTTTAACTTAAATTCTCAGTTTTGTTTCTCTTACTGAAATCTTTCTTATTGTCACTCTGATAAACACTTGACCCACAACAGTATGACAGTATGACTGGACAATAACTCTCAATGCAATACCTGTATATATACATTGTACAGATTATACAGATCCGTACATGTCGCTATTTTTAAGTACTCTATTTTCATTCCTATTTATCTCATTTCAGTGAGCATTCCATTGTCTGTCTGCATTGTTTACTGCCTGTTTATACTGCTTATTTTGCATTGCATTTTGTGCAGTATAACATAACATACTCAATTGTTTCTTCTTCTCCACAGAAAGAAAGTTGATGTTAGAGTTGTTCTAATTGCTCTTGAACGCTGTCTTAAAGCCTGATATTGAATAAGCTTGTTTTTTTAAAACATATTTGCTGCTGATCCATATACCACACTCCTATAATCCAGTACTGATCAAATCAGTCCAATGTAAATGGTCTTTAATGCATTTCTTTCTGCTTCCCAATCACTTCCCACTAAACGCTGTGTACATCCCTCTATACACAGCTACTTTTAAATACCTGTGGTTGAAAGTACTCAGATCTTTTTATTAACTTTAAGTAAAACAGTACCACAGGATATGAACAATCCAGTATTAACTTAAAGTTCAAATTAATCTAAGTGCCAAAGGAATGTTAAGACACCCTTTATAAAGATTTATAAACTGCAATAAATGACTAACAAATTGTTCAGTAATTTTTGGGTTGCTATGGCTTTTGACAAAAAGCCTCCTCCAGCAAGACACTTGTTTAAACTTAAATGTGCGAGGAAAGACAGAAGACCCCTTAAGTTTGCAGTTATAAATGTTAAGTCATTACTAAAGGGCAATGGGTTTCTCAGTTTGTAATAGCATGTTTTAACATTAAATTGTTTTTCTTTCTCTGCCACCTGATATTTGAATATACTTTTGCTAAAGCGTCCAGTGCAGCCCAGAACCAATAAACAGACCAAAGCTTCAGACATACACTTGGTGCGTTTATTATTCAGAGTGCATTCTCACTGCAGGATTGACACTGCACATTACAGTACATTAATGCTCAACTTTTTTTAATATATTAAAATACATTATGTGAGCAAAGGGTAACACTATAACCATAAAGAGAAAGTGGCAGCAACAATCACATTCATCACAAGCAGCATAAAGCATGGTCACATGGTTGAGCTATTAAATAGCACAATGATGGTCTTTTACATCAGGATCGCTGATTTCACTTACATTATTATAGAACCTGATTCATTTTACTTTATCATGATGTCTACTGGGTTGTAAAGGAAGAAGGGGGAGATGAAGGAAACTCAACCCCACAGGCAGGATGTGGAGCAGAGACACTGGTTTTTAGCTGCTGGGGACCTGATCACCAGATCCTTGATGATCTCCACCGTACCGAACAAGGGGAACAGCTTCTCAGTGAAGTGTTCATTGTAGGTGTAAATGTGGAAGTGTTTGTCCACGTCATAGAAGGACAGCTGGCCGCAGTCGTAGTCGAGGTAGATGCCCACCTTGCGGGGGATGAGGTCTGGTGGTAGGGCAGTGAAGGGCACGGTCAGCGCCTTCAGCTCTGTGCCCCTCTCCAGCCGCAGGGTCAGATACCCTGTGTTGGTGTTCAGCGACTTGAAGCCTTTCCTCAGGGCTGACTCTTTAGCCACTCCCAGCCGCCAGTCCCGCTCACCTACCTCCACTTCCCAGTAGTGGCGGCCGGAGCTGAAGCCCTCCACCCCAACAGCACACCACCAGCCATCAAAGCGTTGGTGGTAGTTGGGAACTTCCTTCCTCTCAAAGCCACAGCGCATCCTCTTCTCATCACAGGATATGAGCAGATCTGGGTTGGCTGTGTCTAGATCCAGAGTCACCTCAGCTACAAGGAAAAGTAAAGAGGCTTCAATTACCAAACCGGTTCAGAAAAGATTACACCAACTACAGTAAAACTTTGATTAAACAAACGCCGTACCTGCAGCATTTGACATCCAGTCCCACACTGCAAAAAAGCACAAAAACCAAGACTTCAGTAGTGAGAGATGATGATGAAACCAACAACACGATGATGTAAAGCTGATTTTACAGAACTGTGATGTCTGTGATTAGCCTAAGCATTAGCATGGCTAATATAAATATTCCTCGCAAAGCTGTTCCTTATGACATGGACATCATCTGCACTGAAGTGTTTGGATCCTGGTTCATCTCAAAAACCCAAATTAAGATTCTAGCTCCTGATCCCTTCCTTCATCATCCACCCAACATGAGAAAAATACTTACTTCACATAATATAATTGGATATGTAATGTTATTGTATAAAACACATCTGGTTTTCAGTATATCTCTCACCTGGTTGAGGAATGTAGGATATGGCACCTGAAAGGAGATATCACCAAAGTTATAACATTTCCAAATTTATAACAAAATTCAACTTGACTGAGTATTAATTTACAAACCGATCTTCTGAGTCCGCTGCTTCCACATGAGCCACTGCTGTGGTATGGTATCCTGCAACACACACAAGATGATTTGTGTCACACCTAAGCAACTACCTGATGAACCGCAGCTCAAAGTGTTGATCATACTCTGTGTATTATAACCTGGGCTCCTACCTTATCTAGACACTGTAGTATTAAAGTCCACATGACCAGCTCCATAGCAGTCAGCAGATTGGGCACACGTCCCCACCGCCAGGCTGACTGCAGGTCCTCCAGAACCTTTACCACAGGTTCACCAGGCCACACACTTTGCTGCAAGATGATCAACATGTTTGGCTTTGAAGGAACATTGAGGTGAATAGGAAACAAGGAATGTTTTTACGTGAGCTTCTCACCTCAGGCTGAGCTCTCAGGTCTTTGATCCAGTTGAGGATCACTGCCTTGGCCTGCAGCAGGTCCTGCTCAGTAATCAGATCAGGCAGTTTGCCCTCATCCATCTCTGGCCAGCCATCAGTCTGCATGGGCCTCTTCTGCAGACACAAAGGCACAGGCGTTCAGTGAAAAAAGCCTATCCATACCTTGAGTAAGCAGAGTTATATTGACTATAGGTGCTTCTTCAGATAAGCACCTTGCTCTCTAGCACCGAGGCCCATTGTAGGATGAAGGCCCTGCAGAGAGAGGTTGGCCAGGTGTCTTCCAGGTTCCAGATGTGCTCGAGGACTGAGGACCTCTGCAGTGGCAAAACAGCAATGGAAACATGGGATTGGTGAAGACAAAAAGACAGGTGAAGAGCTCAGTACTGTGACTTAACTGGTGAATATGATTGAGTTTAATATGTTTCTTACTTGGCTGACATTCAGTGGTCCAACAAAAAGAAGGTTTGTAAGTAATATTGCTGTTGCTCTTTCATGTTGTGTCAGGTTTCAACAGTAGTAATTGGTAGCAATATTTTGCTGCATATAACCTCCTCAGTTCAGACAAATCATCCTTGAATGTGCATGTTATTAGGCAATTCCCTACAGGTGTATGCTGTACACACACAGTTGCATGTGCATAGTGTATACACAAGAGGTTCTACCTGACACACTCGGCTGAAGTCTTTTGCCAGATCCACAACAAATAACTGATCCTCACACAGAGGCTCCCTCTCCTCCTTCTTCTTCTTGTGTGATTCCTGTGTGTGGACATTAAAAATAAAGGAGTTTCTGTGGGAAACGGTTTGGAAAAGGAAAAGACGTTATTTAAAGGACATCAGTGCTGGTTCACCAGTGCTTTAGAGAGTAATAAGGTCAGACTAGAAAGGAGGTGGTCACCGAGCCTAATCAAAATGCACATCGTGCTCTGTTCCTGTCAGCAGAAAAGAAAAGACACCCCTCCCCTCAGGGCTCTCTGCCTTGATTCATCTTATCAACAACTCTGCATATGGTAGCTCTTTTTTCTTAAATAAAACAAGGAAAGTGTGAAAGTTACTCACAAACCATTCTGACAAAACGTGTTACCTTTATCTTGGCTGTCAAGCTTTTGGCCGGCTCCAGCATGAAGTGAAAACACTGCATCATCCTGGCTGATCTGTAAGAGTCCTACGGTGAAACAAATGTTACTTCTGTGTTTTATACACAAGCCAAAAAACAACTTAAGATTATTTCTCTTCTTACCAGCCTTGACACCACAACACAGGACATTACATGCTAATAGAATTTACATGGATGTAATTAGTAATAATTGGATATAGTCTTTTTCATCAAGTGCTAAAGTGGAATATGTCAACTTGTACTTCTGAGATCAGCTTCCTGGTGGTAAACCTTTAAAGCTTTCTGCGTTGAAGCAGAATACATTATTAGTTTTGCTCTGCAAGAGGTGCCACTGTCTCATCCGACCGCTCGTATTCAGTCCTCAAAGGACACATTTTTGCAATCTGTGTCTGTGTTGACTTCAAAAACACCAGCATGTCATGTAAATCATTAAACCCATGAAGGAAAGTCACACAATTAAAACATAACATTTGAATGTAATCAAGGTCAAGGATGTTGTCTCCTTGTCCTTGCACTGTCAGGTATATAAATGACCTAATTAATAACATTTTCTCCTGTGAGACATGAGGAATGTGTCACCAGACCAGACCAGAGGTGATTATTAACTGGAGTAGATTCAAGCAATAAAAAGCAGAGCGTCTTAAAGGTGACTAACCCTGCATGCTCCCAGTGCAAAGCCTCGGCTACCTCACTGATCCTGTCCTTCATCAGTCCATCTCTACTCATTTCTCCCTTTGATTCACCCTCTCCATCGCCACCTGCACAAAAACACTGACTGTGTGTGTGGATGGAGATTCTAAACAAGTTCTTGTGCCAACCCAGACTGAGGAAGATGTGAATGACTGACATAAATAAAGCCTGTCTGTATGTTACTGCCTCCCATTTAAATCTAAGAAGCCTGCGTTTATCTGCAGTGTCATTAAACACAAACATAAACAGTCCTGGTTAGGCAATGAAGTTAATCAGGTTAATTTAATATTTTTTGCCTCATGTTAGTTTAGTCAAGCTATTTATATACTGTATAAAGTATGAAGCTTATATATTGTGTTTGAAATAAGTAGCAGGCCTGTTACTGAGCTAAAGCTAAAGTTACCTATAGAATTAGCTTATTTAAGATGCTGGAACATCGGGGACCGAAAATAAACAACAGGGAAAAGAGAAATGCTCCGTTATAAGTGATATACCGATGTCTGGGGAAAACATGACCACGCAGTTTTTGCAGCGCGAATGGCCCAGTTACTGCGCATGAGATAAACATATACATTATGGATGCAACCTGGCTCCTTGTGCATGGTTCAAACTTTATATCTATAGCTAAGCATGTGACAGAACAATATATTTCATACATTCATGCTGGTAATATCGTGTGACGCGCCCCTGCAGTGCGTCCTTCACAACAACACAATGCAATACGCTTGATCATTACGCGCACATAGCTTACCCCGCTCCTCACTGGGATGATAAAGTAAAGACGTTTTGTTCGCCTCTTGTCTTTGCCACCCAGGATACAAACCGTTTGGACTGTACTATGCTGCAGTGTCTGACCTTGTTTACATACTAGACTGGTCGGAGAGGTTCGGGTTTCTCCGGCAGTGACGAAAGCGACTTCCCTGTGGACAAGGCACGCAGCCATGTTTGTAAGGTCATAATGCTTTGTGTTTATTTTGATATTATTAGCTACTAGTTATACTGCAAATACAGATCTGACATACAAAACATCCTGTTTATAAAACTGAATGCATTTTGAAAAAATAAGTGTGGTGCTGTTCGTTTTATATTGAAAAGATAAGACTAATAAGAGGATATATATTTCTCAATGTGAAATTTATTATGCATTAACGTATCAAAATTAGCATGTGCACATGGATCTCCACTGTTTAGGATAAACAGGAAAGACTAAACAGGAAAGACTAAACAGGAAAAGACTCCCCTCAACTGGTTGGTATACAATATTTGTATGAAAAAATGCTACTATCTAATTGGTCCAAAACTGTTGGGGAGAAGCTGTGGTTTAGACTTAACTCTCCCGTCATTGGTCCCCCATTCTGGTCTGATCT
>NW_018127915.1:1709035-1720247 GCF_001952655.1 Monopterus albus
TCTCCTACAGAAACTTATTTTCTCTTTATGTTAGTGAACATATAATTGGGTGAAAAATAACTACATAAACATATCTGTGACATGTAAGTATGTAAACTTATGTGTGCTATAAAATAAAACCATTCTTAAGTGTATAAAATAAAAATCACCCTAACATAAACCGTCTAATACTACAGGCTAGGTTTTGTATACATTTGTTCAATGGTGGAAGAAGTACTTAGTAAAAAGTAAAATATTTGCCTCTAAAATGTAGTGGAGTAAAAGTATGACATAACACAAAATAAAAAATACTCTGGTACAGATGCCGCAAAATTGTACTTAGCTATAGTACTTGAGTAAATATACTTAATTACTTTCCAGCACTGTATTTGTAAAAATAAACTAGACCTGAACCAAATGCAGCATTCAGATGTTGTCTTTGGTTCAGCTCATCAGTGCAATAAAGTGTATAACCATTGTGATGTGTATATATATTTATACACAGATCATGTTGATATACATTATGTCAAAATATTCTTTTATAGATGATGATGCCAGAAATGGCAAGGAGAATACCACGTCCCCATTCATGGTTTGTAGTCTAATCACATGCATGGTGCTTGTGCTTTATTAGGGAAAGTCCCGCCATTCACAACCGCTGATGTGTCACCTGTTTTGTCAGGGTTAACAGACCTTCTGCTGCCTGCACCCTCTCAAAACAGCTTCTGAACGTCTCCCGGAGAAAACTACGCACATCGTTGATTCTGTATGATTAAATTTTCTGACCTGTTTCACGTATTTATGAGAACAGAAGTCATTTTCTTGAAGATACATCTGTTTTTCATATACTTCGAGTAGAGTAGTATTTACAATCATTGATTAAAATAAAAAGATTTTTCAATTACATACATAATATTTTTGGTTTTGTAGAATATTTACTACCTGACAGCAAATGGCTGAAACTGTATAAGTGGAGGAACTGACTGACTGTGACTGAAATTGAAAGATACTTATCTGGGGAAATGTGTTTAGCCAATAAGGGGTCAATAAGTGTCTAAGAAAATAATTTCTCATCTTTTTTTTTGTACTGAAATGAGTTTCTGATACTGTTGAATTTGCAATTCTTTACAGTTTACTTATGAATATTAATTGTAGACAAACATCTCCATAATTTTCCTGAAATGGCCTTTAGCTGTGGAGCCTAACTAATCTGATTAGTAAATAGTCAGAACCAGCTGCTGCTCTTAAATTACAAGAGCCCATTAACAAAACAATAAAGGTTTTTAATATATTTGTTTTCACAGAAACAGAAATGAGGAGTCACATTTTTCTTCAATAAATACAACACAAGACAAAATGCAGGACAAAACAAATGGTATCCATACATGGCAGGTGGCAGAAGGCAACTCAAGAAAGAGAGGTCTCCATAGAGAACTTGGCGTTTCTCTTTTGTTTTCATTTCACATTCGCTCCGCTGAGGAATCGAAGCCATTTGGTGATTAGAACAAACAGTGTTCTGTGCTGAGCAAAACAAACAATTAAAAGATAAAATGTTTGCTAAGAAAGTGAGAAATCATAAAAACACAAATCATCAGAAAAAATAACCGAGGTAAAGCGGTTAAGACAAAAACACCTTTACATAAGTTGTCACACATACAGTAGATGGCACACGCACTCTCATTAGCACCTTTTTTAATTCTCCCTCTCACAGCCTGATCCACAGGCTGCAGCGGTGTGGCACAGTTTCAGCGGCGTACACGGCTCTGAAAACCTTACAAACCACACAGTGAGGTTTGTGGGTCAGAAACAGCAGAATACAAGAGGAGAGCAAACATAACCAATGTTTGCTGATGCAGTACAATCACTATGTAAATAGTGGTTCCCTTTTTTGGTATGCGATGGTCAAGTCTGTTCTTCCCCGTCCTTTTAAAAATATATGGTACCGGCCACCTCAGTAAATGTTTATTTCCAGTGTTTCTCCTGAAATTCAGCAGCATGACGGTGTACAGTAACTGTCACCAAGTGTTTTCTTAACATTCAAATAGCTGCTCCCCCATCGTTCACTGGCTGTCATCGTAAACTCAGCGTTTGAGCTATCAGCTCGTGTAAAGGATCCGATCATGGTCAGCCTTCAAGCCTTGTGTTCTTTTGGTGACTCCACCTGTATGGAAGCCATCAGACTGATCATCAGCTTGGGCGCTCGACCAGCATCACACAGGTAGAACAGTGCTGCTTCTGTCACAGTTGACTGGATGAGGTGAGTCAGCCTGAATGTTGGGTGCTGTGTCGGTGTTGTTGGTACTCTGAGGAGGAGAGATGGCCACACCAGATGACAAGATGTTGTGTGGCAGTTCAACAGACTGACGGATGCTCTCTTCATATGTTGGAGGTGGCTGTAGGAAAAGTAAAGACAACAAGACACAAGATACTCATTTAAAGATGTACTAATCAATATTTTGATACTGCAAATAGATCATATGACTGCTTTTAATGTGAAAGTTCTCACTTGTGGCGAGGAAACCAGAGAAAATATCATCCAACTGTAAAGGTTCCCTCACCTCTTTGGACGTTTGGTTTTCAGGCCCCACGTTTCACTGTTTTGTTTCAGTCTCACTGGACTTTCGAACTTCATTTCCAGCTGTCGCATGTAACTGTTTTCATTGTGCAGCAGCTAAAGCCTAATATCTCTCTCAGCTGGGCAAACATTACTCTGAATGAATGCTAATGCTTCTCTGTGTCTGTTGGATGTGTAAATAGGCAACTACTCGCCAACATGTTTTCAGGTAATAATATATCGGATAATTCTAATAATATATAAAGTTTTGTTGTTTGTTTACAGCTTGTTGGACCTCCCCTTCCTTCTCCTGTGGGAAATTAGCTCTTAAGCTGCTAAATGTTCTTCAGCTCTCAGTATGTCTGTGATGGATTTGAAGTCTTTTTACTGAAAGCAGCTGCTTCCTGTAGCTGAAAATGACGCCATGAGAGCAATGAAAGTGAAACAAAATGGCAAAGTTGTGGCCCAACATCTGAACATTATGAGGGATTCCTTTAATAATGCATTGTTTTCACAGTGTCATTTGATATATGGTCATAAAAATATTGATTTTAGCCAATTTGAGGAAGACCTGTCCAAACTGTATTGCAGATATATTTACATCACCAATCTGTCTCCATGTTGGCTGCTTGGAACATGTTTTTGCCCTGTGCGTTATCTTTCTAATCACATCTGGTAAATTCACATAGCCTGACTGAGTCCCCTTATCTTTTAATTGCTTGGGGACCCTCAGGCAACAAAAACAACCCTACGACCCTGCCTTCTGTCTGATACACTCACCACACACACACCAGGCCACAAAGTTTTACTACTACCCTCCCCTGGGGACAGACGACAGATGTGGGAAATTAAGGGGCCATCATTTCTACGAATTTGTGTGTGTGTGTTAGAGAGAGAGAGAGAGAGAAGGGCAGTCATGCTATGGACTGTTTAATCAAAGAAAAGAAAGAAAGGTCAAAGAAGAAATAAACGGTGGAAGACAGGATCACATAGAATCATGCTGGGGCACTGTTTACACTCAGGGTGCAGGCTTTAATTATGTTTGATCTGATTTTTTCTCATTACCTTGTGTGCTCAAGCGTTGTGCGAGTCAAAAACTCAACAAAAGATCAACACAGTAAAACCTTGAAGCAGGACGGCAACACAATTCAACAACAAATATTATGTGAGCTAATAGTGCATCATGTTTAGTGCACTCTGAATGCAATGTGATCTTTGAACAAGCTCTTGTTACAGTATTGTATGACAGCATGGTCACAAGGGAAAAACCCTGCTTCTTATTAGCTCCATTCATTGTGAAACTGCATACAAGGCCTCATAATAAGCTGAGTTTACATGAGCTTTAGCCTTCCTTGAAACTGTAATGGAAGTAAAATATCATCCCTCTTGCTAAGCCTAACATCAGTGTCTGAAATACTCCACTGTCAACGCATTTGTGACTGTATCAACTGCTGTGAGAGTCAAAATCCCTAATTTAGCCCACCTCAGTCACAATGGGTCCGTTGAGGCCGAAGCGATCTGCAATCATCATGTGGATCTGCCTCTGGCGGTCCTTCTTTCGGACACTCTCATAGGAGGGGAGCCTCGGCAGGGGGGTCGCCACTGTGGGCAGGCTGTAGCTGGAGGGCAGGCCGACAAAGAACAGCTGACCTGCCTGCTGAGACACACAAGGGCCAAATCACAGAGGGATGGTTATGAGGGGCAGAAAACAGATGCTTTCATGTGCTGAGGATTTATTGATAATAGCCCAAGTACATCCCATCACTGATACCCCCTTTAAACATAAAGCCCAGTAAGCTGCAGCCACTGAAACCACTTGGGAGGTGGGAACTAATCAGCTCAGTAATATGCGTATTGTACAGTATGTGTAAGATTGAGAGTGTGTCTTTTTTCACATAATAGGGTATGGGGGGGTGTACTCAGGAAGCTGCTTTGTGTTGGTTAACAGCTGATGATGCTCTCTTACCTCAGTATTGTTGTCATTCATGTCATGCGATACATGGTTCATCTGCGCTAAATGAGGAGATCCCACCAGCGTCTGTCTGCTGCTGTACTGAGGAGGAGCACCCTTTAAAACAAGCAGAAAGTAAATTGTTCTGTTAAAAGCATTTGTTAGTTTCTGTTTTAACTTAGTATCATGCATGCTGGGCCCATGCTGTTTGCAATTTGTCAGAAATCCCCTCATTTCGGCACAATTGACTGATTTTCATGCCTTGTTTAATCACTGTGTGACACTGGGTGGTTTAGCAATACCATAAATTATCTGATCAATACAACGACACCCCTCTGATCTCCGTTCCTCCTCCCAGTTCCACCCCCTCTAAAACAAGACCTGTCAGTGTTGCACTGTATGAGGTGCAGGAATCCTGAAAAAAGGCTGCCCAGAAAACGAGGTAATCGCCTTCGGTCCAAATGAGCCTCCTTTGTGTGGAGAACAATGCAATGTCCTACTGTGTCATCGGGCTCCCTAGGCAACAAACCACACCGTGTGGTCCTTTCAGCATCTCTGTACTCCCCTTGTAACTGTGGCAGGTACCTCTTAACGAGCACACTCCAATACACATTATGGCCTTGGATGTCATGTGGGCAGGCGTCACAACAAAGTGAGTTTGTTGCCTGACTGAGATTTAACTCCAGCATGAGGATAAGACATGCTACGACAACATTCGCTACTAACACTAAAGAGAGTCAACACAAGTGCGAGTTCAGCATTCGGTAGATATTAAATTAGCACTTTCCCAGACCAGTTTAAACAGTGACATCACTCACACTTAGAGTGATGCACCCCTATGACCTTTGCCATAACCCTCACATCATTTCAGAGAGACGACACTAAAAAGGTGATGTCAAAGGTCATTTTCCCTCGCTGGTTTGTACTTTTAAGACGGAAAAAAAAAAGTCCTCAGGAAAGAGAAAAAAGGAGCGCTGTCCTTTTGTCTGCTGCCAGTGATTCAACCAGTGTGAAAAAGCACAGCCGTGTAAAATCACTGTTGAAGTCGGGGGTGGACCCCAGCGGCAGTGTGCCTTTTTCACTACTGCAACCTAAAGGAGATCCATTGTCCGCCTTGCGTCCCCAACACCCACAGAGGGGTCTGTCCACTATTCATGGTGCAAACCGAAGCAGGGAAAGGTATGTGACAATGAAGTTAAAGACATGAAATGTTTCTGAGGAACACAATGACACAGTGTTGTGTGTTTCCCTCCTGAATGACTTCCTGTCCTAACTTAGTGTTAATAAACATGAGGGAAAATACTTGAGTAAATTAATATCCCATAACAAATGAAAATAAACCCTGTCACCAACAAACTTTGGCACCTTACACTCTGTTTACAGACTCTCACGTGTAGCTTACTGTACTGCCCTAAAAGCAAGTTAAGGGACGCAGTGTCATCTTATCAGTTACATAATGTATGGATACAGTCAGTTTGTACCAATGAAATGCTCTGTTAGGCCTTCAGATGTGACAACAGAGCGTCCCCATTCAAGCCGCAGCTGAACGGAGCTTCCTGTTTGTTGAAGGCGGGAGGTATGAGTTGTGTCTCTGTAATCTCAAGATAACACTTGGTCTTCACCCCTGGGACTTACAAAGGTGAGAAACAAGTCAGGAAGAGGAAACAGAGAGAATGGGCAACCAATGAAACGCTACCTCTTCCTTTTCGCCCTTCCAGCACCACCCCCAACAGCTTTAAAGATATGTAAGCGGTTATATAGGCAGAGATCCTGTATGTGGTGTTAACGGTGTGGTGTCAATAAAAAAATTCAAGTAATAATGACTGAAAATGATGCACACTCTTGTTGTTTTGCTTCCCCTGCTGTGTCAATGTTAGAAACAAAATTTGCTTAGCAGTAATTTAATCACATTGATGCTGTACCAGCAGCAGTATGCATGTTAAGTGCTAATTCTGTCCAACTCCATTAGAGTCACGGTGGCACTCGGAGATATTTCTGGCGAGCAGCTAATTCAACTGAGACAAATCCATTGCCTTACAATCATCATATCAAGTTTATTCCAGTCTTTTCTCCTAGCCATGCAAATTGAACCTGACACTTCTTAATGGCGATACGCCGAGTGCACCAAGTGTCTCTGAGCTCAGTGTGATTTTAAAAAACGGAACATGCAGGTGACTAAAAAAGAAAACGACAGCACTTTCGGCCTTTTGTTTTCTTACCATATCTGCATGTGGCTCCTGATAGGAGCGCAGTTTGCAGCAGTGAGGATCCCTGCGGCAGATAATGGACAGCAGCCCCACAATAACCACAAAGAACAGCAGAGAAGAAACTGTTTGAAAACAGGAGAGAAGGAAATAGTAATCACATTGATCCGTTTTCCTGTTCAAAAACTGTGCAAAAGAACAGTATCAGAACAGATGGACTCTTTAGTGAAGTTTTCTTTAAATGAATTATATATCGAGTCATTTTTAACTCTTGACTGACAGTCTGTCTCTACAGTGTGAACACTAAAGACATAACTCAGGTGCACTACCCGTCTGTCAAGAACAAGAATAACTTGTAGGTGCCACGATTATTCTGTCAACTATAAATTGTGTTTTATAGTACTTTTAGTCATATGTGGCTATCAAATTAGCTGCTATCTTCTGTCAACACATACAGTATGTGAAACATGAATAAGCCTCATCCCACAGCTGTAATATGGCTGGATTAAGTGCAAATACTACACAGGAGACAAGTAAAAGTCAGTATCTAGAAAAGTGTCTCATCTTCAGATCAGTTAGATATGATTAAAATATGATATGTAGCAGAGTCTTCTTTCTTTTAAACATGTCAGTTAAAAGGGTTACTTACAGGATGCACCCACCACTGTGAGTTGATCCAGTGTCATCTGGTGGGGGAGACCGGTTGGTCTTGGAGTTGTGGACATTTCTTCTGTGCAAACTGATAATACCCCCTTCAGAAATGCCCCTGAACTCACCACCCTCAGCACAAACACTCTCATGTTTTTTATATCGGAGAAAACAAGTGGAGACCAGCCCTGTCGCTCCTTTTCATTGTCTGTTCGGGACAGTCCAAATGCGCTCTGGAAGTCGGATCACAAACTCTCTGCACTCAGTAAACACGCCAAAGCGTTTATGAGCCCGTGAAGGCGCACTGACGCCATCTCCAAACGCGTGACGTCGCCGGCTCTGAGCTGGACGGCAGCAGAGTTTGGTTTATGGTCTGGCACTGGTAGGAGCAGCAGTAGCTATACGGTCAACAGACATATTGGTTAACCTAAGTAACATGTTTTAGTTTTTTTTTTTCTTTTGGTTGTCTCAGAAAATATGTGCAGAGGAGAAATCTCCTAAAGCATCAGTGTAACAAGTCTGACTTACTGTTCATGCGTAGTTTCCACATGTGGCCGATATTTCTAACTGAGATTACAGTCGGTTAACTAACTAGTGTTCGTATTTATAGATAGGAGCTATGAAAAGCATGTCCTCGTTTTCTTCTTTCTTGGGAAACTAAGTAAAAATGGAAATTCTTGGAAAAGGTCTTTTTTTAGGTGATGTTTTCTGATTTATTTGAGATATTTACTATTGTTGCACAAATGGCCAACCTTTTTGTCTTGACTTTTGTTTTACATTTTATTCTGTGACTTTATCAAAATCATCTGTGAATGCAAATTTTAATGCATTACAGGTAAAGATAAAACCCTGGCTTGTTTCATCGTTCTGGACAGTGTCTCGTTTATTTTATATCACTCTCCTATGTCCAGTGCAAGTGCCTTGGTTAAAGGTAACTGCGGAATATATATAGATATATGGCTGTATTCAGTGTATTTCTATCTTTGTAAAAGCTCAGCTTTCTTTTGTTTTTCACTGTTGGACTTTGTAAGGATAAATTCCTTTTTTATATCTGCTTAGCTAAACCAGTAGATCAGCACTCTTGGTTCTGTTTTTGATTGTATGCACAGCAGTGGGTGTGGTGGCAATACTTGGAGTGTACTAAGAAATAAAGGTCAGGCTTCAAGAATAGGAAAGTAAAATTTCCAAGTTCCGCATTCAGGGTGGAACATGTTCATTTGGCCGTCTGGGCAGTCAGTATATTTTGCTGATAGTATCATCTTTGGTCACTCGGGTTTGTCTCCACGTTCTTTGCCCTATTGCCTGTTTGCTGTGTCTATAAAGATTGTGTCTTTTGATTCTTTGATTTGATTTGATTTATTCTTTCAAGCATGTAAAGACAGTTGATATGACAACACACATAATTGTACACATAATCCAATATCAATTTGCTTATACCTAGTACATGCTTGAATGGAGTAGGAAGAAGTCAGACTTATCCAGTCCTAACCCATGACATCATCTTACATCATTGGTTTACAAGCAGTATCTCTACATACATAAACACAGCAGTCTTATATTCCACTAAATCAAAAAATTTTAACAATTTAGACTGTATGAAAGCTCCATTGGTGTGATCCCTATACCCCATCTTATGCACAATTCTTATCGCTCTTTTTTTTTGTAATATATACAATGGTTGAAGTGAGCTTGTGTATGTATTTCCCCAGTTTTCAACGCCATACTCCAAGTATGGTAAAATCATAAATCAAAACATTTTAACAATTTAGACTGTATGAAAGCTCCATTGGTGTGATCCCTATACCCCATCTTATGCACAATTCTTATCGCTCTTTTTTGTAATATATACAATGGTTGAAGTGAGCTTTTGTATGTATTTCCCCAGTTTTCAACGCCATACTCTAAGTATGGTAAAATCAATGAAGAATACAAAATGCGTAGTGCTTTCCCGTTCAAAATATATCTAACCCTTGCCAATATCGATATATTTTTTGCTATTTTGTTCGGAACATATCTGATTCTTTCATTCACTGTTTGACTTGGTGGTGATCATTCAGCTGAATTACTTGCATGCTTTAATAAATTCATAAAAAGATGACTGAGCTCTTTGTTCCTTTCTCACCACTTTTATTAGTTTTGCCACTACACACATAACAACACGTTCCTATCTTTCAGATGAAAAAACTTCTGAAAACCCTTTGGGGGACCCTTGAAGGGTCCATGCCCCCGGTGTACACTGGATAGCTAGACTACACCTGGCCCTGCATTTGTGTTTTGTGTGCATCTTTTTATGGTAGTTTTGCATCTCCCTGTGATTGTTTTGCTTTGCTTTTTGATAGTTTAGCATTACATTTTTGTGGTTCTGTGTCTCTTTAGTATCCCTTTGTTGCCCTTTATGGTCATTTTTTTGTCTTTGTAGTATTTGGGTGGTATTCAAATGGGATTTTTATGTCATTTGTGGTAATTTTATATGTTGTGACCCTTTGTTTGGCATCTATTTATAGTTTTTAACATTGCTGAAGCACTGGCCCAGGTCCCCCTGACCTCTAAGGCCCCTGGGCCTATGCCAGGTGGCCCCATTCTTAAATCCATCCAAGGATAAGCCTATTACTAGTTTTGGGCTTAATACTGACCCAAGTAGGGACAAATCTGACTCAGTGATATTTAGTGTGTATAAGAAGTGGGAGTTTGCTGTAGTCGAATAAAAAATCATTCTACTCAAAACAATGGAAATGTACAACGACAGTAGGAGGACGCTTTCTTTAAATAATATATTATACAAACACTTACCATCAAATATGTAAGTTAACGCACTGCGTGTAATTTTCGGAGACAAACTTTCAGCAATCTCAGGACGGAGATAGACACGTGTGCGCGCAGCTGAGAGTGCACCGTGCGCGCGCGCTCACCCGTCACTGGAGACGAAAAAATGGTGGCCAGCGCTCGAGTGCTGAAGCTTCTCCGACGATATAAACTAGCGATTGCTGCCGCTTTGACTATCCTCCTGATTCAAGGGCTTGTAGTATGGAGTCTGAGAAGTCTGGAAGAGGGCGAGGCAGAGGTAAGAAACAATCCCTCCGATTATGTTTGAAATGACAGCTATTCGGTTGGGTTTAATTATAGAGCTAGCCGTTAGCGCTTAGCTTAGCTCGCGGTGTGTTGTGATACAGTAAGGCTAGTTGATGTTAGCCACGTTAGCAGTTGGAGGAACAGCGTTGCTCAGAAACATTTCAGTACAACCGGACCAGCCCCGTCCTGTCTGTCTGTCTGTCTGACACTGACCACAGTACAAGACACAAAGTACACTGGAATTTCCCGCAATGATAGGACTGGTTACATGGTAGTTAACTAGTTTAAGAAGCAGCAGTGGTCCCAACACCACCGCTGGTTGTCAAGTAACGTTACATTTAATGTGGATTTACTATGGTGTTGAAATGTGATGATGGGCAGAGAGAGGGAACAGACAGCTAAAAGGTGGAGGACGTGTATGGAGTGAGGCAACTTTGTGTGAGCATGAGAAAACACCCTGTTATGTTTCAGTGAAACTGTTCAGTGAGTTGGACCGCCTCAAAATATCCAGCATCTCTCCTGCTTTCTTTTCTCTGTCCCTATTTGTATCTAGCAGTGTTGTTCCATTTTAATGACTACGCTTTGATTCAGACTGGAACACCCAGGGAGGGAGCATTTCCCGGAGATAAAAGCCGAAGTTTAGCAGAGACTTGCCTCCACTACATACCACTGAAACGGATTATTTAGCCAAGTCCTCTGTGGGAGTCTTATTCTTTGTGTTCCTCCCACACCTGGAGGCAAGGTACGGTGAGCTGTTAACAGCTGTGACCTGTGGAGGACTGTGTGTGTAGAGAAATGGGTTTTTGA
>NW_018127915.1:1720307-1728531 GCF_001952655.1 Monopterus albus
CATGGAGAGGATAGAAGATTCCTCCCAACATGGATAGATTGCAGATCTGAGTTTGAATGGTTTGATTCAGGTAGCAGATGTAACAGTGGATTCAGTGGGGGATGTGTCTTCAGTGCCCTCCCTGTCGATCAGTTCAGTTTAAACCATAAGCCAATCAGTAAACTCCAAGTCTGGCCCTTTGCCATTTGGTTGATATGAACTAGACCATTTTAAATGAAGTAATCCGTTTCATTTGTGCGCATTTAAACATGACACTGTGACAAAACGGGAAATGTGAAATGTGGTTCATCATATTGCATAAGCTCATTTTGATTTGTATCACCTGTTTGCTTTCAAAGCCTCCAGGCTCTCTGCTGCTTCATCAGGTGGATTCAGGTTTAAACATGCTTCAGAGATACAGAGAAGTGTCTGTAGGGGTTTGAGATTAACTGTTGCTCACCCAGGACTGTAAAGGAGCAGAAGTGCACACCTTTTAAAATCTCAGCCCAGCTACATTTGCTGTCCATTGCCTCAGACAGTCACATTGGTTGTAGGGGAAAGGATATGAAGAAGCACAGATTTTTAGTTTTCTAATATTTAAAAGTTGATAATCGGTTTCATTCATTCCCTTTGAACTCTGGCTTGCTCAGCCTCATGTCCAACGTTAATAAAAATGTCAGTGCGCAGGATCTCTGCATGTTTGCAGAAAAATATTTTAGGGTTAAGAACGTATATTAATCATCGCTTCACCTCTGAACATGCGGGGAGGCTGGCTTCCTCCATGCTCTTGCATCTGCTCTAATCAGTGGCTCGCTGTGCATGTATGAACACAGACACATGCATTACTTTAAAGCCCACATACAGAGGAGGGAAAGGGCTGTGAGGACGGAGGAAGCAGACTCATCCTCCTCTTTCTTTACAGAGCTGAGTGCTTGCTGCTGGTTCCCACTTCAGCAGATGGTGACGCTGATATGGTTTCACCCGAACTTAATTGGAAAGTAAAGATGCTGCCAAGCTTGCCTTTGCATCAGTACATTTTTGACATGATGATGTTAATTAAAAGCTGTGAAAAGAGCTAATAAGGAAAATTAAAATGTTAACACCTGTGGGGGCGACAGTGGTGCAGTGGGTAGAGCAGTCGTCTCCCAACCAGAAGGTTGAAGGTTCGAATCTCTGTGCCTGTAGTCCACATGTTGAAGTGTCCTTGGGCAAGACACTGAACACCCCCAAGTTGCCCGTGATGGTTCAGCGTACGCACGCTGATAAATGGCCCCTATAGTGTTTATATTAATTTTGTGGCTATGAGCCACCATAGAGACAAAGTGCACTGTTGGAAAGAAATGTTTAGAAACATAATCAGGTCATAGAATATGAACTGTTTTTAATACTACAGTTCTTGTCTGATCCAAAACGGACACGTCATAAAACGTGTGTTACAGTGGGCAGCAAACAGATCCCCTCCTAACATTTCTCCACTCAGATGCAGTTTTGGCTCGACTTTGGATCTGATTATTTTACATACAAGGACACTCCTGTCATATTGACACGTCCTGTGTCTGGTGAGGACATGAACTTCCATTAGAAACCCTAGCTTTTACCCCAACTAAAAGAACCCTGGTTTAACATTTAGGACATTGGGTTTCTGCAGAAAGCTGACAATAACCAGTTTGCTTAAGTCTGTATAAAGAGGGTGAAAAAGGCTTTCACTCTAATGACTGAACTCCACGGTGCCTCTTACTGTAATGGGTTTGAGAGAGCAGTTGGCAATCAGTAGCTGACTGTTCTGTACTGGTTGGCACCTGCTTTACTGGCAGTGTTGTATCTGGCTCCTTGTCCCACCACGCAGTTCCAGTCCCCCTTCTGTTCCCATCATCTCTGGGCTGTTGGCGTGAGGCGAGCGAGCCAGCATTCTGCCACATCGTAGGACAGAGGCAGAAAGCTCTCAGCCCACTCAGTGTTCTCCTTCGTCTTCTCCTTGTGCATATTTTGAAGGGTCTTCTGTATGATCCAGTAATCTAGTGTGCCAAAGCTATGATGCTGTTTGCCTAGAAGATTTAAAAATGGTTGAAGTCCAGGTTTTTGTGTGTGTGTTTTTCAAAGCCTGCCTTTCATTTTTGGAGGTGTGATTTGTGTTAAACCCAATAGTGAAACAACAGTTTCAAACCATTGTAATACATTTTTGATGAGAGCACGGTATTTAGGCTGACATCTGATGCAAACGGTTTGAACCTGAATTTATGTTTTTATCATGTTGCTGTGGGGGAAACTCTCAGCTCAACACATCCCACGGAGTTGAGCTTTCCCTTATATAATGCCTGTTTAAACATCTCTGTCAGGGACATCACAGACAAACATTCCAGCAGTATGATACTTGAAAACTGCTATTACCTCAAATCAGATACAGGATTATGTGTTTTTGAGTGATTATCCAAAACTAATTAGCTCTGCAAAAAGACAGAGGGCAATGAAAACAGCACAACCAGGTGAACAAGTCCTTCCCTCTGGGGCTCATGTTGCTGTTGTCTTAGTGGAGGTCTTTGGTTACTTTCTGTCATTCTTGGATTGTGATTTACTGCCTCCTCTCTGTAGTGTTTGTCCAAGATGTTCTTATGAAAATGGATTTTTCTGTCTCTTTTTCTCTCCTTTCTTCTTCTCTGTCCTTTCCTCAGCGAAAAACACGACGGTCTAAGCTGCCTGACCACAACAGCCAAAACCCCAAGAGAGACCCTACACTTTGGGATAAACAGAGGCTTTTGTCAGGAAGGAACAGGGGCAGAGGAGGAAAGTCCAGCAAGCTAAAGACTCCTCAGGAGCGTGGGATGGTGGCTGGACTGGACCATGTAGTCCCTCACGACTTGTCGAGCAGCCGTAACTTCAGTGAGAGCCGGGGTGGTCCAGATGGGGTGGTTAAGTTACCTGCTACTGCTGTACCGGGGGAGCCGGGTAGCGTGGACGGGGCACACCAAGCCCCCAGCAATGACTTTGTGCCTAAATGTGATATCACGGGCAAGGACGCCCTGTCTGCCCTCCATCGCGCCAGGTCTCAGCAGTGCCAACAGGAGATCACCAGCATCGTGTGTCAGCATCAGGCTGGGCAGCTCATGCCAAAAACACTTCCTCAGTTCTGCCCACAGCTCGGTGAGAACACAGATGGTTCCAGTTCCTCAAATGTTGGCTGGTTTCGTTTATTTTCTGCAGTTGCAGACAGAATGTCTTCGGGTTTTGGAGCATTGGTCAGACAAGCAAAGACTTGTGAAGTCTCACTGTAGGCTGTTTGTTAACCAAACAATCAACTGAGAAATTAAGATACAGAATGCCAAGAACTTTTTGGTCTTATTTGTTTTCAGTCCTTAAATCTTTTCAACCTGTGTTTCTGTCAGTGTTTTCTCACATCCTCCATATTTTAAAACCACAAGTAGGGTTGAGTGATAATTAAATATATTGTGATGACATTTTCATTAGCAGATATTGTGGTTTATTGTTCTTGTGTCCAAGTGACTAAGTCTCAGAATGAGGTCAGAAATGTTCATTTTAAGTCAGCAGAATTTCTTCTTGGAAAAGACTTTAAAAAATAAACTTGTCTTATGTATGTATGTGTATATCACACACTGCTTTTTTCTTGCAGCCCACTTAAGGGGCTACAAATAGCACATGTCCTTGGTTATCATTTATCTCCAGTATACAGCACTTGTGTGTAGTACACAGTAGGGTGCACTGGGGCAAAACACTCAACCCACGCCTCTGGCTTGGTTGTGCATACCAGTGGACACAGTTGGCAGCGTTTGTGTGTGGGAAGCTGGTTAGAGCAGGAAAAAATGACAATGTTCACTTTTTATTTATTTTTTTAAATCGGATTTCTGCATTGTGCCACCTACTGACGTCTTCCTTTTGTCCATTTGTCCACTGTGTCACCAAGTCTGCAAGACATTGTTTGAAACTTTCCAGACCTTGCTGAATCGTTTGTCTCTTTTCTCATTGGTCAGTTGTATCAAATCCCGTCCAGGCCGTTGGTGAGCTGGACAACAGCTTATCCAAAGTGGAGAACCCTGTCAGGGTGGCTTTTGTTCTGATGGTCCACGGCCGTGCTGTACGGCAGCTCAAGCGCCTAATTAAAGCCATATTCCACCGTGACCACTACTACTACATCCATGTGGACAAGGTAACCACAGTACCTTTACTACCATACACTGAATGGTGTATCTGCCTCCCTGCATGGCGCTGGCTACACTGAGCTCACAGATGCTTTTAGTGGTTAGGCCTTTCACAGTAAGGTTTTGAAGGTTAAATGTATCCCACAGGTCTTACAATGCAGTAAAGGGGATTAGTCTGGATAGAGTAAAGTGTGTTTATTCTTGGGGGCTGGATTTAGCAGAGGAAAGCTCTGCAAACATGTACAGCCAGAGGGCAAAAGACAAATGTAAGGCTGATGATACTGAGGCAGAGGCCTCAGGTGTGTTGAGCACTAACAGCAGAGGAGCAGGTGCCTGTCGTCAGTGCACCTGTGTAGCCAGAAATACTGTGGAGTCCTGGGGAGAAGGTCTGTTCTGCTGCCAAGGGACGGTGGAGAGGCCCGCTGGGGGCCGTGATGAATAAGAAGCCAGTCACACAGTCTTAGGCACTTGGCCGACTTAATCTCGTTCATCTCTGAGGCAAAAGCCTGTTTGAAAGATGAGGCTTTATAATGGGTCAGGCTGTACAGGAATCACCCAGCTCCTGTGCACTCCACCTCCCAAACCTCTTTCTTCTGCCATCTACAAGTGAGCACTGTGTCTTTAGGATAGTTGTTCTGTTGCCTCTTTCTCTGTGTTGTTTATGAGCAGAGCCAGGCTACCCAAAGATTCATGCCATACTGTAGTTATTGTGTTAAAGGTCCACTCCCTGTTTAACACAGCACAGAGTCAGTAGCCCACAGTTTGTGCTTCATTTAATACAATTGAACTTCCTGTCCCTGACCAATTAATTTTCCAGCATCTTTGTCTCAAACTGCCCATTAATCAGTTTAAGACCTTTTTATTTCAAAACAGGCTGTTTGTTAATTAGATGCTAATTAATCTAATTTAGCTCTAATCAGAAATGACAGATTCCTTCCTGTAGTCTTGAGCCTCTGGACATGGTCACACATACTTATTCCTAGTCGCATCTCTGACTGTTTTACTGTCTCTGCATCAAACTCGACAGCTGTTCGGCTTTTTGAGTTTTTGAGATTTTCTCCTAATGTTTAATCCCTGCTCTGTTTTCTCCAGCTCATCTTCTGATTGTAGTTCATTTATTTCTGTCTTGCTGTCCTCTGTAGCCCCTTAAGGAATTAAGTACAGCAGCTTACAACACGGCACAGCTAATCTAGATTTTTCTTTCTATCATCATGAGGACCCACAGTACCAAACACCATGTGGTGGTTGTTCTTCTCAGTTCAGATTCTCTTTCAGTGCAGCCTAGCTGTGTGTGGTTGTCTTGGCACAGTGGCAGAAGCAGATCTGTGGGAACTGTTACACAGCTAAAACTACTACTACTTTGTTTGTGACATGGAAACACAGTTTAGACTCGTTTAACCTTTTGCTTTGAAACCATCCAGAGGTCCAGCTACATGCATCGAGAGGTCCTGCAGATAGCTCAGCAGTTCCCAAATGTGCGAGTCACCCCCTGGCGGATGGTCACCATCTGGGGCGGTGCCAGCCTACTGAAGGCCTACCTACGCAGCATGCAGGACCTTCTGTCCATTCTGGATTGGAAGTGGGATTTTTTCATCAATCTCAGCGCCACAGACTTTCCCACCAGGTTGGTCAGCCATGGGAAGTAATATTAGAGATTAGGACAACCACCACATGCACTGCAGAACTACCAAAACAGGCAGGCCTGTGTTTTCCTCATCCTGTCCAAAGTATCTAATTTTACGCATGGATATTATCATCAACACTACACTCAATCCAGCCTTTTATTTACAAAGAATCTTGTAGAAACCTTTGTTCTCTCATGACATAATATTTCTACCTTTTTACCTTAACACCCCCCTGCAGGACCAATGATGAACTGGTGGCGTTCCTCTCACAGCACAGAGACAAGAACTTCCTCAAGTCACATGGAAGAGAGAATTCCCGGTGAGGATGCTAGCGTTAATATACAAAACCTGCTGAAAAAGCCCACCTTGGGTTGGCATCGTGTGGAATTAAATCTAACACATGTTGACATTTAAACATTTGATGTTTTTCCCCCTCAGTAGATCATAGGCAAACTCCAGATTTTTTGACATACATTTGTATTTGCAGTGGTGAACAATAAATGGACATGAAGTTAAACAATATGGAAAAAAAATCATATTTTTGACCATATTGCGAAGCTGATGATGAAGTAATCTGTTAAAGCTATTCCTCTGCAGTGTCTCGGCTTCTTGTTTTTTGATCATTTCTACCGATGAACGCTGCACATCGGTTCTTCCACCCATTAACTTCAACCATGTTCTGTGTTCAAGGTTCATTAAGAAGCAGGGCCTTGACCGTCTCTTCCATGAGTGTGACAATCACATGTGGCGCCTTGGCGAACGCAGCATTCCTGAAGGCCTGGAGGTCTCAGGTGGCTCTGACTGGTTTGCACTCACCCGCCGCTTCGTGGATTACGTCATCAACTCCAAGGATGACCTGGTGTCAGGGCTGAAGCAGTTCTATTCCTACGCTCTGCTCCCTGCTGAGGTTAGTAAGCCTCAATTGGTTTGTTCATCTCCTGGAGCTGAGACAGTTTCATATGCAAGTCTGCCTCAGGCTCATCCTCCCCTGCCAAGGCAGAAGAGCCTAGCAGCAGAGATAATATAATACTATAAACTTTCAGGCGCAGTGTGCAGCAGAGGGGCCAGATGAAAAGAGGGTTCGCTGGCATTTATCTGACTGTGTGGTTGAAGGGCTCAGAGGAGGAGCAGTGATTTGTTTGGTGCTATAGACCTCCTGCAATTTAGAACTGTCTGTGTTTACAGGAACTTCATTCACACGTAAAACATCCTTTTATTTTATTGCACGGTGCAGCAGAAGTATAGCGTTCACTCCTGCACTTTCTTCCCAGTCCTTCTTCCACACGGTGCTGGGGAACAGTCATATGTGTGACACACTGGAGGACAATAACCTGCGTGTAACCAACTGGAATCGCAAACTGGGCTGTAAATGCCAGTACAAGCACATTGTCGACTGGTGTGGCTGCTCGCCCAATGATTTCAAACCACAAGACCTCATCCGGATTCAGGTGAGTGAGCCAGAAGGTGGCAGTGCAGAACCACAGCTCACCCAGATTTGTTTGACCTGGCTTAAAGGAAATGTTTCTTTTTTAAACCCTGTACTTTCCCGGTTTCTCATGTTAATCTCATTCTTAAATTCATTCTGGTTTGGTGCAGTGTCCTACGGGTTTATTTTTGCGGTTCTCATCCACAGCAATTGACCCGTCCGACATTCTTTGCTCGTAAGTTTGAGTCAACAGTGAACCAGGAGGCCATAGACATCCTGGACACTCACCTGTATGGCCAGTATGCCCCGGGCACCGTTGCCATCAAAGCATACTGGGAGAGCCTGTTTGAGCATTTGGATGGCACTGTCGCTCTCAGTGATGTGGCTCTCACTGCTTACACTTCCTTCTTTCGCCTGGGCCTGAAGAGTCTGACAGCTGCTCAGAGCAACACGGAGGCTTGCAGGTGACAGTTTATAGTGCTATAATTAACAGATCAGGTGCATTTTATTGTTTGAACTTACTGTACATGTTTTGGTTCTGTTTCTATTCTTTGTCGTCTGCAGGTTTGAACCAGCAGGCCACCCTCTGTCGGTACACTTGTATTTTTATGATGACTATTTCCAGGGTTACCTGGTGCGTCAGGAAGCCCAGGCCGTTGGGTCAGAGGTCAGGGAGATGCTCGAGATCTGGGCTGTGCCGCAGGCTACCCTGGTCCTTGAGACAAACCTTAAGGAGTTTGAAAGACTCAAGAAGCTTGAAGTAAGTGGAGTAGCTTTTACTTTACTCTTATCCATGTTCTGGAGCAGTGACTCATGTTAAATGCTTATTATTATTCATGGTTAAAGTTTCTATCTTTCAGCTTTAAAGATTTGATTTGATTTGATTTGATTCTTTGTAACGACAGTCAATATGTCAGCACACATAATTTCACACAAATCCACAAATACATTATCAATTTGCTTATACCTAGTACATGCTTGAATGGAGTAGGAAGAAGTTAGACTTATCTAGTCCTACCCCTTAACATCATCTTATCATCATT
>NW_018127915.1:1729873-1736751 GCF_001952655.1 Monopterus albus
AGTTTTTCCAGAATTTTTGAAAATTGTGACAACAGAGAAATCGGTCTATAATTTGTGAGGTTGTGCTTATCACCAGATTTATACAGAGGAATAACCTTTGCTATTTTCATATTATTGGGGAACTGCCCAAGTCGAAACGACATATTAAAAATATGGGTTAATGGTTTACATATCCCCTCAATTACCCACTTGACAGTTGTCATGGTGATACCATCACTATCACTGGATGTTTTGTTACCACATTTATTCACTATCTCTATAATTTCCTTTTCAACTATGGGCTTCAAAAACATAGAACTCATGTTCCTTTCAATTGTATTATTATTTATAGTGACGGATGTATCATCAGTACAAATGCTTCTTCCTAACCATGATGATGATGGGACCCCAAGAATAGGATTCTCTCCTTAATATGTAAAAATTGGTGAGGCCTTATCAGGGGTTGATCTGACCAAAACTGAAGTTTAATTAGTGTAAAAAGCTATTATTGGGAGGAAGGCTGGTGCCGAAAGTGCTAAAATATTCTCTCACCTTGTCCTGAAATAAAGCGTGAAATTCAAAGACGTAGGAGACATTGTTTTGCTGTATTGTGTTATATAAATTACCCATTATCATTTCAGCCCTCCACTGACTCTTCTTTTTCCTCACAGATTGGCACAGAGTGGGATCCAAAGGAAAGGATCTTCCGTAACTTTGGTGGGTTGATGGGCCCTTTGGATGAACCCCTGGCTGTCCAGAAGTGGGCCCGTGGTCCCAACCTCACAGCCACTATTGTGTGGATTGACCCAGCTTTAGTGGTAGCAGCATCTTATGACATTACAGTGGATGCAGATGCAGAGTACACTCAGTATAACCCGCCGCTGCAGCGCCCCCTGCGGCCCGGGGCCTGGACTGTACGGGTATTAAAGCAATGGCAGCGAGTTGCAGAAGTTCGTTTTCTTGTCATGCCATTAACCTTCAAAGACAAGGAGCCACTACGTAAAGGTGAGATGTGGAATCTACTCTGCCACTTTAAAGACAACACTGGTGATAATGTAACAAAACCCATGAGAAGACCAAAACTAATGTGACAGTCCGTCTCTCAGTACTTTGACTTTTCTTCCCTGGTACCTGCTAAAGATGTAAATCTTTAAACACAAGTTACAAAAGGCTCAAATTACTGAAACAGTATTTTCACAGATTGGTGTTAAAGAAAGAAAACATGCTGTATTTGTGTCAGACGCAGCATTAACTGAAGGTTCAAAGTTGAATATGTGTTAACTCTTCTGCAAATTTCCTCATTTCATTTTCTATTTTTCTGCAAATGTCAATGTCCTCTCCAGAAGAGGACCGCTTGCTCCATGCAGGACCCCCAGGGAACCTATACCTGGAGCAGAGCTTCCAGCAGCTGAGTGCCGTTCTGAAGCTGCCTTCCCAGGAGTCCGCCATGCGGGAGGCCCAGCGTAATGCCCAGCTCATGGGTAAGTCCCTTGAAGCGTGGGTGGACAGTAGCATGGGGACCTTCTGGGTTACTGGCAATGTGTGCGCCCAGCAGACTTCCTCTTGCCCAGCATTGGGACTTTGCTTCAAAACCTCCTGGAGCTCCTTATCTCCAGATCCCAAATCTGAACTGGGCCCAGTTAAAAGTGATGGGCGGATCAGGTAGCCCCAAGAGAGGAGAACCTGCAGACTTCAATACATACACAGGAAGACTCTGGGAGAGCTGGACCTGCACTGGAGATCTCCCAGAGAACCTGTGTGAGCCAGATCTTATCTCCAAGGTCAGCTCAGAGCTCAAGGGTACATAAACAACAAGGCATCTTCCTGCACTAAGGAGTCGAGACACTCTTGGAGGAGTGGAAATACAGACCTGAAAGAAGAGGTTACGACTACTGGAAATTTGCACTTACAAGATTACAATTGCAAAGTCTTGTGTTGCTGTTCACTGAACCGATACATGGGTGCAAGACGTATGGCACAGGCTTTCAGTCGGGGTCTGTCTGGATCAGGGTTTGAACAGAACCTTCTGCAGATGTTTGAACTCGGCACAGTTTTCTTTTCTGCCTTGAAAGAATTAGAAATTTTGTCAGAAGTCAACAACAGGCTCCTCGCTGTGTTCTGTCTTCATTTCAAGGGAGAGCAGAACCTATGGATCATATTATTGTGCTTATTTTGAAGCATTTTTACATAATCACAAGGAGCAGACAAATGTTTTGCACTTTACTATAAGATTGTGATGTTACACAGAAGTCACTCAGTTACAGTGTGAGGAGTAGAAGTAAAGAAGTCATGAATAAGGTCACATCATTTGTTTTTATTATGCACTAGGCTCTGAGACAGGTACGTAACTGCACTGTCACTCCTTGTTACACAGACACATCAGTAAATACTTGGACTGTAATCTGCGTTCGTACAAAGGGTGGGGTGTTTAGGTTTAGAGACTTATGTTTGGTGCAGCATATCATTTCAAAAACATGTAATATTTTTTGTATGCTTTGTCCATTAGTTTCCTTTAACTATTTATCCGTTCAGAATAGTGTTCCTGGTCAGAGGAAGTGCCTAGACAGCTGCAGACAGTGCGGCTGCATTCAGAACTCCTCAGAAATGGCTGAAGTCCATGCGCGGTTTAAATGTGCTGTTGTCAGAAGTTCCAGAACAAACAAGAGGACCCCGACTTGCTGCTGTCGAAATCCTGACGGTGCTGCAACGATTCCTCAGTTAACCGACCAGTCGGTCGATTAAAACAATCAGCTGCTCTTTGGGGAATCAAATAATAAGTTAGTACATTTTTCAAGAAAAAGCAAAACATTTACTGATCTCGTATATGAAATTGTTGCTCTTCTCGATCTTACTATAGATTCAATATTTGAGTTTTTGGACTGTTAGTTGGACAAAATATGACATTTGATGATGTCACCTTGGACTCCAGGATGTGGTGAAGGGTGCTTTTCACCATTTTCTGGTACTTTATTGAAACCAGCAAGTCATTGGTTAATCATTTCAATAAACCTCAGATTAATTGATAATAAAAATAACCATTGGTTGCAGCCCTAAAATAATTTGTCACTCAGTGGCCAGTTTAGCAAGATGAGGAAAATTTTGATGAAACTTGGGGGAAAATTTTGGGAAACATGCTTTTTCACATTCTTACTTGAGAGTTTGTTCAAGTACAAAGCTTGATAGCGCACACATGAGCTAAATATGAAGCTACAGCCACCAGCGGGCTAACTTCTAGCTAGCCTGGTTCTGTACAGAGGGAACCAGGGGTTTGGCTTTCTCTGTTGAGACCAGTAATATCAAGACCTGCAGGTTGCTTAGCAACAGGTCTTGATCATGTAGCCCAGCACTAGTGATTTTTAGACGTGTCCTGGTGGATTTTGTTGGTTTCCTGCCGTTTCCACCCGTTTCGCTGTGCTAAGCTAAGCTAACTAGCTGCTGACTGTAGTTTCATAATAACTGTTCCAGTAGGAACCAATCTTTTCATCAAGATGACAAAAGCAAGACTTTCAAACTCTAAACGTGGTTAGATATCAAGTTAGTTGGTCAACAGCAGACGTTATGTTTAGGTTTGGGTAAGTCAAGCTGCCTTTACTTAGAAAATTTAATCGTTTACTATGGGACTGTCGCTTCCACAGATGTGCAATTCATGCCTTTTCAGAGGATAGTGACCCCTCTTCTTTCTTAGATTGTGTTTTTACCTAGTGTTATGTGACCTTTTGTTATGTTTGTTTTCAAGTGACCTTGTTTACATTGCACAGTACAGTTGCTTCAGTGAAGCCCCAGTTTTACCGAGGTAGGAGCGGCATAACAGATGTTATTTTTCTACACTGTTTTAGAGGATGTTTTGTCCGTTCATCTCCAGTGCTCTGGTAAATTGCTGTCTACTTCTGTTGTGATTGCCAGTCCACCTATTCAGTGTGATTTGAAGCAGGCCTTCAGTTTTTAGTGGGGGCGGGATGTTGAGGTTTCCATACATGCTGCTCGTGTCTGAGTAGGGACCTTCAGCCTGTCACTGTAAGCCACAGGAGATGCATTCTGACTCATGGACTCAATAAAAACACTTCAATGAAGGGTTTCTTTCATAGTGTTTACTTTCATTTTCTTTACATTTCTCTCATCTTTGAGTTTAGTGACATTCAGCTGCTAATTCTGGTTCTTTAACACTTCTCTGCACATTTACAAAGGTTCCTTTAAAGCAGACGAGGTCGGGGTGTCTGAGGAGGAGAGGAACTCTCCAGGGTGCTGAACACTTTCTCGTAAAAATACTTGACATAATTCTACTTTATAAATACTTTAAGCACCCTTTCCTATAAACATTTAGTCAGGTTTGGGCAGCTTCCTCACACAACTCGAGGTCTTAGTTGAGGATATACAGTGGTGTGAAAAAGTGTTTGCCCCCTTACTGATTTCTTATCTTTTTGCATGTTTGTCACACTGTAATGTTTCAGATCGTCAAACAAATTTATATATTAGTCAAAGATAACACAAGTAAACACATCATGCAGTTTTTAAATGAAGGTTTTTATTATTAAGGGAAAACAAAATCCAAAACTATATAGCCCTGTGTGAACAAGTGTTTGCCCCCCTGTCAAAACACTGGTTTATCGCACCTGAGTTCAATTTCTCTAGCCACACCCAGGCCTGATTACTGCCACACCTGTTCGCAATCAAGAAATCACTTAAATAGGACCTGCCTGACAAAGTGAAGTAGACCAAAAGATCATCAAAAGCTAGACATCATGCCGAGATCCAAAGAAATTCAAAAACAAATGAGAAAGACAATAATGGAGCTCTATCAGTCCGGAAAAGGTTATAAAGCCATTTCTAAAGCTTTGGGACTGCAGCGAACCACAGTGAGAGCCATTATCCACAAATGGCGAAAACATGGAACAGTGGAGAACCTTCCCAGGAGTGGCCGGCCGACCAAAATTACCCCAAGAGCGCAGCGACAACTCATCCAAGAGGTCACAAAAGACCCCACAACAACATCCAAAGAACTGCAGGCCTCACTTGCCTCAGTTAAGGTGAGTGTTCATGACTCCACCATAAGAAAGAGACTGGGCAAAAATGGTTTGCATGGCAGAGTTCCAAGACGAAAACCACTGCTGAGCAAAAAGAACATAAAGGCTCGTCTCAGTTTTGCCAGAAAACATCTTGATGATCCCCAAGACTTTTGGGATAATACTCTGTGGACAGACGAGACAAAAGTTGAACTTTTTGGAAGGTGTGTGTCCCATTATGTGTGGCGTAAAAGTAACACCGCATTTCAGAAAAAGAACATCATACCAACAGTAAAATATGGTGGTGGTAGTGTGATGGTCTGGGGCTGTTTTGCTGCTTCAGGCCCTGGAAGACATGCTGTGATAAGTGGAACCATGAATTCTGCTGTGTACCAAAATATCCTGAAGGAGAATGTCCGGCCATCCGTTTGTGACCTCAAGCTGAAGCGAACTTGGGTTCTGCAGCAGGACAATGATCCAAAGCACACCAGCAAGTCCACTTCTGAATGGCTGAAGAAAAACAACATGAAGACTTTGGAGTGGCCTAGTCAAAGTCCTGACCTGAATCCAATTGAGATGCTGTGGCATGACCTTAAAAAGGCAGTTCATGCCCGAAAACCTTCCAATGTGGCTGACTTACAACAATTCTGCCAAGATGAGTGGGCCAAAATTCCTCCACAGCGCTGTGGCAGACTCATGGCAAGTTATCGAAAACGCTTGATTGCAGTTGTTGCTGCTAAGGGTGGCCCAACCAGTTATTAGGTTTAGGGGGCAAACACTTATTCACACAGGGCTTTGTAGTTTTGGATTTTGTTTTCCCTTAATAATAAAAACCTTCATTTAAAAACTGCATGATGTGTTTACTTGTGTTATCTTTGACTAATATATAAATTTGTTTGACGATCTGAAACATTACAGTGTGACAAACATGCAAAAAGATAAGAAATCAGTAAGGGGGCAAACACTTTTTCACACCACTGTAAGCCTGAGGCAAGCACAAAACACTGGGGAAACGAAAGAACTGGCCAAAATAGGAGAAGTTTAAATCTTTAATTGATTTCCAAGAGCTCACCTGCCCAGAAAACCTAGACTATTTATTCAATTTATTTTTCAGTTCTATTTATATAGTGCCAACAAATACTTCACGTTACTGCCAAGGTGGTTCAAACCTTACCTCTACCGACTGGCAGACTGTGGATTTCATTGCTTCCACATGCAACTGTTTGATGGTTTATACGCTTAAAAACGCTCAATAACTCAACTGTTCAGTTCGTCTTAGATTAGTTCTGTATTGTGTGGGAGCCTGTCCAGCTTGCCCAGGAACTAACTGCGTGGCTATATTTGCTGGTTTTGCCTGCCAGAAACTACAGAGCATACTAGATATAGATGGCTCCAGCTTTTGTAGCAAAATGGCCTTCACTTATTTAAATGTCAAATAAATGTTTAAGCACATATAAAGACTGTTTCACTAGAAACTGCCTCAGTGGGAATGAAGAAGATAAAGAGAAAGAATGCAACTTTTGGAAAGATTGTACAAAAAAAGTTGTTTTGTTTTTTTAAACTGTTCATTCTACATTCTGGTGCAATCCTGTTTAGTTCAATAATAGCTCTTGATGTGAAGGCTTCAAGTAAAATTATCGGCATTGAAAACATCTGCTGCGTAATTACATTGTCAGCTCCCGGTGAGGAGAGATGATAGCGGACGCCTGCTGTTCCTTCTTTCTGCTCCCTCTAAGCCCATACTTTCAGATTGGCTTCTTCTTAAATTGTTTAAAATTAATTAAAGAGTTATATTGAAATCTGTGGGTTATTGCATTCATGAAGCATCTGAGTCGGGGCCTGTCGTTCACCCTGAACCTGTAGACAAAATATACATCTGGCAAATATGCTTTTCACTCA
>NW_018127915.1:1736780-1746313 GCF_001952655.1 Monopterus albus
TTCAGTAAACACTCCTGTGTGATGAGCTATCAGCTGGCCCACCAGGAGACTAAGACTAAGGGACTGAAATCACTATCCACATTTAAGATTCTCGAGTTTTCTCTCAGCTGTTTCATTGTAACTTTCTCACTCTCGTGTGCTTCCTGTCAGATTCTTTTATATCCTGTAAACTTTTATTTAAAAGGTCACTGTCTAGTTGTTGGATTTTTGAAGCTCCTTTCTGTTTATGCAGTATAAAAACATTGCTTTACTTAGCATTTTAGAAGGCTACATCTTCAAGGAGAACTCTACAAACATCCACTTTAAAGAACCAGGTGGTCTCCATGTGTAGGCAAGTTATTTTTAATGGGAGAGCAAAGTCAGATGTGCAGAACCTGTGAATATCAGTGATGAAAGTAGTGAGTTACAGAGTAAATGTGGGCTCTTTGAGACTGCAGATAAGAGGCAAAGCAGTGAACCTGCTGGAGGAGGAGGGGGGTGGGGGTATGGTAAATGTCAAAGTAAAGTGAACATCTGCTGCCAGGGAGCTACTGGACCCAGCAGCTCCCAATGAGACGACAACCACCTGCTTCCAGTTGTTGTGCTGTGAAATCCGAAAATGTTGGAGCACAAGAACTGATGGTATCACGAGAACTGTGGTTCAGTGGGTAGAGCAGTCACTGAAAACTGTGGTTCAGTGGGTAGAGCTGTCAACTCCAACCAGAGGGTCAGAGGTTTGAATCTCGATGCCTGCAGATAACATGTTGAAGTGTCGCCGATGGTTCTAACTGGTGGGCATCATGGAGGGGACCCACAGCAGTCTATAGCTGCAGAACTTCTGCATTTACGTTTTAGAAAAAGCAACACATTATCAGCTAATGTAGTTAAAGTATTCAATTTGTGGGTGTAACTTTGTTATATATTACATTTCATCACTGGTTTGTTACTACTGATGCATCCTTATGTAAGCAGCATTTCACTGTGCCAGCAGTTGTAGGTGGAACTAGTTTTAACAGCTTTATATATTAAAGATTCTTCCAAAGGGTTAGAAGGACAGAAATCTGAGGGGTTGTGAGATGATTACATTGTTTAAAAACTTTCTGTCTTTGCTTTATTGTGAACATTGGAAAACGACTCATTTGGGCTTCATACAGTTATTTAAGTAAAACTCTGTGAGACATTTAAACTAATTTCTAACTATTGTCATTTGAAAAGTGACAAGATGAACAGATTAGAAACCAGTGGTTTAATATTAAATAACACATAGCATATTATATTTTTGAGCAGAAAATCGTAATCTGAAAAGTACCCAGTAAATATGGCTGTCAAATGTGTTTCCCTGGGAAGTTCTGTGTAAGAAGTGGCGTCAAATTCTTGATCAAATTGTTGTTCCACCAGTGCTGGTGAATATGTGGCACGAAAAAGAAAGTGGAAGAGAATTAGTTGTGGTGAAGGTGCAAGAACAAGAACGGAACATCAGCCTGAGACGTGAGGAGCTACCTCCGACGCAGTGACACAGCTTCAGGCCCAAACATTCCCAGTACATTCCCAGTTGCTCTTCCCTCCTTAGAGCATGAAACCAACCTCCGGCTGTCACATCACACTGCAGAGCACAGAGCTGTGCGCTGAGCAACAGATGGACCTACAGCCTGTGCCCACACTGTACTGGCCTCAGGCGATGAGCAGTGATGTCACCACTGTCTCTGCAGACGATCCTTGTGGGAGACGCGACGTGGGCGAGACCTCTCTGCTGGTCCAGCACGACCAGGGCAGGTTCCTCCCATGGTCCTTCACGGCCACAGTGAGTCCACACTACCTGCCCTCCGCACACCCTCCTACCCTGAATTCATTTTGCACTCTTGCATTTCCTCCCCTTGCGTTGTGTTGTTGATTCTCACGGGTCATGGCAGGGACATGGCACTGCGATGGCCTGTTTGTGTTGGAGTCGTGACTTCTCTGTTGACTCCCTCAGTGTGTCAGTGAAGCGCACCATGAATCAGTGGTGTTCTCCACAGTGGATGTCGCATCCTCTCACTGCATTTATTACAAGGGGCTGGATGAGGATGATTAACGATGTCACTGCTATGATTAAAATACTGTGAAGAAAGCACCGATGAATGCTGCGACAGCACGCTGTTTGCTGCTGTTTGTGGAGAAGCCGTTATGCTTTGTGACATGTGGGGAGGGACTGTGTAGCAAGTGGTAAAAGGAGATAAACACTGAAGATGTATGGATCACTTCTGCTGTGACAGTGCCAACTTGGGCTTTGTGTGTCTGCAGCGCAGAGGTGGCAGAAATGGGTGCGAAAGTACAAAATTAGCTTTGCGGGTTTGCATTAGCAAAGAGTTGTGGTACAGTAGTGTGAGAAACCCTGCAGATAATACAGCATATTTATATTGTAGGCCTAGTCTTGGGTACATAAACGACACATAGGCTACCTACACCAGTAACTTTTGTTTTTTTTTGACAGGGGTGCAGAAAATCAGTCAACTTCATATATAAATAAGTGTTTTATCATTGTGTCAGTGGGTGAAACGCTGCAGCTACAGCTTTCTGTAACATCCTGTGATAAGTTCATACGTTAAGAGGTTAAATGGCACTGACATTACATAACAGAAATGATCTCTGACCGTCAGCCCAGAAGTGGAGATGCTCCGCCAATTGACTCCAACGCTGGGGGGAGACAAACGCTGCAGGAAAAGATTCGTTTTCAGACTTGGTGGGGGAATTAATTCTGTATATGACACGCCAAATAAATAAAGGGACTGAAGGATCATCTGTTCTCAACAGTAAGAGATTTGCCTGCAGTGAAGAGGGAGCATTACATTAAAAATGGCTGATGAAAAGGCTACAAAACTAACAAAGGGTTGTAACTTAATTATTTTTTCTGACATATTAAAGAAAATAAACAGGCTTGGTTCCTGGCCAGGGGTTGAGGCGTTCACTTTTACGCGCGTCTTCACTGTGGACTAATTGATCCTTCATCAAATAGCCTATTTATGACATATTAGGTCACATATATTACTACATTATGATTCCATTTGCACCATATTGCCATGATTCAGCCCTCCATGACCCTCTCAACGAGCGACCACCACCTGTGCTGAATGAGTCAGCTGTCAGCGCGATTGACCCCTGCAGCGGTTTGGGGACGATGTCAGCATGAAAGACGGACCGATGTGCCACTAATAAGAAAATGTTGTCAGAGCTGTCGACGTCCTCACATAGCTGTAAAGTTAACCACCTTCCCACGCCAGGATGCTACGCACCGCTCCGCAAAACCAGAGAGATGTTTCCGCATGTTTGGCATTAACCGCTGACCTGAGCGGTGGTGGATGCAGACGCCGAAGCACCGCCGCCGTTGATTGTTGTCCAAGTTATGCTCGTCGCTTCCGTCGTTCCGTCTTTTAAAGTGTGGCTTTTTTCCCGCTTGGGAAGCGCCTGGTGATCATTTTGTCCACACGCAGCATGCGAGCAGAGGGGCTGGAGGCTGGCGGAGACTGGGACTGAGTGGCGGAGATCTCTCACACACTGTGCGCGTCTTTCTTGGACACATTTCGGAGATAACTGTGGTTTGGCTCTCTAGCCTGTACTCTGTTCTTGGCATTGCGATGTCCACAAGAAAGGCATCGTTGACGGACAAGCAGACTAAAAACGGAACGTCAAAATATGTGTTGGAGCGCTGCGCTTCTATTAACGAGTATTATGATATTGCCTTCAAGGTCTGTATTTCCGTCTTGGCATGTGTGTTGTTTTAGCTGTTTTTTCATTGTGGTGCTGGTAGAACAGGTGCTTACATTTCCTGTTTGGCAGAAACAACCGTGTACCTAGAAACAACATTAATGCTGACTCCTCACATGTGGAGAATGTGTGGCGCTCACAGATAATCCAAGTGCTTTAACTAGCTGGTTAGTCGGGCTTTATGCCTGTTAAACAGGCCATGTTCACTGTTTGTGCACTGAGCAAGGTTGCTTTGTCCGCCCTTACTGATATGCAAGTATTAGCTGAGCGTGTACTTGTTACTCCTTACAAACCCTTCATTGAAACATTTCTAAAAGCTTTGCACATTCACGCCTGTAAATGACAAACGAAACAATTAAATTGAACATGTAATTGTATTACTATCTATATATTTACACACCATGTTTATACAGCTATGAGTCACTGTGAAACCACCAGCACTGTGTGAATAACTACGGTTTACACCACATGCTGCTGGATGGATTGTATAATTACACATCCTGTTGTTGTAATTATATTGATTAGTTTTTGGAGAAGGACGCACACTGAAAAAATGATGAGAGTAAAATTACAGAGTTGGCACCTTTTGAATCTCTGGTGTTGGCAGAGCGTCACATGTTGGTGGCAGCTCAGTCAACAGTGGATGTAGAGCACTGTGGCTGTGTTTGCCATTTAAACATTTCAGCGACCTGACATTTTAACTACAAGATATTTTGCAACAGGAACATCTTACTCAAATACCACAAGCCCCGTTGTGACATGTTCTTAGTTGCAAAATAATGTATGCAACACATCAATCAGCTTTAATTCCCTCTTCACTAGGATGGAAAGTCTTATTGCTACTGTCATGTAAAAGCTGCCAGTCATGTTTGTGTGACCTGTTGCCCCTCTCTCTGGTGGTGGGTTTGCTTCAGGTGATGATGCTGGGAGATTCAGCCGTGGGGAAGACGTGCCTCCTGGTGCGCTTTAAAGACGGAGCATTTCTGGGAGGCAACTTTATAGCCACCGTTGGAATAGACTTTAGGGTGAGTGAGATGCTGCTGAACAGTCCTGGACGCACAAAGTGACTCACGTTTTTCATTATCTCCGAATGAGCCCTTAAAGGGTTGTCATTTGTTATTTTGTCATTACTCTAATGAGGGAATATTGAAAACTGACAAAACAGCCTAATGATATTTACAAGTCAACAAGAGATCTATGTGTTAGAGTGACATCAGCCCAATTATCACCTTATTTCCACAAGGAACACTTCATCATTCTGCGATGATAACACCAAATGTACAAGTTCTCTCACCAATCAGTCAAGTTCACAGACCACTTGTGCTGCTAGGCACTGTGGACAGCTTCATAAATGTCTCGACAGATGCCTGCCCACGTCCCTGTCTCCTCCAAAGATTGGCTCCAGCTCAGCTCAGTCCTGGAGCAGTCACACTGCTGACAGATGATTTTTACTATATACCTTCCTCTGCTGGAGCGGACTTGAAAATGGGCTGTTTGGAGCGAGCGGTCTGTACCACCCCCAACCTCCCATTTCCCTTGAAACCAAGTCAAAACAATCACACTAATGGCAAGTCAAGTAGGGGTGGTCTGAAGAGGAAATAGTGTTGCATTATTCAGAGTGATGTGTTGTCCTTGGATGGCGGTGTGGATATTAGGGAGCATAATGGATGTCTGCCAGGTACAGCTGTATGGATGCTGCCTATTCAGAAGCATGGACATGTTATTTCACCCCCAAATCAAGCAAAAGCAATAGGCGCTGCAGCCAGAATTCATTCATAAGATGTGTTTAAAAGAGTGGTTTGTACTTTTTACATTCAGTGTATTCAGTGTCATGCTGTTCATTCAGAAGAGCAGCTGTTCATGTATGAAAGGGGGTAAAAACTACTTAGGAATGGAGTAATCTGAGTCAATATGCTTTGGTAGGCTGGCAGGCTGTTGTGGCAGCTTGTAACATGGCCGGTCTATTTTCGACATGTTTTCTTGTAGCAGTTACTCAGCATGCAGGCTCCTCTCACGTCATAATTGGGGAGAAAATGGAAACCCATGGCAACTAATGCAGGGGTTGAACCACTTCTATTCTGCCCAAGCAGAGGATCCAGCGGGTTGCCAGACTGCCAGTGACGGCTTTGCACACATCGTTCTGTTTACTGTGACGCTTCTGCGTTACTTCGAGCGCCTGTGTGCTTTTTGTGCATTCACAGGAACGGCAGGGGCTGTTTGTGGTGACCTGTCACTGATACGAGGTCATGAAGTGGTTTAGGAAGTGCTGCAGAAGCAGTCGCACTTCCTTCATCACAGTCTCTCTCTCTTTGGCGGTTTTTGCTGTACAAGGTTGAAATATAGTCGTGAACTGTGTGTGTGGCTGTAAATCAAGGTGATGCAAAGCTACCAAAATACCCTCTTATCCCAGTTCTTATTCTTCTGCTAGTTTTCCCCATTCAGCAGATGTAACCGTAACATCATTTAGTCTTTTTAGCTGGGGTGCCTAAACTATTTTAGGCCAATTGTTGCTCTACAGGAAATCAGAGGGCACCCCTACAGGGCTGGAGGAAATTAACGGGGGAGTCAGTTGTTCTGCTGCCAGTCGTCTTTCTCACTGTTGTGTAATTAAGTCTAATCCCAGGACCTTGTTGTTGTGTGGGTGTCACAAATTACTTTCTCTGCCAGCATTCAAAGCCACTTCTAGTTGCCTTTTTTCTTTTGCCACATGCTGAGCTTTTGTAGTCTGTTGTGATGTTCGTCATTCATCTATGTGCAGCACTCCAGTCTCTGAAGCATATGCTGAATTGTCTCTCGTGACTCTTCTTCTTTCTGTAGAATAAAGTGGTGGATGTCGACAACCTGAAAGTCAAACTCCAGGTAAGGGCACGCACCTTTACACCTGTACTACACCAAATGATATTGATATATCTTTCTGGCAGCCATTTATTAACCTGAACTAATTCAGAAGATTAGTAGTGACGCATTTTGCTGCATGTTCACTTGACTTTTATTGTTTACATTTCCATTTGCATTTGGCAGGATATGGTGTAGTACACAGGACTCTGCAGGGCTATGTGCCAGCGTGCTGCTAATCTAAAGCACATACGCTTCTGTCATCATACAGTAACTTGTTCATTCAACACTGAGTGGGATGTGCCAAAATTAGATTCCTCTGCTTCCTCCAGTAAATCCTCCACATTTCATCTCGTGCCTTGCACATGATAAAGTGGCCTATTGTGAAAATAGACTCTCCCACCATGAGTCTATTACGAAGGCAGAGAGCAGTAATATAAGGTCAAGAAAATAAGGGATTAAAATTTTTGGAATGACTGTGTGTGGGGTTTTTTTTTTTTTTGGTAAGACAACAGAAAATCATAGACATGGATTAAGGTAAATTTAAAAAACTGAGGAAAAACCCTTTCCCTGCACTGTTCAATATTTTCCCTGGAATTTAAAATAATAAAGCCAGAGAAAAAAATTACACTGTGTTAAAACATCAGAAATGTAAAGATTTGACTGGAATCTTTTTTTTTGTTGTTTCAGTTTGGTGGGTCTTTAAAATGGTGTGTTTTTGATTTAGTTGTTGGCTGAATTATCCAGGGTGTTTAGTTATTATGTGGTTTGTTGCACAGATCTGGGACACGGCCGGCCAAGAGAGATTCCGCAGTGTAACCCATGCCTACTACAGAGATGCTCAGGGTATTTGTTTTTATATTTCACTTCCTCATACTCTTGTACTGTGTAGGCGTTGGTGTGTGTGTCACATGGCGTGCAAACAATAAAGGTGTAGCTAAACTGCTTTTCTTTCCTTTTTATAGCGTTGCTTTTGCTGTATGATATCACCAACAAGCCATCATTTGACAATATCAGGGTAAGACTGTCTCAAATTACCCCCCCACCCCTCACAGTCTCTCTCGCTCGCTCTTCATTTTCACTTCCTGATCCTAAACCCTCTCGAGCTGAATGCTTCACTCTATTTGCATGCAAAGCACCGCAAGGGCCTCCAATATTTTCTCATGAACCTCTTTGGAAATGACATGATGTTATCGTTTGGCTACACATTTCCCAGTGTCGGTAATGAAAAGTGTTCAAGGATAAGAGTCGTCGCAGCATGACTGATTGGAGAATGGCAATAATACACAGCACAAGGGAAAATGAAAAATGCAGACTGTAAGTGGCGGTATTTGTTTTGTTACTGAACAATCTCTCCGTCTGTCTTTTACACTTTAAAAGGCTTGGCTGTCTGAAATACATGACTATGCCCAGAAGGATGCGGTCATCATGTTGCTCGGCAACAAGGTGAGCAAAGCTTCCTTTTTGTGTTACACAAAAAGATCAGGGGGATAAAGCACAGTTTTAACACACTCAGACGTGTATGTTTAAAAACCTGAAAATGCCTTTACTGTGTTTGTGTGTGTACTTGCTTACAAAGAGTTGTACTTGTGTGTCTTCATTTCATTGTATAAAGTAATGTTGCAGCAGTGAAAACATATTATCCATTTACAGAATGCTTGCTTATGAGAATACGCATCAATGCATTGATTTTTCTTTTTTCTTGTACCAGTCACTCACTGTTATTTGATCCATGTGACTAAGAAGGGTGGATTCGTGCTTGTTTGAAGCTTCACTTGTGTAAAACTATTTTCTCCACAACGCCGCTGGTGATGACAAAGGACATTTTCACATCTTTTTCCAACCAGCAGCCATTGCTGATATATCTAAAAGCTCCCTCTCGTGGCTCGGAGAGGACTCGCCCTTCATTGGGGGCAGAGTGTCAGAAAGCAGCAGCTCAGATCATTTGCTGGGAGCAGCATGACTGTCTGTGGGAGTGCTGCTCCTCTGCTGGAGATGGACTTTCTGACATCTCATCAGTCTGAAGGAGCTCCGGCTTGGCAGCTGGCAGCAGAGAGAGCAGCAGCAGCCAGAGAAGAGGAGGCTCTGGTTGACATGATGCTGCATCACTGCAGCTAATGGTATAATGAATGTGTGACCTTCCACCTAAGCCATGATGACATGTTTTCTCTTCCCACCGCTGTTTTACAGTCAGACATGGCTGCAGAGAGGGTGGTGAAGATGGAGGAAGGAGAGAAGCTGGCCAAGGTAAAGTGTAAAAGTATAACACTTCCATGTGGTTACATTTTCAAAAACAGGCGCTCCACTTGCTCCTCTGTTTTTCCACCTTAGGAATATGGGGTACCATTTATGGAGACCAGTGCGAAGACAGGTGTCAATGTGGAGCTGGCCTTTCTCGCTATAGCAAAGTAAGTCTTAAAGTGTCACTGTGATATTAATCATGGGGAAAAATGTAGAAGGAGTCATTTGTTGTGAATTCACAGAGAATTTGGCACCTGGCTCTGTAGTTCGAAGTGTTTCAGCATCTTTCAGCTCATTGGTTTGGTTTTGTGACCTGCAGCCTTACCGTTATGGTTCACCTTTACCACTCTCATCAGCAGAGTCTCCAGCACCAAAAGGTTCTGATGTTTGCTCCCAGTTCAGCACCAAACAGCAGACAGCCCAAGTTGGCTACTAGCTGATGAACATAGTGGGGCATTTGGCAGCTAAGGTGCTAGATACACTATATTGCCAAAAGTATTCACTCACCCATCCAAATCATTGAATTCAGGTGTTCCAATCACTTCCATGGTTACAGGTGTATATAATCAAGCACCTAGGCATGCAGACCTGGAAGACCATTTCTACAAATGTTTGTGAAAGAATGGGTTGCTCTCAGGAGCTCAGTGAACTCCAGCGTGGTAACGTGATAGGATGCCACCTGTGCAATAAGTCCAGTCATGTAATTTCCTCGCTACTAAATATTCCACAGTCAACTG
>NW_018127915.1:1746656-1783943 GCF_001952655.1 Monopterus albus
TCCCATGGACAAGTCTGGGTTTGGCAGTTGCCAAGAGAACGGTACCTGTCTGACTGCATTGTGCCAAGTGTAAAGTTTGGTGGAGAGGGGATTATGATGGGGGGTTGTGTTTCAGGATTTGGGCTTGGCCCCTTAGTGCCTCAGCATACCAAGACATTTTGGACAATTTCATAAATAAACTGATTTCTAACAGATGCCATAAGTTGTGATTTTATAGTATGTAAGTACTTTGGCTATAGCTTTTTGTGACTTTCTATCTCTGCTTGAGATAGAAGCCCAAAACTAAATGGAGAGTGCAGACCTCCACCAAGGCAGATCGGTTTCCCGGTAATGCCATTACACCTAAAAGCAATATTCCCATGATAGTTTGACCCTCATGAGATTTCTTGACAATGAAAACCTAACCCTGCCATTTGGAATCACACTGATATTATTATTAGTTTGAAAATTATTCAAGAAAACCAATAGACACAAATGATTAGTAAATGCTATGAACAGCTAAATAAATGTCCCGTGCAGACGGACATAACAATGTGCCCTAACTGTCCTTCACAGACACACACAGCTCTCACCATTCGGCTGCATGGAAGTTCACTTTATTTTCAGCGTACCTTATGGTAGACTTCTTAGCTCCACTCGTCTTCACGCAGCTGCACACTTTCGCCACTAGGGGGTTCACATACCCGCAACAGCTTTCCAACACACAAACGTGACAAATCCTTTAGAATAATTCCTGGATCCAGATGATGATCCAGATCAGCGCCGAAATTGAATGGACAGTTCCGTTGGCCGAACCCTACATCTCCAAGGAGTTTCATCCAAATCCATTAATTACGTTTTGAGTTACGCTGTGAACAAACCAACCAACCATCAAACACATTACCTCTGCTTTGGTCTAATGAGGCCATGACAATGAAGTTCCTTATGAAG
Source organism: Monopterus albus (assembly GCF_001952655.1). Classification (NCBI taxonomy): domain Eukaryota; kingdom Metazoa; phylum Chordata; class Actinopteri; order Synbranchiformes; family Synbranchidae; genus Monopterus; species Monopterus albus. The sequence goes on from NW_018127915.1 coordinate 1,747,587, forward strand.
GGTTTGTCTTTTCATCTGCTTCCTGCATACAGCCAAACATTTCTGTGGGTTGTGTATTTTTATACTATACTATGGGATCAGTTCTAAGGTAATATGGCTTCACCTTTCATTGTTATGCAGATGACATCCAGATATATTTACCAATAAAAGCAGCCGGGGTGATGCCTCTACAGCCACTGTTTGACAGACCTGAAAGTGTGGCTGGCGCAGAACCTTTTAAAATTAAATGAGGATAAAACTGAGTGTGTTTTATTTGGCAATCTGGTGAACTTTGCGGCTTTTAACCCTGACTTAGGCCCCCTGGCTCATCATCTGAAGATGACTGTAAGAAACCTAGGGGTAATGTTTGACAATGACTTAAGACTTGACAAGCAGATCAACTCAGTCGTAAAATCTAGTTTCTTTCACCTGAGGTTGTTAAGTAAAGCCAAGTCATTTCTTTATTTTAATGAGATTGCAGTTCATGCTTTTATAACCTCTAGACTTGACTATTGTAATGCATTATACTGTACCTTGGTGTTAATCAGTCATCTCTCACTCAAATGGTCCAAAATGCTGCAGCTCATTTTTTAACAAGTACCAGGAAATTTGACCATATAACCACGGTACTGACCTCTCTTCACTGGCTTCCAGTCCATTTTAGAATTCATTTTAAGCTATTGGTTTTTGTTTTTTAAGGCTCTTAATGGTTTGGCACCGCCCTACCTGAGTTGGTTAGGTGGCGCGAACCTACAAGATTGCTCAGATCATCAAGCCAGTTTCCTTCCGAGGTTCCCAGGGCCAGATAAAAACGCTGGGGTGACCGTGCTTTTACTGTTGCAGCTCCTAAATTGTGGAATGGTTTACCTCTTAATGATCATCTACAGACTTGACAACTTTTAAATCATTGATTAAAACATATTTATTCACTTTGGGTTTTTAATACATAGTATTGTCTGATGCTTCCTTCTTTTAACTGTTGATTCTGTGTAGTTCATGTGTTTATGTTCTTATGTTTTTATTCTTCTATTGATATTATTTATTTTAGTTCTTACCTTGCCCTTGTAAAGTACTTTAGTCAATCAAAGTAAAGTGCTATATAAATACATTTTGATTTGATTGTACTTTGATGTGGCACTGATGCTTACACCCCCCACCACACACACACACTCTTGAATCTAATACACTCTAATGGTTTTTAGCTAATTTGATGTTTGTTCCCATTAACCCGTCATAATGGGATTGTGCTTGATTGAAGCTCTCTGTGGATCTCAGTCATTAGCTGTGGCGTTTCTGTTTTTGACTGGATTCCTTTCTTACTGAATGACAGGAAATATGAAAAGGGTTGTTATTTAGTTTAAAAATGATACACCGTGTTCCCAGAGCTGCAGAAGAAAACACATTGGCTATCAGTGTGTGTTGCGTAAATGCAGTTTATGAAATGATTCATTCCAGAGGCATTTTGATTAAATCTCAGTAGAGAAGGAGCTTTTTCTCCTTCTTGATTTGCTCGCCCTGTCTGTGCATCATCCCACACATCCACCCCCTCTGTATCTTACCTCCTGCCTCTCTCTATCTCTCCATCAGGGAGCTGAAGCACAGAGCGACACAGCAACCTAATGAGCCCAAGTTCCAGATACACGACTACATTGATTCTCAGAAGCACAAGTCTGGCTGCTGTGGTCACATGTAGCTGATCACCAGGCAGAGTGAGAGACAGTGGGTACGAGGTAAAAATATCTGCTGTCCTATCAAAAGCCAACCCCAGCACCAAACCTGAGAAGTAGAGATCCTCACCTTCTCCGCTGAGCTTTTAGCTGAATGAAAGTGAATCTGGATTGACCGCCATCTCTTGTCTGAAATGTGAATTTAAAACTTTTTATGTCATGTGTAGAAATGTGCGTGGTCTTTGTGGTGGCAGTTGTGTCAAATTGCAAGTCAGGAGTTACAATCTTAAATGCTATATCCATCTGCAGGGACAAAAAGCAAACAGATTCATCATTCTACTCTTGAAAAACATCAGTTTTATAAGAACAATCAATATGACTGTTGATGTGGATATAGCTTTTTGCCATGCAGCTCTTGGTCTGTCATTCCAGTTTGACTAGGCTGTGAACTGAATCCCTTTTGGCCTTACAGTCTCCATCTTTATTCATTGAGAATTTTAGTGTATTTGAGAAATGGACTTCAGTCTCACAGTCAGATTGTAGCTCAAATGATCCTGTCTGATCACATCTGTACAGCTGTTAGAATAAAGCCAACATTCTGAGGGCGCTTGCCCACTGTGTGTCTGTCTGTACATTCAATTCAGGGCCAGTGAAACTTCATTCGAAGTACTGTACATGTAACTGTGCTGGAGGATCGTCCCACTGTTGCACCAGGCTACGTACAAAGAGATTATTTTCATGTCTTTAGTGACAGATTCCTCAGCATGCCCTTTACTATTTACACACAGAGATACACACACACACACACACACAGCACTCTTAAACATTGTTGTCTCCTTGTAATGATGGATGTTGTTGTGTAGACTGTACCAAAGTTGTATTTGTTCACACACCACATCGTGAAACTCGTTTCTTTGTACAATGTTCATTATGAATGTTTGCTTGTCGAACTTGCTCGATGTCACATTTGTCCCTCCTCTGAGGTGTCACGGTGATCACAAAGTGCCATGACAAAGTGCTTTGTTATCATATATATAAAAGTATATTTTGTAATGTATGTAGTGGTGTTTTATTGAAGTCAGTCTCATCTGTGTGTCTTTGTGTGTGTCCTGGGGTGGGAGTCACTGAGGGTGATGACGGGATGTGCTGAGGTTAATAAGCCACCGAGTGGCAGCAGCTACCCTGTTTACGCTCCAGTATGCAGCACTAGGAAGCGTTTCATCCATCAGGTCCTAGTGGACATGTTGATATTGTATTTTTAGTCTATTTCATGTGTTTAAAAAATGCATAACATCATGTCATGATGTTTTTGTTACACCCTCAGTGCAACCACGGTATTATTTATGTGTAAGGTAAACTTTGTGGCATACCGTGGTTGCACTGAGGGTGTATTTATGTGTAAGGTAAACTTTGTGGCCATCACAGTGAATCAAACATGGAGTACATGTATGAGTCACTGTAATGAGCTGTACACCTACTGAACTCTCCTCCTCTCCCACCTATGAGTCACACTGAAGACACAGTGAGGAGCCTGTACATTCTCCATCCTTTACTGTGGAAAAAGAACAGTCCTGATTCTCCCTGCTGTATGTGTTAAATCTACTCTAGTTACCAATACTGATGTTCTGGTAGCTTTAAATATCCAGACTGGAGAGTGTTGAGAGTTCCTGCCTCTGCCCACTCAGGTCTGGACGCATTCTCAGCTAAAACATCAAATCCTGTCTGAGGTTTTACTTCAGGCTCTATTTTTACCGTTGTGTCACTCGGGTGTAGCGACTGGCTCCAAAGGATTGTAAGGTTTAAAAGGTGATGCTGATCAATACTGTCAAAGCTCTCGTAGTACCTACATTGTGCATAGCGATCATTAGAATCTCATCTAAACTGAAAAGTGCCATAACTAAGTCTTTGTTAATTAGTTGACCATCAAACCATTCAGCAACCCCTCGTGCCCTCTGGATGGGAGCACTGTCATCCTACAGTAGAAGAGCCCACTCATTTATTCAGGTTTTCCTTTCTTTTGTCCTCCTGGTCACATTACATAGCTCTGCAGACATTAAGAAATGACTGGATGGAAACTTAATCCTTTCCAGGAGGAAAATTCCCTGAACTTCCTGTTATTAAGTGCTACGGAACAGAAGGAATTATAATGATGCAATATAAAAAAATGTGTATAAAAAGGCACAGACGGTGAATAAAAATGAACTAGTGTTTTTAAACAATGTTAAAATGACATATTTATGTGGGCTGTTTTCACTGTAGTTACAAATGTAGATGTAAAATGTGCAACAAGTGTTAAGGCAAAGAAAGAATCCAAAATGTGAACAAAGTAAACATCTAATCTGAGCTATATGAAAAACTAACTGAAAATGAAAAAGGAGCTGAGAGAAGTTTTAGGTGACCAAATCTCATTCTGATTTAATCCAAACACCGCCTGATCCCCTGGTCATCTATTATCCCGGACAGCCCCGGTTAGTGTTTAATCCTCTATCCGTCCCTGCTTTGCATGAGGCCGCCAGCTGGGCTAGTCCGTGAACGCACCTCCCTCTTCCTGAGTGGCTTTTCTACTTTTGTCGCAGCACTGAAAGAGATCGAGTGCTGAGTGAGTCTGATAAGCCTCAGTTCTGTCCCCAGGTCAAGGCCTTCAGTGCACACGGTGAGGGTGAGGGGGTCGCCGAGGATTACAGCAGGTGTGAGGATCAAATCAGACACCGAGCTGTTGGTGAAAGTCGACTGGAAACTGGGACAAACATCAGCGCTGTTTCCCACGGACGAATCTCCCCAAACGCGAGAGGGGTGTGAGTGTTTTCTTTGTGTTTTTCAAGGGGTCCCATCCACTGACACATACTCCTCCTCAGCAGCATCCTGAGCGGGTCTTCTAGGCATTTCCACCGTGAACGAGCAACAGGCTGATCAGCAGCAGTGTGAAGGCGAGTGAAGCCTGCCATGCCGAGCAAAAGCCAGTATCTGCGTCCCCGGCTGTGCACGCTGGAAAAGGGGGACAACGGCTACGGCTTCCACCTCCACGGGGAGAAAGGTAAGACGGGGCAGTTTATCCGGTTAGTGGAGCCAGATAGTCCGGCAGAAAGCTCGGGGCTCTGCGCCGGAGACCGCCTGGTGTTCGTGAACGGGGAAGACGTGGAGAACGATAGCCACCAGCAGGTCGTGTCCCGGATTCGGGCCACCGTGAACCGCCTGGAGCTCATAGTGATGGACCCGAACACGGAGCAGCTGCTGAAGAAACACAACATGAAGTGTCTGAAGGAGTATGTCACCGACGGTGTCCCGTTACCCTTCGACGAGGAAGAGGAGGAGGAGGAGGAGGAGGTGGTAGTGGTGAAGGATGATGGGGAGGTGGATGGGACGGAGAACGGGGATGAGAGGCACGCCAAGCGGGACGAGGTGGAGGAGGAGGGGGGCATACCCAGGGAGTCCACTCCGGTCCCGGAGAGTAACGGAGAAATTGACAGGCACGTCGACAAGAAGCTGAACCTCAGCTCTGAGAAGGTGAGTGTGAGCCAGCCACAGTCAAGTGCAGGTCAAGGTTTGTGCATCACCACTTCTTTCAAGATTTATTTCCTCAGGTTCCACACTGTGCTTCCAGTGCACATAATGGCATTTCAAGTGCCCCACCGATTGCATTGCTTAGGGAGTGTTTGGTGCTCTGTGACAATAAAATGCACAGCTGCACCCACACGCCTCAGCTGCAGAGGCTGCCAGGCTGTGGGCAGGGTCGGCTGACTGGACATTTTCTGTGGGTGAGAGGACAAACAACCTGGTTCAGCTTTGGGATCACGAAAACAGGGACCCAACTAGACCCTGACCCCTCTGTCACTTGAAAATGTGAGGGGGCTTTGTGTCCTGTTTTTACAGCGAAGCCACAAAGTGAAGCAGCAGCGACAGCAAACAGACACAGTGTTGTGTTTCTTTGTTTGAAACTGCAGCCAGAACTAAATAAATATCATTGTGAAACTCTCCACAACAAAAAAACAGGAAATAGTTTACTATTTTTTTTAATGTTCCATAAACAAATGCCACAAAATCATTTTTTCCAACCTTTGATCGTTGCCTGTTAAACATTATGGGTGCAGTCTCACTCCGCAGTGGCCAGTTGTTGCTGCTGTCTGTTTGTCTCTGTGGCTGGGAACTCAACACCAGGGTTTATTAAAAAGCCCTTGAGTAGAAGAGGGTCCCTCCAGCCTGGAACATCTGTGCCCCTCAGCGCTGCACCTTGGATGTTTACCCCTCAGGCTGATTCTCACTGTGCCCTCACTACATGTAGGTGGGACTGAGGTGGGTAAAAGGCACAGAGATGCAGAGAAGACCCTGCTGTTTTCCTCTCTTTCTATTTCTTCTCTCCCTGTCAGCCTATTCTGTGTCAGGCTGTGCGTCAAACATCATGTAAGGAGATGGTCCAGTGAATCCACATGTTCATTAACTGTCCACAATTTCCTACTTGGGCCTGAGAAACATAGCAGCCTTTCTGGCATCTGTATGGTTTTCTGATCCATAATCTTATGTAACATAATGTACATAATACTGCTGTACACGATATTATTCCTATGAAACACCAACAAGCCTGTTCCCTGCGTTGCTGCTGTTCAGTGCCTTTATCTGATTTCTTGAAGCTGACAGGACGCCAAAAAGCTGGTGACACTTAAGTCATTAATGAGTTTAGTGCTATGAGTTATCTTTGGACAGGATCAGGCCACTGTAGCTGTTTCCTAATGTTTCCGGTCTGTATGCTAAGCTAAGCTAAGCTAACCATTTGTTGCCTCATATTCACTGTACAGACACGAAGAGGTGCCAATCATCACAACTAACTCTCAGAATAAAATGTTAATAAACATATTTTCTTAATGGCCATGTGTAGGGCTACAATCAGTCATTATTTCTAAAGTAGTTATTTTATTGATTAATCGTTTAGTCAATGAAATGTGAACACATTTTAATGTGAAACCCACACATTTGCAAATTGCAGATAAATATTTGGTTAATCACTTAATTGATTGATCATCTAAACGCTACTTGAAATGCCCCGAGAGTGTTTCTGTCTCCTAGATCATCATATCCAAACGTATTAATTTATATTTACTCTTTTTGCCATTACTTTGTGGAGGAAGCCTGTTCTGATGTGACCTATCTGGTGACCCTCTTTTCTTATATAAACCCAGATGTTCCAAGAGAAGCACAAATGTTTTGTTTCCTCAGTTGAACTGACCTTGTCATCACCGAAACTCAGCTGAGTGCAGACTTTGACATTTACGCAGCCACTCGTTGCCTCTCTTCATTTCTAATAACTGAAATGACAGCACTTACATTTCCAGAACATGCAGATGCCATTTGGAGCTATGTTTCTGGTATTTAAAAGTGACTCTTCTTTCCTTCTGATGTCCACACTTGTGGGTTATGTTGTTTGTCCTAGGAATATACAGCCATTGTTCTCCTGTTTACTGTCTACTCTCCACACCTAATGGAGCTGTGGCGGTCCATTTCACACTGGCACACAACCCAGAGGGAAGTGGCATTGAAACAAATGATATCACTCCTCATTTTTCACCATTTGGACTTTTATTTCAACAGACTCCCAGGGTTTCACATATGGAGCACAAATCATGTTAAGCCCACTTGGGAATTTCTTTTTTATATAAAGGCGCAGTGTGTACAAAACGAAGCTTTTCCAGGCTGAAGAGGTTTCACAGAGACAAGAGACCAAGTCGAGTGTGTGAGAGTGTAAATTGGACCCGAGGGATGCAGTTCAGAGTCTAGTGTGTCTGTGTGTTACAGTCAGAGGCACCTCAGGAGGTGTTTTCAATTGATTCCACTCTTTCTGGAATTTTCTTTGTACATCCTGTCCAACATTCCTGTGCCCGAGCCCTGTGGCCCGGCCAGTGACACACACACACCCTCACACAATATAAACACACACAGTACAAACACACAGCCTTGGAAGACGCACTGTGTTGGTTTAGCAGCCACGCAGCACAACAGAGGGTTCAAAGAGCGCCCCCTCTGGAAGACAAGGAGGCTCAAGGTTGCCATGATTGTGCTGATGTCACGTGTGTGTGTGTGTGTGTGTGTGTGTGTGTGTGTGTGCAATCCATGTGGAGTATTTTTATGTGTGAAAATAGAAGTAGGCGAAAGTGAGACAACGCAGGGGAGGTGTGAAAAATGAATAATCAGCGACATGGAGCCAGGTAGAAAATAGGAGCCGCTGTCGTCATCGTGGAACAAAACAAACGAAAACACATCATCCGTTCCAAAGGTCACTGTTCAGTTTACCAGGCAGTAAAATTTTTACTCTGCTGTTGTTCACTGCAGTGAAGTAGCAGTGGAAGCTCATATCCAGAGGAAAACTCGTGTGTCTGAGTTGACATTTGTGCCTTTCCTGAAACAATCAGCTGATTACTTGATTCATTGATATACAGAGAGTTAACTGGCAGCTTTTTCATTTTCCAAGCAAAACACCTAAAAAAAAAACTCTGGTTCCAATTTCCCAAACCCAAGAATCTACTGTTATTCTTTGTTTTATATTTTGAATATGTTTGGGTGCTGGGCTGTTGATCGCACATCAAGACGTTTGAATGCATCATTGTGGCCTCTAGGAACCTATGGTGTACAGTAATTGTACCATTTCCTAGCAAATGATTCATCTGTTAAACAAGAAAATAACAGTCAGATTAAGTGACAATGAAAACAGTCCATTGCAGCTTTTGTCAAAATGCTACACAGCCTATTAGCAAAAGCAAATGATGTATTTTTCAGAAGCTGTGTTTAATCACACGTCTTCAGTGAGTCAGTCCGACTGCAGTGGGAGAGTGTGAGGGTGAGAAGTCTCTGGGAGTCTTCCTTCATCACTGCTGGCTGCTCACTTACACCTGTCTTTAAACACTAATTACAGTAGAGGAAGGGCACGTGTGTCAGATGAAACTGACTGTGGCTAGATGAGATCTGGTAGAGTGTGTCTGTGTGCTAAGTCTCTCTCTAAGTATGCATCACTGTGTGATTCTACAGTATCTAGAGAGAAATCGCTGTAGAGGCCTGAAATGACACATGAAGGGGACTTGATGTGGATGCTAGCTGTCTCGTCACTCCTCTAATCAACGCCTCTAATGTGCACAGTCATGTGAAAACTAGTTATTAAAAGGCTTGATGCCTTCCACTGCTTTCACCACACATGCTCAGTGGCTTTACATAGACATCGTGGTTCTTTAAGTGCATGGGACGACGTGTTTACCCTGAAGAAATCGTTCTCAAGCTGTTGTGTGGGAGGACTCAGTTTATATACTCTCCGTTGTAAGGCCTTCAGTCCATTGCAGCAGCCATGGTCTTATTATTTGTTTTTGTTTTTTTTTTATGGGCTGCCGATTGCTCACTTTAACAATGCAGTTAACGTGTGTGTGTGTGTGTGTGTGTGTCACCTGAGCTAAACATAAAAGTAGCCATGTGTTTTCACAGTCATGTGCTTCCCCCCACAGTGACTGAACTTGGCAGGAATTATTCCGCTCAGTCTCATTAGTTGTCTCTAAGGAAGAGTAACATAGCCTCCATGTGATGCTCCCACCTATCATATCTCATTCAGCAGGTTAGAAGTAGTCGAGTTTTGAGAATTTGCTCTTAACTTTTATCAAGACAAGATAAGAATTTCTCTTAACAGGGTCAGCGTCAGCGTTTGATGATTAGGTGTCATGCATTAGAGGCAGAAATGGCCACACTGACATTAACTGTTTGAGCCAGGATGGTCGAGGGTGTGTTTCTGTCTGCTGTCTGTGCCATTTCTCGTCCTGAGCACAGACTCCAGGACGTTTGCATTGGTTTCCCGTCATTGTTGTCGGTTGATGATTCCCCCGCCTTATTGTCTTGATGCTCTTCTCATCCTCTTGGCCTGCAAGGAGAGGCCCAGCAGCTCATAGCAGGACAGTAAACGGTAGCTTAAAGGCTAAATAAACTCATCCTCATCACTGCGTCCGAGCAGAAGTAGCAGCTGTGATGAAAGCACATTTATAGTTTAACAGATGCCAGTTAAACAGTCATCCAGCAACAGACACTGAACCATGGTTCAAGGTAAACAGTAAGTCCACCTGATAACTTGCTGTGTTGGCTTATTATCATTGCAGCCACTTTGACAAAGTCACCTATTATTCAGGTTGTGTTTGGATAATGGAGTGCATGTCGTTGTGTTTGCCTGACAGGATCAGATATACGCCATGTTTCATTCTGACTGGCCGCTGTCTCCTGACGTTTGCTCGTACGTTGGAGCAGTGGCTAGAGTTCATATTTGCTTTCTATGGGTGTTCTCACATTCATGTACATGCATGTGTGTGTGTGTGTGTGTGTGTTTGTGTGTGCTTGCATGTGCGTATGAGAAGGTTTGGGAGTCGCCCTGCTCCCTCCTTCCCTTCCGAGTTCTTTGTTGATTGTTGCCCTGTGTTTTTCAGGGGAAATTGTCCACATGACAAGACGGGGCGGAGGGTGTCATGGCCTCATTGTGTGTCGACTCAAAGATGAATTTATAAATGTAACATGTTTCCTGTTCCTTGCAACCTGTAGTGTGTCATGTAACACGTATGAACTGGACTGGGCAATATAACGATAAATACTGCGAGATGGTGAAATTTGTCCACCATCAGAAGTGGATATTTAGAGCTACAGTGAGTAGTCAATTAATCCATGATAATATGTACATGATTTTGTCTAACAATTGTTGAAAATATAGTGAAAAATGCCCATTTTTTATTTCTCAGAGCCCAACCTGACTGATTCAGATTGTTTTATCTACAAGCCAGAGGTTTGTGGAAACACTGGAAATACCGGGTCTGTCAGGCCATTGTGATTAATACATAAAGTGTAACTGAAGATTTTATTAATAAGAGAGTTCTTCCACCTCTCCTGGGAGAAACTAATGAACTCAAATCATTTATAATATAAATTAGGATCAGGAACAGGTGGCATTCTGGCTAAACCACAATGATGCCATAACTAAAACTCCACTCTCATATGTAAAGTTGTTTGAGTTGTCTCACTATATTCTACAATTTGCAGGCAGTGTTTAATTAGTGCTGTGTGTTTAATCGCTGCCTGCTTACACTGTGCCATTCATAGGAGTTACCTGTTTTTGTATGTCTTATGGGTGGGAAGCACAGGGTGACTCATGGTACGATGCTATCATGAAATCTTGCCCAGGATAATAATATCCTGTCTTAACATCTCTGTTTTTGAAGCTCAAAATGTTGAATGAAATTGTAATAAATGTGTAAATTCTTTTATAGGTTTATTATTGAGGTCATAGGTAAGGTGGTGGTGGTGGTGGTGGTCCTAATATTCTGAACCTCTCATGTACAGTATGTAGCTGGGGAGGACAAAAATATAGAGACACCTCTGAATATAATGTAGTGCAGTGTGGACCCACTACATGACCAAACCTGGCTTAGAATGTGGGATAGATGTTGGAGATTTGGTTTTATAAGCCTTTTGACAGCATTTTTGCTTCTGTAGATAGTGAAATGTTTGGAAATCAGGGGAGAGAGAGGAGATAAGAGGACCTTCAATAAATGGCCCAGAATCAAACACAGGTTCATGCACGATGGACCATCAGTTAAATGTCGGTCATAAAGTAACAAAAGGCTGAACTGCCAGAAGCAACAACAGTCATGGCTCAAGCAAAGGGAAGTTGCCACATCAGAAGCAAACATTATACTTCTTCACTGATCAACACATGATCAGTGGAAGCAATATACAGTGGTGTGAAAAAGTGTTTGCCCCCTTACTGATTTCTTATCTTTTTGCATGTTTGTCACACTGTAATGTTTCAGATCGTCAAACAAATTTATATATTAGTCAAAGATAACACAAGTAAACACATCATGCAGTTTTTAAATGAAGGTTTTTATTATTAAGGGAAAACAAAATCCAAAACTATAGAGCCCTGTGTGAACAAGTGTTTGCCCCCCTGTCAAAACACTGGTTTATCGCACCTGAGTTCAATTTCTCTTGCCACACCTGTTCGCAATCAAGAAATCACTTAAATAGGACCTGCCTGACAAAGTGAAGTAGACCAAAAGATCCTCAAAAGCTAGACATCATGCCGAGATCCAAAGAAATTCAAAAACAAATGAGAAAGAGAATAATGGAGCTCTATCAGTCCGGAAAAGGTTATAAAGCCATTTCTAAAGCTTGGGGACTGCAGTCTATCAGTTTGGAAAAGGTTATAAAGCCATTTCTAAAGCTTTGGGACTGCAGCGAACCACAGTGAGAGCCATTATCCACAAATGGCGAAAACATGGAACAGTGGAGAACCTTCCCAGGAGTGGCCGGCCGACCAAAATTACCCCAAGAGCGCAGCGACAACTCATCCAAGAGGTCACAAAAGACCCCACAACAACATCCAAAGAACTGCAGGCCTCACTTGCCTCAGTTAAGGTGAGTGTTCATGACTCCACCATAAGAAAGAGACTGGGCAAAAATGGTTTGCATGGCAGAGTTCCAAGACGAAAACCACTGCTGAGCAAAAAGAACATAAAGGCTCGTCTCAGTTTTGCCAGAAAACATCTTGATGATCCCCAAGACTTTTGGGATAATACTCTGTGGACAGACGAGACAAAAGTTGAACTTTTTGGAAGGTGTGTGTCCCATTATGTGTGGCGTAAAAGTAACACCGCATTTCAGAAAAAGAACATCATACCAACAGTAAAATATGGTGGTGGTAGTGTGATGGTCTGGGGCTGTTTTGCTGCTTCAGGCCCTGGAAGGCTTGCTGTGATAAATGGAACCATGAATTCTGCTGTGTACCAAAATATCCTGGAGGAGAATGTCCGGCCATCCGTTTGTGCCCTCAAGCTGAAGCGAACTTGGGTTCTGCAGCAGGACAATGATCCAAAGCACACCAGCAAGTCCACTTCTGAATGGCTGAAGAAAAACAACATGAAGACTTTGGAGTGGCCTAGTCAAAGTCCTGACCTGAATCCAATTGAGATGGTGTGGCATGACCTTAAAAAGGCAGTTCATGCCCGAAAACCTTCCAATGTGGCTGACTTACAACAATTTTTCAAAGATGAGTGGGCCAAAATTCCTCCACAGCGCTGTAAAAGACTCATGGCAAGTTATCGAAAACGCTTGATTGCAGTTGTTGCTGCTAAGGGTGGCCCAACCAGTTATTAGGTTTAGGGGGCAAACACTTATTCACACAGGGCTATATAGTTTTGGATTTTGTTTTCCCTTAATAATAAAAACCTTCATTTAAAAACTGCATGATGTGTTTTCTTGTGTTATCTTTGACTAATATATAAATTTGTTTGACGATTTGAAACATTACAGTGTGACAAACATGCAAAAAGATAAGAAATCAGTAAGGGGGCAAACACTTTTTCACACCACTGTAGTACACTGTGAGTGCAAATCAGAGTCCTCTCTCTCACTGAAACTTCAGTGACGTCAGTCCAAACAACAGCATCACTGTCCCGTCCCTGTGGTCAAGACCACTGTGGCTCAAGTCGGGGCTGCAACCTGAACCCTGTGTGCATGTTGGTGAGTGGGTGGTAGGGTTGCTGCCGATTGGGTCCCTTGGGATACTGGACGGAGACTCCACAATGCCTGCATTCCTTTTCCCTCTCCATTCTGCTGAAGGTTCACCACCCTGGCTAGACAATGAGCCGGAGGGCCGCGCCCTGCTGGGGGTGGAGGGGGAAATTAGTCACTGCTCGCCCTGAAATAGACTCACTCCCCTACTGTCTATCTCCCGTCTCACATACAAGAGACAGTATACAATGGGGTGCCACCAAGATGGAGTAACCTAACGTGCATATTTATGTTCAATAAATATGACCAAACTATGGAATCTAGGACAAAAATCTCCAAATACTTCAAACACAGCAGTTAGTGATATAGTTTGCTTTACTCGCTCCATTTTGTTTGTGGGTGGTGGTATTTTTGATCATGTTGGTGGTATGGGATGGCAATATTGGTCTTTCCGTCAGTCTGTCTGTCGATGGGCCGTCACTTTTATCTAGAACAAAAGATCTCAAGAACTATCAGATGGATTAACATGAAATTTGAAACGGATATCTGTGAATCCCATTCACTTTGGTGATCCTCTGACTTTTAGTGGTTTAAAATGAAATGTCTTGACCTGAATTTTTGGGTTGATTACTCTGAAATTTGGTACACACATACATGTCCCCTTGGGATGACTTGACTGACTCTCTATCTAGTTCCATCACCGTTATGATTATAAATCAAAGGGACTAAGCTTGAGCTTTTCAGGTCTGCAAGGGTGGGGGATCACGGACAGGAAGACTGGCTAAATCACAGTTGGGCTTGATTTTAAAAACAGCAGGGTGGTTGAGGTGCAGAGGACTCTTGAGCAAAGGTTCATTCTTGAAGATCTTCTAGGCCTCTTGCTAGATCCACTCCATTTGGTTTTATCAGTGTCGATGTCCCTGCTGTGATGACTGACGTTACTTTTCTATTTTTAGACCTGCCCACCGAAGAGTCTATTGTAATGGGAACCTTCAGCAGAACCTTTCTTTGGTGTCTTTTGTAGAGCTAGTTTGTCCCATCCTCAAATGGAAGGGTGAACAGTGAAGTGCTTTGTCCCCCCCCTCTGTCTGCCTCGCAGCTGGTCCAATGGTCCAGCTTGAAACCCAACACCCCTGTCTGGCCTAACAGAATGATGCACTCCGTGCACTCAAGAGGACAAAGTGCTCTCTGGTGATTAAGGTTTACATCAAACATTTATTAGGTCTGTCCTTAAAGCTGTTAATCTCCATCAAAAATTACACATGACAATCACAAGGAGCGGGAGGCCAACGAGTTGTCATGTCACTGAGTAACCATGGTGCCTGGCATTGTATCACTTTAGCGGTTATTGTTAGTGCTGATCACAGAGTCCAAACTCATGAGACTCTTCTTAATAGAACAACAGGAGGGATGAAGTAAGTGGGAGAAAGAGCGAGGGCGAAGCAGATTAAAGAGAGGCTGCTTTGGACGACATATCCACAAGCAGAGAGCTCTGTTGAGTGTGACAGGTTTTACTTGATAATCGGCAGCACACACAAGTTTACTGGATGTCATCAGCTGTTTGCGTAGAAGAAGAACAGAGAAAATAAGTCAGTGTGGTGGTTATGTAACCGTAGGAAACTCCAGTCTTTTGTCTTTTTTTATCTGGGTATGTGAAACACAAGTTGAGTCAGAGACTCGTACGAAACAACAATAATAGATATGTGAGCTCCTTTATTAAGGCCTGTACTTACACTTCAGTCTGCTGGTCAAGCCTTGGGGAAATATGTGGTACCTCGTAGGCTGAGTGGCAGCATGTGGCATTTCTCTCTCACACTCTCTCTTTTGCTCTCTATATCTCTCTCTCAAACACACACAGGCTTCTCCTTTTTATGACAGAGACTAAATTGCTCACAGCTTCTATGTTCCTGTGTCAAAATGAATCAGCAGGAGAGCCTGGCAGATACGAATCTCTGGTGGCTGAGTCAGAGAGTGATAAACGTGATGAATGCTTTTTAAGATGGTAGTTGTTTGTTTTTTAGTGCTCCTTGAAGGAGAGAAATCAGTCAGTCTGGCTTGTCAAACACTCGTCTGTTAGTAGCTCCAAGTCCGAAATGATCACACCGTGTCCATGTGCCCTGTTGGTAGTGGTACAGCACTATGGGTGTCTGTTGGCAATGTCACCGCTTTTGTTCAGACTGAAATGTCTCAGCAACTCTTCTTACAGATATTCATGGTCCCCCGAGGATGAATCCTACTGACTTTGGCGAGGTTCTGACTTTTCCTCTAGAAGCACCATCTTCTCTAGGGGGGGGCGACAACGACCTTTCTGCACAGAAAGGTCGTGAACACCCGGAACCTTCTCGCTGTGAGGCAACGGTGCTACCCACCATGCTGCCCACGTTGACATATCTGACTTGCACGTGCCTCAAAAACAAGCAGATGGGGATTTTTCAACCATCCATCCATTATCTATACCACTTATTCCTGAACAGGGTCCTGGGGGTGGGGGTTGGAGCCAATCCCAGCTGACACTGAGCGAGAGGCGGGGTCCACAAACAACCACACACACCCATCCTCACTCCTACGGGTAATTTAGAGTTGCCAGTCAACCTGAGCTGCATGTCTTTGGACTGTGGGAGGAAGCCAGAGTACCTGGATAAAACCCGCACAGGCACAGGGAGAACATGCAGACTCTGTGCAGAAAGGTTCCAGGTCGGCCGGGGCTCAGACCCAGAACCTTCTTGCTGTGAGGCGACAGCGCTATTTCAACCAAACCAAAAGCTGAACTTTAATAGTGCTATATTGATCAGTCATGGTAGTTCAAACTGTCACACATCTAACTCTGCATTAAAACACTTGTCACTCAACATTATTACACTTAATTCAAATTACAAATCTTCGCTTCATCAGGATGTGAACTCAGTGCAAGTGCAGCCTGGCCGAGCCGCTACAGCGTAAACTCTTTGGTTTGTATTTCATTCATAAAAAGTCCTCTTACAATAAATGTTTTAAACATCTGTGGCCAAAAAGCTGTTTTCAGAACTATTATTTGTGTTTAGATATTCATTGTTGCAGTCCAGCAGGTTTTCTAAAAATGCTTTTATATAAGAGTTTGTAATTCACCACAGTCAGGAGAGGTTCATCTTCAGAAAGTTATGTCATCTCCCAGTTATCACAGCTTCATGAGGAAAACCAGGAACATGTCTAAAACAGGGTTACACCAGCCTCTGGATGGGAAACCTGTAAACTCTACATCTTAAAAACACACAGAGGAGCTGAGTGCTGGAGCAGCAGATGCAGTGAGCTTTGGGAGAGACAGCTGCGTGACTCACATATGTTTTGAAATGAGCACTGCTTGTTGTGGACTGACTGGTATTCAGAGCAACCGCTTATCTTTAGTTTCCAAAGTCTGTGCAGTGGAGATAACTTCACTAATACATTAGAAAACAGGTGTATCTGAATAAAGTCTGCAGTCTAACAGCAGGCATTAGAGTGACGTTGGTACTTTTGTCTCCATGGAAGCAAATATGATGCAATGGTACTTTCTACATGGAAAAAATTGGTTTCATTTACTTTGGACAGTCCAGTGTTGCTTAATGTTGTGTCCAGCCAAGACTGTGTTAACCCACAGTTTCAGTGGTGGTTAATAAGTTAATAAGTAAAGTATTATTAACTGTAAAAACTGGGGCAAATAAACAAAGACTAACTAAATATTCTATCAGTGTCTTAGGGCTAGGAATCACAGTACAACTCATGATAAATCATTCAGCCTAAAACCGCTACCAGATACACAGTATACTGTACCACTGCTGAATAAATCATACATGTACTACTGTAGAATATAAAATGTGTACTGCATTTATGTGCTATATTATGAAGTGCATTTACAAACTGAACCTGTAGAGTGTACTGCATTTATGTGCTGTATTATGAAGTGCATTTACAAACTGAACCTGTTTATCACTCACACACATACATGGGTTCTGTGAAATTTAAAGCAAGTCAAGAGGTAAAATGTTTGTGGCACCTCACAGTAATTCAAATCTTTGTCAGTCTTCTATTGAATCTACCACTGTGTATTGATAAGGTACGTGTACTGCATTAGTGCTGAAGTTTTGCAGCTTTGCAGTTTCTGGACAATTAGTTGAAGAATATGCCAGCTTGGAATCAGACATGCATCATGTTTACTATTTTCTGATATATTGAATTTATTATTGATAATAATTCATATTTAATAGAAAAAATGCACCAATACAGCCAAAGATTTACCTATTTATTAGGTGCAGCCATAAAGCAGATCATGATTCCCTTCTGTATGTTTTATAAACTCTGCCATCTTGTTGTAATCTGTAGCATGTTTCCAGGTTTTTGTACCAGGACTTAACTGTCTTTTAATTTCCTCCTCCCCGTCCTGCAGAAGTAATGCATGCACAGACATTATTGCCAAGTGAACATCCAAGCTTTCCCATGTGTGATTGTTCCTCTATCGCCAGCCCTTCATTCTTCTTTCCCCTTGCTCCAGCTTCTCTCACAGGCTGTTTCAGGTTTAGGTTGAGTCTCATAGTTTGTTTGTTCTGTGGGAGTAGTGTTAATTCCTGTCATATTTGCCTCATGATCGTACCAGTCAGCGAGAGAGGAGCTCGCTGATGCCTGGGTTAGGGTTCTTATTTACTTCTTGGAAATACTCAAAGGCCCCCTTTTCGCATCATGATGTGTCCATATGTGTTTTGTGCATATGCTTGAATGTGTTTATGTTTCACATCAGGAAGTTGAGCCAGCACAGAGGGAAGCATATTGAGGGAGGATGTGTCAACGGTTCCTTTTCAACACTTCCTTACCCAGTGGGAAAGTTTGTGTCGCTGAGAGTGTGATCACCTTGAAGCACTACTTTTCTGGGTTGAGAGGAACACTTAGATTTTTAAGTGATATTAATGAGAAAACACTGAAAGGATCTTTACATAAGATAGATATTAATATGAGGTTTAGCATTTTCACAGCCCTGCCACACAGGTAGATGAATTCATCAGTGTTTTCCTTTCACATTAAATACAACCCCAGATGTTTTAGAGTCTGGGAAGAATCTGCAGCTGAGTTCGTAACTGTGTCAGATTTCTGCTGCATTAGGGAGCATTTATATTGTATTTGTTGTTGTTAGCAAGGAGGAACACTCAAACAGCAAGCATGCACACACTAATTTAGCAAATAGTGGGTGCTCATCTCCCTTGTGGCTTGTGTGCATTCAGCAGATTCCACAGATTTCAGACCCGTGTGGAGATTCCTCAGCCCGCCAGTCCTATCCAACACAAACCTTCTTCTGTTGTCTCTGCCAGAGCTTCTCTCACCGCGCAGGGGCACTTAACGCCAGCCAGAGTGCCTGATATGTGTCAGTGACACTGATGCCAGGGCTGCAGTGTGTGTTGATGGCACTCTTATTAGGGTCTCCAAATCTGGGTTCGTGGTTCATGAGTCATTAGATTCATGCATACTGCTAACCACTAATTTTCCTCTTTTCTTTATGAGTCCCTGACATGTCTTGTTGATTCAAAGACACCTTGTAGTTTCATTTGTCTGCTTTACAGTAACACTAACCACTAATTTTCCTCTTTTCATTATGAGTCCCTGACATGTCTTGTTCATTCAAAGACACCTTGTAGTTTCATTTGTGATGAGCAGCAGAGCATAGAGGATAGAAAGCTCTGTTAATTTCTGCCTTTCAGAGGAGAGAAGGTCAGTAGTAAGAAACACTGCAGTTAAACCAACCATTTATAAAAGAAGTTAGACAGTATTCTGTTTAGTCAGTATTCTTGGTTTGCATAAAGAACTCATAAAAGAAGGCGATTTTACTTTTATGTTTGGGAGCAGCACTTAAGAAGGTCAAGGGCGAGCAATGACAGACCATTTTGTATAATGAGTCATCATTATGATGAAACTGCAGCTGTAGCGCTCTTATCGGGAGCACAAGATGAACAAATCTGCATCAGTGAGGACCTCACTTGGTGAAAACTACTAAAAATGGTTGGCAGAATGGCTGCGCCATCAAAATACAGCCATTATTAACACTAATATGACAGATTCAACTCATTTTAAAGGAGCTGAACACTGTATTTGTATATGATTTCACTTGTTTTTATTTAGTTTCCATTTTTTCTAAAATTGTAACTAGATTTCCCATCTGCTATTTCTGGAAATGGGACCAAAGGAAGTCTTTTGTTCAGATTCTTTACTGAGAGAGAGAAGTTCTTGGAGGTTTGAGTGGTGGGTGGGGTGTTAGCTAAAAACAACCAGCTTACGTAATATAACGGAGTTACATTCCCTCATTGCTGTGTCAGGTTGTGCGTGAGAGAAAACGTTGAGTCAGACCACCTCACTTGTTTTAATGTTCATTTATGTCCACTGATGTAACTAAGTTAGATTTGGTTCGGTCAGCCTCCTGCTAGTGTTTCCTGTAGAAAGTGACTCACTGACAGACTTATTTATAGAGATTGTTCATTGTCTTTGAGTATTTGGTTGACACAGGGCCGGAGCACACAACCGCTCTGATATGGAAGGAGTGTCAGGTCAGTTCTGGTCAGAGTGACCAAGATTATCTTGACCAGTGAAGTCTCTATTTCTCTCAATACACTCTCCTTGGTGACACAGCCATTAAAGCTCCCTCCGCTAAATAAAGAAACTGCTTCATCCATCCAGAGGAAGGGAGGTTCTGGCATTGAGTTTTAGTTTTTTCCTGGATGACAATACCGCTCTTACTCTTCCTGCCATCCCTGAGTGGGGCTGGATGGGATAGGGCGAGGGGAGGCGGTCAGAGGTTAGCGCCCGGCTTCCATTGTCCTCCACGGAGCCTGGAGCAAGCAAGGTTGCATCTCAGACCGGAACTGGTCCCTTCCTCTGAACTCCACACCTACCCCCTCCCCAAATTCTCCACGAACCTTCCAAGCAAGGCCTCCAATCACATACATCCAAGACCCTCTTCCTTCCTGGCGATAAGTTGAAGTCACGTGGCGTCAAACAGCAGCTTTGGTTTACTCATGACTGTTAAAAACACAGAGCACAACACATCAGCATGCAGCAGCCACCTGCATGTTCAGCCTCGGCTTTATATTTACGATTAACGAGTCACTGGAGCTGACCATAATCTTTGTGCCTCTTGTTCTTCCCGAACAGACACCCATGGTGGAGGTATTTTCAAAAAGTTAGCATTTGGTATATACTTGAATATCACATATGTTTTATTAACATCCCAGTTTTTTTCTTCTGTTGCATCTTCCAGGAAGTTCGCACTGAACTGCGGCCACGTCTGTGTGTGATCCAACAAGGGACTAATGGGTATGGCTTCAACCTGCACAGCGAGCGGGCGCGGCCTGGCCAGTACATCAGAGCTGTGGATGAAGACTCTCCAGCAGAGAGGGCGGGCCTGCTGCCCAAGGACAAGATAATACAGGTACTTTAATGAGGTCAATGCTGGAGTACTGTGAGTCAATGTGCTGCATGAAGAGGGACATGTAGGCAAATTATTATTTTTCCATTAAGGTTTGGAAAATGTTGGTAGCATTTGTCTGAATCCTGGGAGGCTTTAAGCACACTCACCTTCTTTCACTTAATTAGTTTAGTCAACAGTTACAAAGTAATCTTTCTGAGAAAAGTACAATATTCATGCAAATAGTGTATCCTGATTACTCTGCCATACGTGCGTTCTCGACAGCGTGTAGGGGTTTTGTTGTTTTTGCAGGAGGGGAAGAGGGATAGAGAAGAATGGTGTGACGTGTAGCCAGGCCTCAGCTAACCCAAAGTATGGAACAGAGGTCAACATCATAAAAGATTTTCTGCTTATACCTGTCCTGTGAGCCAGTTATTCATTATACAGTTATGCAACATGGTGTGGTAAATTAACCATAGCACTTTCACAAGTGTCAGACAATTAAAAATAGCTGCAAAACCTTAAATTCCTATATTATTGGGTTTGTACCAAAGTTCACTTTATGTTCATAGGAATGTGATGTGAACTAACAACCACTCTGTGGGGTCTTAAATCCTCCAGAGGACTTGGGTGTTAACTGTCACTGTGAGCAGCCTCGTGCTGGAATAACCAGTTTCTGACCTGGTGTGGGAGCGGCTCTGACCACCTCTGGCATGGACGGGTCTAAAGACAACACACATCTGTATTTGTGTGTGTTTTTGTACTTGCTACAGAGTGAGGACATTTTGGCCGGTCCTCACTTTCTGAAACACATTTTGAGGGTTAAGACTTGGTTTAAGGGCTCAGGTTAGATTTAGGTTAGGGTCACGGTTGGGGTTAGGCATTTAGTTCTGATGGTTAAGTGTTAGGGTTACGGGCCAGGGAATGCATTATATCAATGAGTGTCCACACAAAGATAGAAGTACAAGTGTGTTTGAGTTTTATTTTCCCCGTATGTCTTCTAGGTCTCTACAACATACATGTTTGAGTTTTATTTTCCCAGTATGTCTTCTAGGTCTCTACAACATACATGTTTTTTAACATTTCTACCAAAGACAGTTTTTGTTGCGCTCTTAATTACTGTACATTCAACCAGTCATTCCACTGTTTAACTAGCAGAAGCAGCTCACACTGAGCATGTCTGACTCATTCGGCAGAATATTTTTAACACACAGATAAATAAAAGTGGCAACATGTCCACTGATGTGAAGTCTCATGCATGTGTGAGTGATTTTATAGAAAATATAAGAAGCACAGGAAAATGAAAAGGACAAATCAGAAGAGGATGAAGACCGATAGTGCAGAGGGATTAAAAACCACAGAGTTTCAGGTCTGTATTGAGTCTTGCAAGGGGTTTCCAATCCAGAGGGCCCCAGACAGAGCTGCCTCCCACCGAGGAGCAAGGCTTTGTGAGGAGCCCACCGCCATTGTTACTGCTGTTACTGGCCAAGCAGCTATTGTTCAGCTTCCTCTGTGGGACCAGCTTAGACGTGCAGGTCCACCCTGTGACCTAAACACACACATACACCCTTAGAGACATTTTTCACATGCTTTCCCATGGAGATTACTCCGAGAGCCACCTCACATGTTGAGTTAGGGTAGATCAGAAAGTACAACTGTCACAGTGTCACACCAAGAAATACTAAGATGTAAACATGAGGAATAATAAGAGCAAACTAAATAGCGGGCTGTTGGGCTATTTATGTTTATTTTGAAAGTTAGTGGTTGAAAGAATGTGTGTCAGTGTGTTCATGTGTGTGGACACACAGGATTTCCTGCTGTGGAGCCTCTGGCAGACAACGTGATGATATAGAGAAAGAAATCCTGACAGTGATAAAACTGTTTGTTCACTTCTTTGTGGGAATGAAGACAGTCAGCAAAACAAAGAGAAACAACTTATCTGAAGGATTTCCAGTGATGCTACATGTTTTTAAAAAGCCTAAATGAATCTCTTCTTCTTCTCCTCAGGTGAACGGTGTGTCAGTGGAGGCGAAGACACATTCAGAAGTAGTTGCTGCCATTAAAGCTGGTGGGAAAGAGACGCGGCTGCTGGTGGTGGACCCTGACACGGACGCCTTCTTCAGGAGGTGCCAAGTGGCCCCTACCACAGACCACGTGACAGGTGAGAGGACACACGGACAACACAAGGACAGAGTGAATAACCTCAATTAACTCGTAATGTTTCAGTCCAGGTTTATTGTCAGCCAAGAGCCGCAGTTATGGACGTGTTGTAGACACTAGACCGTGTCTTTCCTCTTTACTGCAAATTAAAAGTCTGTTACAGTTTCTTGGCTCCGCATTTCTCTGTCCTTTTTTATGTCTTTCTCTCTTTCTCTCACTTCCCTGCCAAGAAACACAGACAGAGACAGTGAGCCACTTCCCACCTCATGTTGATGTCCTGCAGAGAAAGACATTAAAAGATCAGATCAGACAGATCAGACTGAGACTGGACTAAGTGTTCTTTGTTACCTGACTGATACAGGAGATTGTCTTTTGCCTTCTCCTCTTTACAGAGAAGTATGGTCACCCCAAGAGCTGGTTACTATTCAGTGCATTGCTCAAGGGCACTTTGGCATCACACAGGTCCTGGGGGGAGTGTACCTACCAAAACCCACAGGGGGAGCCCTGGTGCAGTCTATGGTTTGGTTTCTGTGTTTGAGGATTGTCCCCTCCACAGCCCAGCAGCTGATGTGTGTGTGTGTGTGTCAGGCCCAGTGTCTTTGTGTCATGCCACTCTGCAGCTCTGCACCAAGAGACCACTCCTGTAAACACTGTACCGCCTGCTGTTGGTATGGCAACAGATGGGGGAAAGATGAAGCCCCCTCCATCTAGGAGAGGGCTGTTAGAATCAGGAAACTGATTTGTCTTTTATTTCTGCTAGTGTTAATGGTTTGGACGAATTTGCCCACTGCTCCCAGCTGATCATTAATAAATCACTTTGACAAGAATGTGAAAATATACAAATATAAGTAAACGTCACGCATTCAGAAAAATCCTACTACCCCTTTATTTGAACATGAAAAGAAACCATGTAAGAAGTTTAGATTAAAAAAATGTTTGTGGTACTAACAACTCATAGGCATCTGAAACATGACAAGAGCTTCCACCTAGAAACAGCTTCTTAGGTATCACCACTGGCCTAATTTTTAACAGCATGTTGTATTTTATAATTCAATATTCAATGCATTTGTCTGTAAAATACTAGTCTGAAAAGTAGCTAGTAATTACAGCAGTCAGATAAATGTACTGCTGTAAACAGTGCAACATTTCCCTCTGAACTGTAGAATCAGAATCAGAATCAGCTTTATTGGCCAGGTAGGTTGAACACACTCCAGCTCTGCAGAAATACTGTTGATTATAGTGAAGTATAAAGGAACAAAAAATGAAAATACTCTAGTAAAGCACCTCAAAATTGTACTTCATCGCAGTACTACAATAAGTGTGTGTAGTTTTTTTATTACACAGGTGATATGAAGGGTGTTGTGTACTTCAGGGTGAAACTGAATGAGAGGCAGGTGTTTTATAATTTCCTGGGCTCTTAAACCCTCCAGTGTTTCAGTCCAGGATTAAGGATAATAACGCCCTACAGGGGGAGAGATTCCAGTGAAGTGTTTCCCAGGTAACTGCCTGCACTTCACATGCTGCCCATTCAGAGGGCACCGGCCTACACTGACTCTTAACTTCAACAAACACTCATAATTTCATCATGCACACACACACACACACACACACACACACACATACACACACTGCCTCTCCCTCTCAGCAGCCTGGCTGGTCGGCACTTTTGTTTGGTTTCCAAGGCGCTCACTCCAAGTGGCCTCTCAGCCTGGAGCTGGCGCTGTACTCTTAAAGTCAGACCACAAACACACACACACCAAAGATTTCAGGAGGATTTGAATGTCACATTAACTCTGAAAGACCAGCTGCTGTCTGCTCAGTATTATCTAATGAGGAGGATCAGAGGGATGGAAGGTAAGAGATGTGTCAGACTGTGATGGTGTCTGTGTGCATTACCACCTCGCAAAACTTAGGTGTGTGTTAAAATGTAGTTATGTGGGAATGTCAGTGCATTTAAAGGGAGGTCCATTTGCAGTTATCTGATGGATACATATACAGAAGAGGAGCAGGAGGAGCACCATGTCATAGAAGAGGATCCTTGTGTGAATAATAGACAATCTCCTCATGCCTGTGATATGTAATAGAGTAGATGTTGGTGGAATGAAAGACTAGATCTAGCAAAGTGGAGCTCTCCACCCTGATGGTGCAGAACTGGGGCTAAAGGACTGTAGATCCTGACAGGCAAAGACAAACAGAGATGTATATTTGAGAGATGTCTATGACTGATTTGTGTGTCTTTGTCACTGCGTACAGGTCCACTGCCAGAGCCTGTCATTAATGGACGAATGGAAGAGAAGGTAAGATTCAGTAGCAGCAAATATAGCACATGGGGAGAGAGATAAATACAGGATGACACTTAGTGAAGTAATGGCTGAAGCTGTCATTTGGTTTGGAAATCTGCTTTAGAGCGAAGCCAAAGGTGAGATTTGAAACTTGTGTGAAGAGCTGCTGGTTTCCTGCAGCGACTACTTCCTTCTTCACCAACGGAGCCTCTCCTTCCTGGCAGACAGGAGGACAATAATAGTTCAGCCTTCTGCTTTGAATACCATGTAGCTCCTCCTGTGGCACGGGCTGTCACCGGGTCAAGGTTGAACAGTGCTGGAAAGTAACACACAGCATTTTTTTAGGTGTGGTTTGCCACATCAGAGAGCTCAACGCTGGTGAACTGAGTTATTAATCAGAGATACGTGCACTGAATAGACTTTCCTGTGATTGTCTGAATGTTCTGGCATTCATTGTGTGGTGCTGTATAGAAATCCCCACCCAGCTTGTACTCCATTAACTATTATTTGAAAGCACTTGGCCAAGAACAGAGAATATGCAAAATAAGAATCAGTCAATAAAGTTGTTTGACCCACAGTATATCAAAGCTCAGAGCTACACCATGGGCATGGAAATTGTTTACACTTTAGTTTCTGTACAGATAAATATAAATGAGATGTTGGCTGATGTTATCTTTGGACAGAGTAGCTGTTTTTCTAGTCTTTATGCTATGCTAAACTAACCAGCTGCTGGCAATACCTTCATATTTACTGTACAAACACGAGAGCATCATTTGATTTGATTGATTTATTCTTTCAAGCATGTAAAAACAGGTGATATGTCAACACACATAGTTTTACACATATCCAACAAATGCTAATCCAATATCAATTTGCTTGAATGGAGTAGGAAGAAGTCAGACTTATCCAGTCCTACCCCATGACATCATCTTACCATCATTGGATGGTAAGATGCAGTGTACATCATCATACTGTTCACTAAATTTCAGCAAGTAAGCAAAATTCCCAACATGTTAAACCATTTCTTTGATATCCTTTATTGTTTATTCCATCAAAAACAGACTCTGTATGCCCGTGTGGTGCTTTCTACATCCTTTTAAACTGTTAGTTGCGTTGCAGGAACATTGATTACTAGTGTCATGTTCACAGGTGAACACAATAGACTTTTATGTAAATTAGTACTGATAATAAGTGATACTACCAGTCTTCTATAAAGACACCAGAGCACAAACTAAACAAAAGTACTGCGCCTACTGTGGCTGCCTTCAACTTGGGCATGTGTCCATGTATGCAAAGTCAGGCTTGACCCAGGCTTTCCACTCCTTGGGGGCTGTATGGGCAGCAGTGAAGTTACATGTTCCAGGTATTGTTGCATAACAGATGCTGGTTAAAAAGGTCTGTGAGGTGATGGAAGTGGTTTTTTTAAGAGGATAGTGAGTTGGTTAAAAATTCTCAAGTTTTGAGTGTTTAATGAGCTGGAGACTGCAAGAACTTACAACCTTATCAGCTTATTCTGCTACAAAACACAGAACAGGAAAATCAGTGAATGAACAGATAAGAACCAGGAAGAGAAGTGGGAGGAGTTTTATATCAAATTTCAATGCTATTTTAAAAAGAAAAACTCAAAGTTCTTTTGCCGATTTTGTGACCTTGTCCTCACATATGTTGCAAAGGAAGCTGACATATAGTACTTTCCTTTTATTATTGATTCCTAAATCCCAAAATTTGACAAAAAGAAGCAACTCAGAACTCACCATTAATTGCTTTAACCCTTTAATTAGGACTTAAGTGTTACACAGGCTTCAGTCGATTTGCTTTTTGTTAAACTAGTTATGTGTTAGAAAGTCGAGTTTGCAAATGGGCAGAAGCTGATGTCAGCATCTTCCTTTAAACTCAGTGGAAAGCTCCATGGGAACAACAGCTCAAATCCAAGGCTGCCTCCATGTGGTGAGGACCGGTAGTGCATGAAGACTGGAAATAAGGATTGTAGTTTTCCATTCACATTTTGTGAAGTGTCTCCCTGCATAGATTTGATTATTTGTCAGCCCATGTAATGAAGTGATGCTGATGAGTGTTTGTGTTTCCAGGTGAACAGTAGAGGAGCCAAAGAGGCAGAGAGAGACTCAAAGGTGTCAGTCAGTCCTTCTCCATCCAACGCCTCATCCAACGCCTCGCTCACAACCCCACCCACAAACACCCCACCCGAGGTATGTCACAGAAAATAGTCAGCAGCACAACAGTCATATTTGATTTTAAAGAGTAAATTTCTGTTCTCTTGTTCTCTTTGTTTTTCATCGTTCAGGGTTTCATCGCTGATTCCATCCCAGCTTTCAACCTGACCCTGCAGCAGGTCAAAGAGCTCACCCACCAGAAACGCTCCAACAAGAGAGCTCCGCCCATGGACTGGACCAAGAAAAATGAACTCTTCAGCAACCTATAAGGCACCTCAGATCACCCAGCACACTCACATACTCACAGATTTTTATGATGATGATGATTCTTACAGAGACATCAGAAAGATGTTTTTTATTATCATGACCTTAAAAGATCAGTTTAACTTTGGGCAGCACTCAAACTTGAAGCCATTCTGTAAATTCTTATTATAACTCTTCATTTTATTATAACCCAAATATGTTAGTTTGTATAATGTGCTACTAACAATGAAAGATGTCAATGAAAGAGGACTAGACCATGTTGAAAATGTAAGTTTGTGTGTGTCGCTTCCTATGTCATGTGCATATGGGGGCAGGCTTTCCTTTGTGCGTGCATGTATGTGTGGACCCTGACAGTCCCTGCTGGCCAGAGTCTGATGCCTGTGGAAACAACGAGGAGTGGAGCGTCATGCTCAGCTTAACAACCCCGCTTATCTAGCTTAAACATTTATACTAACATTTAAAACATTAAAGTATATTCTGCAGGACCAACAACATATTGTACAACCAGTCTGACAATCAGGTCTTCATTTAACTCTAGTTGACCTTAATATTAGATTAGGAATCAAGCAAATTACATTTTACTTTGATGACATTTGTAACTCTCTAACATTTTTACAAATTACTTTTCAGAGCCCTTTTGTAAATCCAAAAATAACTAACTGCTTCCTAACACGAGACACGATTTTATTTTTAAACAGATGCTTTAAACTGGAAAGAATCGTATTTTATAGTGGGCACCTTACACTATAATGTATAGTATATACAGTATATATCATGTATATTTTTACATTTTTGACATAAATTTCACTCTGAGTGGGATCAACTTAACTGTGTATTGCTACATTGTCATCCACCTTTTCTCCACAATCATCTCTGATTACACGATATCATCTTTTGAATAAATGTGAATTGCGGTTTATTATGAGTAACTTAAACCGCCCCTTGCCATCATGTCTGTGAACAGCTGTTCATTTCACACTATTAGCAGATGGAAGTCTTTCATCTCTCCTGGAAAACACTTTGTGAGGTTTTTACGTTTTGGTTGATGTCTTAAAAACAATGATTATGGAACTTTTAGATCATCTAAAGGAATGTTTGTGCCGCACTGGACTGTCTGCATTTGTCCTGTATTGAGAACAGTAAGGTGTGAAACTGAAAGAGTGATTCAGTTACATGAAGAGATTTTGTAGCTTGTGCAAATAATTTCTATACTATAATAAATTAGTCATTGCTACAACTCTGTCCTGTGTGTGTGTGTGTATCAAATCCCTGTAAAGCTAATGCTTTAAAGAAAGTACAACTTTCACTTAGTTACTCACAGGTTTCAGCGTTTGGCACCAATTTGTGATTAAACACACTTCACTAAACAAAAAAGGGAAAAAATATGGTGAGAATAGAATTTGACAATTCTATTCTACACAGTTCATCTGACTGTCATACATTATATCCTAACTTGCTTTTATCCTTTTAATACAATATATGTACTATTTTGACAATAAAGAACTTCAGTAATTCATACGTTTAACTGATATAAACTCCCCTCATACAGTAGGCACCCCCCCTGCAACAGGTGTGTGCTTTATTGTATGTAAAAATTGATCACATGACCCAGATGCAGACAGACTGAGTAAACCATTTACATAGGTCAGGCTTTAATGACCCTACATATGGTGAACAGCAGATGATGATCAGAACAACCAAACAGGAGACTACAGAGACTAGCTGGTGTCCCTAGATAACAGGAACTCACAGGTAAGTGGCTACAGAACAGGTGTGTGCTGTTAAGTGACAGGTAAGTATTTATTTGCAGTTACACACAAGCTGACAGGTAACAGATGATTCTTTTGGAGTGATGAAAGCATGAAGAATTACAACTCTGCAGTTCCCCTCGGTTTTATGGAGCTTGACAGCATCTTTCAGCTGAAAAACATTTCATTCATTCATTTACTTACAAATTTTGTGTTGCTGTTATATTTTAACAGATTCCACTGTTTGCAGACTGTATTGATACTTATTCTCTCCAGAAATTGTGCCTGCAGCACAATGATGCTATGCTTCTCTCCTCCAGCACATCATTCTGTCTCCAGCACCTGTCTCTTACTAATGGCCTCGACCTTTCAGCTCTTCCACTTGCCTTTTAGCCCTGTCATCATTATCACAGCTCACTGTCACACTTTGCACTGCTCCCTTTCTGTCACTGCAGGATAATTAATCTAATTGGACATGATATTGATGGATGCCAGGGTTAAAATCAGGTAACATGGTGACTTGACAAAGATAGATTATAGTAATTATGATGGTGATTGTTATTATTACGGCTATTATGAGAATCATGATGCAACAGTGTGCGATTATATAGATAACTGTAAAGATGATGTTCAAATTGAGTTGGTATAATAACTGCAAAGATGATTGCAGAGATAACCACTACTTTTCAGTGGAATAAAGAGAAATGTGCTCATTTGGCAGCAGTTACACACCTTTATTGCATAATTGTGTCATTATAGTTATTAAAATGTACATAAGAAACACAACTGATACAGATGACAGATAGGTGTTGTTCTTCTTATCTATCTCATTGCACCCAAATGAATGTGTTTCCCAAAATGCCAGACTAACCCTTCAAAGCTTAATGTGTCAACATATTTTTGCAAGCTGCCTGTACACTGCAATAATTCTGAGATGGTTTGCGATATCGTTTTGGGCCAATGATGTTTGTATTCAACTGTGACAAGGTGAAGAGGAGGAGAGAGAGATGCAAAATTTCCATACAGCCACTTTCAGCCTTCAGCACAATTCTGGTTATCGGCTGCACTCTGTTGGCAGTTTTTTTTAGGTACACCAAGGTAAAACCGGTGAGGTCTATTACAACAGTCCTGCAATAAATTGTCCCTTCGTAAAACTGACAATTTTCGGTCTTCTATAAGAAATGCTGGAAGTAGTTTGTGGTGCTGTTGCACTATTGTGAATTAGACCGAGAGGTACCGTGCAATGGTCACCCATTTAAAATGGTTTACAGGCATGTGATGCTTCCATAAGGGAAATGTGTTTGATAAAAATGAAAACTCTGTATTCAAAGTTACACTGTATAAAAACAATTTACACCTCAGCACATGCTTTGCATTCTAAAAAGCAAGAACACTATATACATTTTCCAGCTGGCATGTCAGTTTTCTGACTCTTGTCAGTTTTCTCTTCACATACGAAGACACAGTTAGCCCAGGAGCTCCTCTCCACGTTTCTACATTAGCAATCTGAGCCATGATATCATGGTGATGATATGAAGGAGGACAGGGGATGGTGATGTTGATAATTAAAATGATGAAGGGCAGGTGTGGATTGTGCGCTGGACCTTCACAGCTTAGGTGCAAACACTGCTGATTTCTAGGCAACCATGTCCACATGGGGTTGGGGGGGTGTCCTTGTAAGACAAGGGGTTGACACAACTCTACCTTCAACCCCCCCACAGCACACTAAAAATAGACCAGGGGCGTGTGTGAGAGCACGCTGTATATACTTGTGTTACTCATGCTGTGGGAACATACACTCCCTGGCCACTTTATTAGATAGATAGATTCAGAGGTGTCTTTATATTTTTGTCCTCCCCAGCTACATACAGAGGGTTATAATATTAGGAACACCTCTGAATATAATGTAGTCCAGTACTTATACACAGTATTTATACATCTATTTCACCAAAACTGAAACATTTTGAGCTTCATAAATACTGATGTTAAGGCAGAAGTGTTGCACTGAATTGCATGCAACTGTACATCCATCCATTATCTGTACTGCTTATTCCTGAAAAGGGTTGCAGGGGCACTGGAGCCACTTCCAGTTGACACTGGGCAAGAGGCCACCCTGGACAGGTATAAAACTGTACAGGTGTACCTAATAAAGAGGCTGGTGAGTATATCTGTTTACACTGTTAGACTGCGGGGACTCCTTTTAGGGACTAAAAGCAAGTCCCCACAAAATTAGGTGAAGGTCAAGGTTAGGGTTAGGCAGGTAGTGGTTATAAGTCTTTGAAGTGATAGAAACATGACTGTGTGTGTGTGTGTGTGTGTGTAAGGCACAGTGGAGAAAATGACAGGCAAAAACACAGCTACATGGAATAAGTGACATCAAGTGTATGAAGAAGGATGGAGGGGAAGATTTGAGGAAAGTGATACAATCCAATGAGTGAAGGCAAAGTCTGGCACATTAGCTGCGAGGTGCGTAAGATCTTTGTAATACGAGCTTTTTTCTATCTGTCCTCTCTGAGAAAGCTTCATCCCTTTCTGTCTTACTTCCCTCACACACATTCACATACATACACACACACCCCATCTCCTTTTATAAAAATACCCAAGGACAATCCTCACTATTAATAGAAAGTGCTGTCAACTGGCTCTGGAGAAGTGACACCTTCTGTTCAGCTATTTTTGTGGACCTTTGTAGCCATGACCCCTTACTGTCAATTACATGTACAGTATTTTCCAGGGAACATATTTCATATTGAAAAAGTCATTTTCATTAACATTTCAACATGATATAAAATGTTTCAAAAGTTAACCCCCCCCCCAAAAAGCCTTTCCTTTTTACCACCCTAAGAAAGACGGCCATTTAATCTAGCATTTAAATATTAAATCTCTTTTAATGTATTATTTCTTACGAAGCCATTGATTTTTGCTCTGGGTGCTCATCATAAGCTCCCACAGAGAACTGCTCCAGCAGTGATGGACACAGTATTACATTATTTACTTGGCTCCCCTTTCAGCACTGGGCTCCAGTGCGGTAATTGAGCTCCACACATATTGTAGGTGATTTAAAGGCCCCAGGGTCCAGCAGCCCTGCCCGCATGTTATCCCTGACTGCATGACTGTACACCAAATAGATTGAGATTCACCACTTACATCCATTATTAGGCTAATGAAAAGAAGTCTGTTTTGAGTTACAGTGGTGTATGCATACTGCCAAACAAGTGGGAATTTGATTGATAGCTTTGTCTGATTTGGTTGACAGATTTTTAGGCACGTGCACCAGCTGAGCAATTCATCACAGATTTATGTGATCTTTGAAAGTGTATTTATATGATTTTAATGTTCTTTGCTCATGCAAATAAACCTCTAAAAGCTGTAATGTTAGATGAAATCTTGTGAGAAACCATAGGTTGAACAAGCTGACGAATTATGTCTTTGTTGTTTTGTTTTGTTTTGTTTTTTTTACTTTTGTGTTTCAAAATTTTTATAAATTATTTTAAAAATGCTATGCTCTGTTTTTGCGCTACAGGTGTTCTTTTACAACATTAACAGTGGCAGATTTCCTTTGCACATTTTTTTTTCCAGGTGCAGACTTCTTCTTCCTGGCCAAGTGACTTTTGATTTTGTTGACTGGAATTATAAATAAAATAAGTGATGCAAAGCAATAACCTATTGTTTGTGTCATGTGACACGGTAGCGTCTAAATGTGACCTTAACGTGTGAGAGGGTTCCAGGTAAGTCTTTTGAAGTTGTGAAAATTATTAAAGATTCATGTGAATGGGATTTACAGTATATGGGCAGTATAAGAAAACAAATAAAATAAAATCTCCATGTATGTTTCAGAACAATGCGCAGAGTAGCGCAGTATGCTAGCTAGCTAGCTAACTAGCTAGCTATCATAAGGCCCAATGTTACAGTAGCTAGCTAACTAGCTGGCCACCATACAGTGATGTGAATGAAGTTATCGCAAACTAATGCAGATGTTAGTTTCATTTAGAAAGTAGCTGACGTTGACTTCGTTCATATAGCAATCTAACGAAGCCAATGTTAGGTAAAAGAAGTTAACCTCCACGTTAGCTTGCAGTATGAAATAAGCTTTCAGCTTGTGACATGAACTTCTAATTTAGCTGTGTTCTGGAACATGCATCATTCAGGCTGTGATGACTTGTATACAAACAAGCTAATCCAGTACGATAACTTGTAATGTTCAGATTGTAATGCACGCTTCTTTTTAATGCATTTTTCATTCTGGGTGCTTACAGTAAAGAATGACTTCCCAGTGGAAGCATAGAGAGAAAAGGCTGGAGGCCCCGGAGGGGACAGCTTTGCAAAGAATCAGCAGGGCAGCAGGTAAAGTATTATGATAGAAATGGCAAAGCATCACTTCCTACATATTACATTTAATCTGAAGTAGGCCTGTTTTGTCAGAAGCATTTTTAAATTGTAAGTAGGATAATAACTGTTCAATCAGTCATAAATACACAGTATATTATATCTCTGCATTGTGAATGAGTTTCATCTGTCACGTAATATTAAACAGTGATTTTATGTAGGGTGCAAACCCCAAAACCTGCAGTTCAGAGAGCGCTGGTGATCAAGTAAAATATTTAAAATAGCTATTGTGAAATATTGGATAGTAATGCTAATGTTATGTGTTATGAATTCCTATGACATTTTGTAATTCTTCTGTATTCTAGTAGATATTTTTACACACAAAACTAGTCTACTACACCAGTCTAATTCCTGGGCTTCATCAGAAATCACTGAGTCAAGCCACTTTCAGCAACACGTCCGTGAAATTAAGGTGGCTACATTTTAAGTGTTCAGTTTTCTGCAGTGACAGACGAAAGTTGACGATTCGTTGATGGGCGTTCAGTATAGAAATGATTAGAATTGTTGATTGTCAGATATGCTGTGGGTAACGCTGTTCTTATTTCTGATTTTAATAATTCAGTTTCAGATGAGGCACAACCACATGGCTGCACACCAGAAAATGAGGAAGAGCCTGATGAGCATCAGGAGACACATCAGACAGGTACATATGAGGGTGCTAATGGCTGAGTGTGAAAGTGCTACTATAAAAGGGCCATACCAGTAACAGCGGGATAAAGAGAAAGATAAATGCTGTGGACAGTCTGAAGACCTACATGTCTGAACCTGACCTGGACCAGAACATAATTTCCAAACTTCTGTCATTTTGTCCTCCAAATACACACACACACACACACACACACACACACAACTATGCACATTTTTGTATTTCACATAACTACATTACCTTTTGGCTCATCATCTGTCCAATTACAGAGAATGATTTAATGAAACTCTTAAGTATAATTCTGCATAGGTTCCATAAATTATCTTAAGAATACCACAAATTTGGCTTTGGTTGTTGTACTGTTAAGCTCCCAGATCCATCTGAGCAGGCCAGAGCTGCCAAGAGCCTAAACTCTGCTAGAAGTATTCAGGATGGGCTGATACTACGCGTGCTCATCATGAAAGGGCTTCCCTTAATGTATCCCACACAAAAAAAATGTGGATGAGGTTAGTAGGTAGAATGCTAGGTTGCATTTGCAGCACAGGCAGAAGTGTTTTTAAACTATTCTTCACACTTTTGTTATTGTATTTTTATTTATATTTTTTGGTCTGTGAAAGGGTAAAAAAGACACCACAGTCTTTCTCATGCCACCACCTTGACATTTGGAGAAATGCAGACCTTGACAGGCCAGAGAGACGTCCCTCGTTATGGTTGCTAAGCTGTGACCGGACAGCTGCGGTTTGACTGAGGGGGTTTGACCATCAGTCTTGATGTTAATTGCTGTGTATGAAATAACCCTCTGGGAAA
The DNA here is from genome assembly GCF_001952655.1 of Monopterus albus. Classification (NCBI taxonomy): domain Eukaryota; kingdom Metazoa; phylum Chordata; class Actinopteri; order Synbranchiformes; family Synbranchidae; genus Monopterus; species Monopterus albus. The sequence goes on from NW_018127915.1 coordinate 1,782,604, forward strand.
CAAACATCTAAATGTGGTTCAGTGATGTGGGTGTCTGTCTGTATATTTTTATATTTGTGTAAGTGTTATGAAAAAATTGCCATATTGTTTGCCACGTTTTAAATAATTACTTAAATTCCCTACAGCAGTCCAAGTATTTGCCTGTTTTATGGTGTGCGTGTGCGGCCTTGTTTTTCTATACTTGTGTGGCCCAAAACCCAAGAGTTATTATCTTTGCGGCGACCGGAAGTCACTTGTGGGGACTGGAGGCTGGTCCCCACAACATAGTTTGTCCAATTTTATGAAAATGATGGGGTGTAAGTTTAGAGCAAGTGTTGGCTTTGGTTAAGATTAGGGGAAGGGTTAAGGTTAGACAAGTAGCAGTTCTGGTTAAGGTTTGGTTAAGTCTCCTTGAAATGAATGTAAGTCTGTGTAGGGACCCGGGAAGTGACAAAAACAAGGATGTGTGTGTAGGGGGGCCCAGGAATAGGGCTTGGGTCGGGACAGCACTTAAAGCTTAGCACCATTCCGTTTAAACACCTGTCACACATACACACGCAGCTTTGCATTTGCACTCAGACTTACATACCCGTGCACACACACACCTGTCTGATACATACCATACACTGTGTCTGTTTGTCCATCTGTCTCACATTCAGACTTGAACGTACTGTGACATGCTTAGAAATGTTTGCGTTTGTGTCTACAAGATCGCGTTTCTATATTCTCTCACATGGCTGATTTCAGTCTGCAGGACTTGTACAGAATGTCTCGGACCAGGCACCCATAGTGCCAACAGCTTCTGACACACATTGTGGGCATTGTGGGTGTGCGTGCTGCTTTATGATAAAAGCCACTAATCAGATGCAAATTAGAGGGAGCTTTTTTTGTCATAGCTGACCTGTTTTCAGTCTGTTTTATCATGATAATGGTGAGGCCAAAACAAGAGTCTGCCACAACTGGTAAACAACAAGCGAGTAGGTGATAAATACTTATTGTCACTGAGCTTTTCCGTCCTCTGTCAGTTCTCTTGCTGAGCTTCTTCATAGTAGAGTCCCTCCCTCTTGCTCAGTGCTCATCTGTCATCCTGTCATCGCTGCTGTTTCTCCAACCCTGTGCACCCTGTCATTCCCACTGTGCCAACAATCAGGCACATATATGGTGAGGCCATCCGGCAGGGCACCACAGGGTTAAATATACTCTGAAGCGCCAAGAATGTTAAACTCCTCCAACTATCCTGCCAGAGGGAGATGCACCATAGGGCAGAGAGGCATAATACTACACAATTATGTTTATTCTTGCATATTTAACAGGTGAATTCAAGTAAAAGTTGGTGTGAGTTTGATTTTTAAATTAAATAT
>NW_018127915.1:1783978-1850901 GCF_001952655.1 Monopterus albus
TTCTTTGCCAGTTGACTGTTCAGTTATATATATATATATATATATATGAAATAACATATCACTTTTGTTGTACAGTATCCAACTGAAGTGAGTACAACCCTATGCAATATCACTTGAATGCAAACGACTGAAAGTTGTATCACAGAAATTGCATTAGTTTTAGCTTAAACTCCGATTGATAAACCTTGTGCCAAGTCCGTCTGTTTTTCAGAACTAGACTGTGTGTGGCGTGTCAGCCACTGCAGCTCTGATTAGTCCTACTATAGCTCATTCTAAACCTCCTGGTCACTGCTGCATTTGTGTTTTCACAGATTTTTTGTTGGTCTGTATTGAGATTGAAATGCATAATACAAGCAGAGCAGTAGCTGGTACTGAGCCACCAACTGATGTCTTAAGTCTTATTAAAGCCTAGACAGGGCTGTGTAAACAAAAGCATGAACACAGATCTTGGAGACATGATGCAGGGTGTGTATATATAGGTTTGTGCACATGCATGTGTGTTGGCTCTGCTTCTGAGGAGGAAGTGGCTCTTAATCAGTTTTCAGATTCTCCTTGGACCAGACAGAGAGGAGGGAGTCGGGTAACTAAGATGTGGTGACATAACGGAGCAAGACGAGAGCCTGTTCTCAGGGACACGCTTCGTTAACTCTTAAGTTATGTTTGCTTCATGTTACCACCTTGTGCTCCCAGCCAAAAATGGATGCTGTTTATAAGTCTATCAAAACAAATAATTGCCACATGATTCTGTGCTAGAGATTATTTCCTTTATGTCTAATACGTCTAACACTCACTGCACTACTTCTTAAAACTTGTACTTTTGCAGCCCTCATTGAGATATTCAGATCATTTTTCAGTAGAATAAATAATATTTATGGATTATTTTGGCTGCAGTAATGCCAGGTGAAACATATTGTGCTATTTATCACAGACCACAGGGCATGTATTTTGAAACCCTTGCGTGGTATTTGCTAAATACCATCTGTGGTATTCCTGGTCAAGATTGACAGTTATTAATCAAGATGGTGTATACCTGCAGGCAAGCTGGTCCTGCTATCACAGGTTACCCAAACATTGATCCTGTAGTTTCTGGGTTAACTAGGTAGGATATTACTGCTTTAACATCTAAATCTCACTAATTAACTAAATATATTGCATTTTGTTTGACCAGTCTGTACCAAAACCGAAGCATAAAAACTAAGTGCATGACCATTTCTTCACTCTGAGAATTTAGTAAGGCAGCAAGTGGAGGAAGTTACTGGTTTTGACCATCGACTGTAAAAACAACGGACAGGCTAAGAGCTCCCACACTTGAAGCCGTCAAAACTGGGGGGGCGGCTGTGGCTCAGGAGGTAGAGCGGGTCGTTTCCTAACCGGAGGTTCGATTCCCGGCTTGTCCAGTCAACATGTCGAAGTGTCCTTGAGCAAGACAATGAACCCCCAGTTGCTCCCGGTGATAACACTGGTGTGTGAATGCGAGTGGGTGAATGGCCAAATAGTGTGAAAGCGCTTTGAGTGTGCTGTAAAGCGTAGAAAAGCGCTATGTATAAGACCATTTACCATTTACCAAAACACAATCGCCCCCTGGTGGCTGGTTGTAGTATGGGTCATAAATCCTGCCTCCTCCATTTCAGGGAAAGGAACATGAGCAGCACTAAAAACTCAAAGTACAAAGCAAATATGTTTTTGGTAGATATTCTCATGCAGATGTGTGTACAAGTGGCCATGTTTATGGTAAGGTGGTTATTTGATGATATAAAAAGAGGTGTAAGGTGTATTTTGGTTGATTTAACAGCTCTTATTGGCAGTCTGATGCTGTCGCTCCACTTCTCGCTACTGCGCAGAGTGTCTGGTTTGAAAAAAATAAGATGACAGCCGCTGTAAATAAGATAAATAGTTTAACGGGAATAATCTGGTTACTATAGAGAATGTAAACACTCATCTCCACCTTGTTGCAACCTTCAAGCCACCGTGTAACATCTGCAGGGTGTCACATTCTCAAAACTCCTTGAAAGAAAAAAACTGAAAATCTGCCACCGTGTCATAGATGCATGTCCACATGGCCACTGTACTATTTATACAAGAGGGGCACAACTGCTACTATAGGTACAGTTACAGTGGGGCACTTCAACCCCCAGCTGCCCTGCTTCAGCTAATAATACAGTGCAGTATACAATACATACTACCTACCTACACACACACTACAGCTTGCTACTTTTGGCCTTCGTCATCCACCCTCAATCTGCTTCCTATCGCTATCACAGCGACGAGCAGTGCAGTCAGACGGTCCACCTCCCACACAGAGCCGCCTGCCAACGAGCAGTCGTTACATCACGACTGAGCCTGTCCCCGTCCCAGCTCCAAATCATTTCGCTTATAATCATTTGATGGAAAAGGAGAATGTGGTACATAACTGCAGGTTATGTACAAAAAGTGGAAGAAAATTAAGTGTCAGTCACAAAGTTCAAATGCTGCAGCTTTTTTCTTTTTTGCTTTTCTAGTTTTATGAGCTCAGACTTTGCACACTAAAACTGTCAGCAATGAATGACTACAGAAATTAATACTGGTATAATTTATTAGCAGTTACATATTTGATGCAAAATGTATTGCATGTATCTTCCTGTTTCAAGTATGTTCCATCTTGTCATAATGAATGACAGATACGTCTATAAATTATTTGTCACAATTTCTTTTTTTCTTGAACTTACATGAATATAATCAAACTTTAAGACTGGGTAGGTGAATGTAGATTCTGATAGCAGGGTAACAGTTTTATATAGTATAGTATGTAAGCTAGAAATAATGAAATAGACATAGGACGATTTGATTTCTTATTGTAATTATGCTTTATATTGTTGTCATGGCAAATACCCAGATCTTTATCAACATTTTGGTAACTGTCAGTGTTGGACTAAGATTTTGTGCAGTGCACTGAGGGGTTGACAGCAGAGGACATCCTGGTTTATGAGTACTGTGGCCTCTCTCTTGTCCGCGTTATCCCGGGACTCAAAAGTCAACAATCATGACAGAAAATATGACATGTTGACATGTGTCGGCACCAAACCGTAAACGCTCTACCAGCCAGCTTGGCAGCTATAACAACTACTTCATCAAAATACAGAATAAGGTTAGCCAAGTAGAGAAAGTGATTTTGGAAGGATAAGTCAGTCAAGTACCTGCATAACAAAAAGTCGGAAAACTGTGAATATAAAATACGTCTGTGTCGCGGTGGAGTACTCTGAGCAACACTGACTCTCTCCATGAATTACTTGACATACAAAATTATTCTTTACAAGTAATGATCCCAGAGAAGTGTTTTGAGAATGACACTTCTCACTCTGCAAGAGCACTGGCACGCATGTGTGCACGGAATTGTCACTGCCGTGTTTTCTTGGCATTAGAGCACAGTGCTTAGAATGAGCCACAGTAACCTAATCCCACGGGGAGATTGAGTTAAATGTCATTGAGCCACCTTGAGCTTTGCACTGCTGCAGCCTGCCCAACACCGCACCTCGGGTCAGAGAGGAAACACACAGTGGAGCAGCTTAAATACTGACGGTAGCCTGGAGGAGGAAAGAAGCAAAAGGCATACAGTATGTTGGGGCAGATAGAAAAAAAACTGTGAATATTGACGGTCAATGACCAGGCTGCTTTCTGGGTTTTTATTGTCTGACCCTGTACAGGTCAAAAGTGACAAAAGTTAGTTGAAAAACACTAACAATGTTCATTCTTTTAAAGTTCCAAAATATTACCCCTTCAAACTTCAACTTGCCTTCCTTATACCTATTGTACATGTACCGTATGTAGGTACAAGCTTTAGTCATGTAAAGTGCAAGTAATTTAATTCTGTTTCACCCAAACTGACTTATGGACAAACAAGACTACACGTATACTGACAAGTGAGCAGCTCTGGGAGGCTGGACTTTTAGCTAAATGCTAATTACAATGACTATGCTATCATGTTAACGTTAAGCAGGTATAATAATCACCACATTAATTAGTTTAGCATGTTAGCATGCTAACATTTGCTGAATAGCACTGGGTACATACTTTATGTGCAATAGGATATTGTCTTGGTTTTCAGACCAGCAATTATCAGCAAGCAAGAGCTCTCTGAAGGATTCAAGTAGTGTTGATAAATCATCTCAGGGCTTATGTCGGCATGGAGAGATGACCTTCTTAGCGTTCTCTGACAAGCATCTCTAAGCTCTATGTCTTTATACTCTTTCAAAGGAGGACTGACCTCTTGCTAGTTTGTTTGTTTAAGAGTCAAAAGATACAGTATTCACTCATTAAAACATCCCTGTTTGTGTTTGTCACCCCAGGCCCTTAAGGCCTTAGCATTCTTTGCATCTCTATGTGTGTGTCTGTAGTTGTAGATCAGCTGATCCATATATACTTTTAAAGGGGCTCTGCACAGCACTCTTCCTTTACTTTCACATGGACAAGGAAAGAAATGGTGGATCTCGGCTGCTCCCTTTCCTGTAAATTGCTTTTCTGAGTGAATTTTATGTGAATGTGTTTCCCCTGTTGAACAGTTGTCTGTCACAACAGAACTCACTGCTGATGTTCTTTATCAGATAGATTGATACTTAAGCAATGTCCAGAAGAGGAAGAAGTACTGGAAAGAAGTCCCTAAATAAAGGTGTCAGCAAAATATATTTGTTTTGCAGGAAAATTTTCCTCTCTGACTCATACATACTGTAAAAATAAACACCATTAAGTTGTAGGGGGATGATTAATGATAGAGGACTGAAGAAAAGACAAAGGTCTGCAACACATTTGTTTTCATTTTTTAAAAATTGCTATTGTTTTGTGTTTTTGGAATATTTTACTGTGAACAAGCATTATAATTAAACTACTTAAGAAGTTTAGTGTTTTTATGTAAGGAGTCCGTCCCACTGTGAAAGGTTTGAGAACCATTGGATTGACGGTGACATTTTATACTCCATGTTTTCTTGAATGTAAACTCTTAATTTATAAAATAGCCAGTAACTGTAGCTGTCAAAGGTATGGGAGTAAAGTGAATTTGTTCTCGACATCTTTTCAAACATTTTTGACAGTTTTATGCACCTTTTATTCACTTCTTGAGTATCCAGAGTAGTACTCTGTCATGTTTCTATTAGTGTCCCCTACTCCTCATTCAGAAAGTCATTGTTGCCCCTCCTCATTGTCCTGACCGTGCATGTTCTCTTATACACATCTTATTTCCAGCTTGCCAGACCGCTCTGCAGTTGTTGCACCCCCCCATTTCTCTACCAAAGGGCGATCCCTGCCCACCTATTTGTGACGTTCTCAGCCAATGAGGGAAGAGTGCATGATGAGCACCAATGGGGCCACTTTTCCATCTGTATAAAACTTTTCAGGACAGTTTGTTGGGTTGCACTTTCTGTTAGTCCAGGGCTCAGAGAGGAGAGCAACAGCCCAGAGAGGGGGCAGAGAGAACAAGTGTGAACGCAAGGGGGTTGCCAGTTTTTAATCCTAATCTCACACTTCACGAAAGTGGTGGGTGCACATAGTCAGTGTTGTTGTTGGTTTTTTTTTTTGTTTTTTTTTATATATATACTTTACTGTCATTATCAGGCCAGCTGAGCTGCTCAGACTGATGTGTGTGTTTGTGTTTTTTCTGTATCCCTTTGTCCTGAAGCCTCTCTGTTTCAGTGAGGATGGAGAACGCACACACCAGAGAATCAGCGGATGTTATGTCCCACTTTGGCGTCACTGAAGACACCGGCCTGACGCCTGAGCAGGTTAAGAAGAATCTGGACAAGTATGGCTTCAACGGTGAGGGAGATAAAGGGATGGATAACAAGATGGAACTGTTGGGTGGAGCACTGGAGAGTGCAAAGAAAGAGTAGTAATGATTGAAGAATCGCAGGATGGAGGAAGCGCACTGGACTTAGCTACAAAGAGAAGTTGTAGGGGCACAGACACGGTGTGCCTGAGGGGTTTAGCAAAACAAAATGGCAGAAACAGACACTGAGGGAAGAAGATAAGGTGAAGGAGGAGAAGAGGTGGGAGGATTGATGAAGACTGATAACTGAACTGGCACAGTGTGAGCCTTTGTGATGATGGGCTAATTAAGGGAAACTGTCTGCAGTGACACAAAGGGGGGGATGGGGGGGGGGGGTGTTTGTGGGGCAGGTGCATCAGAGTTTGTGGGGCAGGTGCATCAGAGTTTCAGGTTTCTGACAATTGCTGTTGGCTTTAGTTTAGATTGAAAATAATCTATGTATTTTTATCTTGAAACTGAGTGACTTTAAGTATCAGAGTTCATTCTTGACTTTGGAACTAACTCAAGGTCTGAGTAAATTTAGTCTCCATTTAAGAAAACACCTGCATCCTTCAGGCCTTTTTCACAAGGGACACTTGTCAAAGCAGGGAAAACTGTATTACTAACAGTTGCTGAGTTTTATTTAGGTTTCCCAGTAAACCATGGTACCTAAATGGGTCAGAACCCAAACATCATTAATATTATGAAGTGCAATGGTGCATTTCCTGCAGTGCCAAGTTAAAACGTCTGTTTTTACAGACTACAGTATCTTCCCCACAGTTAAGTGTATATTTGGTTCCCTATGAGCTTGGACATTGGGTTGCTCAAACAGGTTGCACTGACTGTATTTGGTGTCCAGCATCTCAGCTGATAAGCAGATGTTGACAGAGAAACAGCAAACTAGATTAACAGAGCAATTAAGGGTCACTGTAAAGGTCAGCAACTAAAACTACTATATTTGTGTCATAAGCTGGCAGCAGGACAATGAGGCCTTAACCTACCTAACTGGCTAATTTTTATGTGAATGAATCACTTAGTCCACAGGTGGATGTTGCTTAAAATGTCTGCAACAGTTCAGTAAAAATCAATTTAGTCCTACCAGTAGTTTAATCTGCCTTTAGGAGTGGAGTACATTATAGCTTCTATGCTTTGATTACTAAAGGTGTCAAAGCTGTTTTGTCCTCATTGACAGTTTACACCACAGATATTAAAAACAAATGCAGTAACAGTGGTGTGCAATGATGCTTTTTAAAATAATCTTTCTCTTTTCACCCACAGAGCTGCCAGCAGAGGAGGGTGAGTCCACTTTAAGCCTCAAACGCCTGCTTTTGAATTATTCACATTTGATCAGAGTGCATCTTTGAACTAACTCCGTGCCACCTGGACACACCTGTGTCCCTCACTTCCTGTGATGACAGTCATTTGTTTGACACCGTTGGCTTCTTGCTCTGTCCACCAATGTGCCTGTGGTGGATAATAGAGAACCAGACAACTAATATGTTTACACCACAGACAACTCCAGACATCAATTGATCCAAGTCATTTCATCTGTCGTCCAGCGGCAGCCTGTAGTCTACCAGCATTAGACCTATCTGTTGCTGCACCAGTGATTTCAGAGCCAGCACACGGCTGCATCCATTTGACCAAAAAAAAACAAACAAGCAAGGCAATATAGGAACAAGTGGAGTGACTTTGTAGACCTTGGTCACTTACAGTAGGGGGCAGATATTAAAATATGAGGTATACGCAAGTATGTGGAAGCACATAAATCACTTATCAAATAGGTATCATTGACCTTATTATAGTCTGTGCTTTTCCTGCTTTACTTTAGTTAGTTCATCAGTCTCATGCAAATTCACAAAATTATTATTGAGAGATTATATTGACATTACATAAGATTTTACCAGATAAGTCTACAACGATAGCAGTGTATAAATGAATGAACTACATGTGAGACCATACATGGTTTAATAATGTGTATTATTTTCTGTATTTTCTTTTTAATAGGAAAGAGTATCTGGGAGCTGGTGGTGGAACAGTTTGAGGACCTGTTGGTCAGAATCTTACTGCTGGCTGCCTGCATCTCATTTGTAAGTCTGTGCACTGTCTGTCCACGATATGCTCTTTGCAATATTCAGTACTGTTTTGCAGAGGTTTAATCGCTGACCCTACAGCTGTAGTTCATTTACATTTATTTTATTTGGTGTGTCACTTCGGTCCAAACTAAATTGCTTGGAAGTTTGCAATGACTATTAACTATTTAGCAGATTTTCCTCTGTCACTATAAAAGGTTTGGCAAAGAAAAACACCCAAGAAAAAAGTTCAGTCTTTCTTCCAATCTTTAAAGCTGATATTTTTAGCTGGTGTTGAACAGTTATGACTCTTTCACAGAGACATTTTTGATTGATTTTCATACTCTTGCACTATTCTGCCACCTTTTCCAGAGTAGCAAAGAGCTAGTAATTTCCCCTCCAGGCTGTTGCATAATTTTTCCAGTCTGTCACAAAATATAAAGAGGTAATCAAGAGTTATTTAAGTTTACACCTAATAAAAGGCTCTATTTATTATGGTGAAGTTAACCAGTGAGAAGGTGGTATCAGCAGTTAAAGAACTTTTACGCCCTTGCTCTCATTCTATCCACAACAAACTGGTTATGTTTCAGTTGTATTAACATCACTTTTTGACTCAGCCAGAATTTAGGGGCTACAAAAATGTCATATTAGCTGCTCAAGGTTGTTGCAAATGAGGATCTGTACCTAAAACATGTATTGATGTTAACGAAGTATCTAACAAACAGAACTAGTTTGATAAAATAATAGGAATAAGAAGAGTCAGATTGGTGATTACAGAAGTAAATGTTAAGGGAAAGAAAGCGACAGTGAATGTGCTTCAGCCTTTAGCAACGAGCTGCATCTTCTCTAACCCCTCGCCTGTTTTCTTTGTCATCACACGCACACACTCAGGGCGACAAAGACAGTGTGTACCTCACTGAGTTATTAAATTACATTTAGACCCATGTCCTCACTCTCATTTATATGAGGAATCCCTCTCTCCCTCCTCCCCTCCCTGTGGCTCTCCCCAAAACAGTTTTGTGGAGAGTGTGTTGAACACATTGTCTTAATCCTCGATCTCTGCCCTCGGCCTCCCTGTACAGCTGTCACTATGGCCTTAGAAGGCCTGACAGCTGTGTGTCTGTGTGTATGTGTGAAATAGAGAGTGCAAGACAAAGAAAATGACGAGAGTGGCTGTGTGTGTCCGCATGCACACATATGCATGGCAGGAGCTTTATTTTAAGAAAGTCTCAAGCCAGAACGAGAAACTGTATCCTTGGACAAAGGTCAGGGACGGAAGGAACGAGAGATGGCTTGCAGGCAAGAGTGAGAGACGGAGAGGAAAACAGGGGGTGGGGCGGGGATTGGGTTGCACAATGGCTTTGTTTGTTACAGTGACAAACGAGAGCAATAGATTCAGAGGCGTATATGGTTTCTAAAAGGGAGAACACTAAATACTGCAAGTACATGGTCATCCTATTCATACACACAGGAATGTCCTCCCACTGCAATGTGCTGACAGGCTCTGACTCTCACTCTGGAGATCGATCGTCTTTGAAGACAGACAGGGGGAAGACAGACCAGAGATAGTGAGCGGTAGAAGCTATTTATGGGGAAGGGTGAGAAAAGATGTGGGATAAAAAGGAGGCAAATGAAAAACATGGCCGATGATGAGCAAAAATTTCACTGCAAATGGAGGAGGATATGGTGGGATGATGCTCATCTTGTCTGTGGTTAGCTCTGTGCTCCGCTGGCCTGCAACTAATCTGTGTCTCTCACACGTGTTAGACTATAGGTTTGGAATAGTCGCATGCAAGGAAAAGGCTTCGCACACTGCGTGACGTAAAACAAAACGACAACAAATGAAGTGTCACTCGATCCTTTAACAGTTCATACCTGTCATAAATAGCTCCTCACCATGACTCTCTTATGTTTGTCTAATGCTGACCAGCAGTAAAGATAACACTGCAAAATCTGTAGTATTGCAGTACACTCATTATATTATATTTGTTTAAAATAATCACTCATTTCAATTCTGATGCTGCAACGCATTCCAACAAAAGTTGGGCCGGTTGCATTTTAGGACCAGTAATGAGGTAAAACAATGATGATTCTATTTGAAATGACTGATGTCAACAGGTGACTGCAACCATGATTTGGTACAAAAGTGGCATCCAGGAAAGACTGAGCCCTTAAAGAGCAAAGTTGGGCCGAGGATCGCCAGTTTGCCAACATATGTGTGAGAAAATTATTGAAATGTTTGAGAAAAAAAAAAGTTCCTCAAAGAAAGATAGGGAGGGATTTGGACACGTCACCCTCTATGGTGGAGAACATCATTTTTATATGATTCAAGGAATCTGGAGGGATTTCAGCGCGTAAAGGGCCGAGCCTAAGCTGGATGTCTGAGCTCTCCGATACCTCAGATGGTGCTGCAAGAAGAATCGTCACTGTTCTATAAGTGATATAACCACATGGGATCAGGATGACTTTGGCTCACCTGTGTCAGGCACTACAATACGTAGTTACATCCTTAAATTTCACTTAAAACTGTACTGTGCCCAAAGAAAGCTCTATGTCAACAGTGTCCAGAGGCGTAGTCGACTGTTCAGAGGCATCTGGGATGGACCGTCACACAGTGGAAACGTGGACTGTGAGGTCTTTTTTTGTAAGGAATGGACACCGTGTGCTCCGGACAAAAGATGAAAAGGACCGTCCAGGCTGTTACCAGCAACAGGTCCAAAAGCCAGGGTGTGTCATGGTCTGGGGTTGTGTCAGTGCCCAGGGCAAAGGTCACTTACACTTCTGTGATGGCTCCATTAATGCTGAACAACACAGAGAGATCTTGGAGCAACATATGCTGCCTTCAACGACATCTTTTCCAGGGATGCCCATGCTCACTTCAGCAAGACAATACAAAACCTCGTACTGCACATTACCATGGCCTGGCAGTGGAGGAAAAGGGGGCAAGTGCTGGACTGGCCTGCCTACAGTCCCAACCTGTCCCCAGTAGACAATATGTGGAGCATTTTGAAACACAAATTGCGTCAACAAAGGCCCAGGACTGTTGCACCTTAAGACTTGTTTGCAGGAAGAACAGGACAAAATGACACCTGACACACTTACAGTAATCATTTGGTGTCCTCAGTCCCTAAACATCTTTATAGTGCTGTGAAAAGGAACGGTGACATCACACTGTGGTAAACACTTTACTGTCCCAACTTTTTCTGACTTGGGGTTGTATTTACACAGTGTAAATGACATAGTAGAGCTACAACTATACCTCTGAGCTTGTGCGTTTTTATGCTCCAGAAAGGACACTTGGTTCTTCAAACCAGTTGTTCCTAGAAGTACCAAAGTCCAGACGGAAACATTGGGGAGACCAAGCTTTTTCAGTTCGGGCTCCTATACTGTGGAATGGTCTGCCACGGGATATTAGATCTACTCCGAACCTGACCATTTTTAGATCACTTCTCAAAACGCATTTGTATTCACTGGCTTTTACTGGCATTTTACTGATTGTTTTACTGGAAAGCACCTTGTAATGTAGGTTTAGAAAGGTGCTATATAAATAAATTTTGCTTGCTTGCTATTTTAGGTTTTTTTTTTTTTTAATAACTATATAAAACAGCAAAAAAGCAACAAATCCCCATATTTAAGGAGCTGAAACTAGAGAACATTTGGCATCGTTGCTTGATAAATGATTGTCGATAATTTTGACTAAGTTAATTTTCTGCTGATTGACTGCTCATGTCAGCACCGTATCATATAGCTTAACGAAATGTTGGGACATGCATGTGTACACTTGATTTTATTACAGGGTTTGAAAGGTTTTTCTTTTATTTTGAGCTTAAATGTAATTAAGGGAAAGGTTTGAGCAAAGGTTTAGGATTTGTAAGTGAAGATTTGAGAGCTCACACTGGCTGTCTGGGTTCATACCTCATGTAAAAGAGAAACGCCATGAAGTAAATAATTTGCATTCAAACAACTAGTGCTGAATCAGTTGGTTTGTCATCAGAACTGTAACCAACAAACACTTATTTTTGATTAATTTTTTAAAGTCTTTTCTAAAGTAAAAATGCTAAACATTTGCTATTATGTGAAACTTTGCTTGTAAATCATTGTAACTGGATTCATTTTGCTTTGTACTGTTCTAACAATTCCCACTAGGAATTTCTCATGGATAGTTTTCTAAATGTTCTTATAATTTCTTGACTAAAACGTGTCAATTGGCAGAATAACTGATAATGAAAGTTGTTTTAATTTAGTTGCAGTCCTAATGTTCCCAGTTGTTTATAGGTTTTGTTCTTGTAAACAAGGAGAACATTTGATAAAAAGTTTGAGTTTGCTAGTGAAAATGTGCATCACCACAATCCACTGAAATTCTAATCATTATAAACAAAGTAAATGACACTTTCATTCAAATTTGTATCGTGTCTCTCTCTCTCAGGTACTGGCTTGGTTTGAGGAAGGTGAGGAAACTGTCACTGCCTTTGTCGAACCCTTCGTCATCCTCCTCATCCTCATTGCAAATGCTGTCGTTGGAGTGTGGCAGGTCAATGAGCACGCACACATAGAGGACCAGTCGCAATCACAAAGACACATACCTGCCTCTTTTACACACACCTAAATAGACTCTTATACTTAGCAACAATAAGATGTGATAAATCACACACAACACACACACACACTGTCGCGATCCGTGTCCTTTATGTTACTTCAGCAGAGGCTGAGAGCTCAAAGTTCAAAGGAAGCCAGAGGGGGTGGAATGATGTCAGCAGGAGGAGAAAATGTGAAAGGTTAAGTCAACAGGGTGAGTGGAGGGAAGAGGGGGAGGAGCAGAGTTATGGACTGGGACTCGTCCTACCTCGAAGGCTCAAGGCGTAGTCCACTTCATTACAGTCGACACTGTGAAATCCACAGGAAAAATATGGAAGGATGATCAGATTACCACCAGGCCCAGGGTGTGTGTGTGTGATGCGTGTGGTAAGGGGCTTCAACTGTGTGGCAGTCATTTGGAAACTATGCACAAGAATTCACACATGGGAAGTATGGGGGAGAATGGAAAGAGGGAGGGCGGTTGGTATAAGTCGGGCTTTGCACTTTGAGACGGTTGGTGGCAGCCTTGGAAGAAAGACTGAACTGAACATCATTGTCTGTCTGCTCTGATCAAGCTGTTGTTCGGCTTGAGGCTGCTTTCACATACAGATGTCTCACAGTGCAAACACATGGCATTCACTAAAGATCTAAAATTAAAGCTCCTATGATTTCTCGATATCCATCGTAATTTTTAGGCAGATGTAGTAGATATATCTTAATACTGTCAAAACAAGGAATAGAACTCAGTCAAATGCAAAATTATGGAAAGTATGGCCTCAGTCTTCACAGATTTTACATGTCAAAGTCAATTTCCTAGTCACAGACAATAGAAGGGATGATATTGAGTTGCATTATGGGCAGTGTAGGATCCTGGGTTTTTGGATCTTGACCCATACCGGGACTAAAGGTCAGGATATCTCTGCCTTTGCTGCATCACTTTTGTCCACATGTATTTTAAGTGGTCTTTCAAATGTCTCCTAACCTTATGGAAGCCTGATACTAAATTGGTGGACTGTCCCTTTAAATTAACACAACCGATAGCCTTAATTAAATCTTATAGGGTTTGGGACACCCCCCCCCCCCCCCCCAAATTCTTTTTTGTTTTTTTTTTTTTTTGTGTGTGTACTTTTTCAACAGGAGCGTAATGCAGAGAGCGCTATTGAAGCTCTGAAGGAGTACGAGCCTGAGATGGGAAAAGTTTATCGGGCCGACAGGAAGAACGTGCAGAGAATCAAGGCCAGGGAAATGGTTCCTGGTGATGTGGTGGAGGTTTCTGGTAAGATCCCTATTTCTACTTTACCTGCTTCCTTTGCAAGTGCATTACTTTATTCATGCACTGGAAACACTTAGAGGTGCACAATTGTGATCAACACTTAAAGAACAACAAACCTGGCTAATAGTCAAGAATATAATAGCTGATTAAAATAGGTTTGGTGCTTGGCATCCTTCTGAATCACATGCGTGTGTATGTGTCAGTACATCAGTACTGACGTCCTTGAGATTAGATGTGGGCCCATTTAGGATAGCTATAGAAAAAAGGTGGTGGAGGGGAACTGAAGGAACTTTGTGTGGGCAACTTGAGTATAAATACACTTGATACCCACTTGCTTTGCTGTCTCTCCCTCTGTTTGCGGTACACCTGTTCTTTTCATTTCATGGTCTCCCCAAGGTCTCCCTCTCCCTCTTACTCAGACTGTGGTATCAGTTTTCAATGACGACACTATCTACCCAGAGTGCTGAAACCGGTCAATCAGCCGTGCCCCCCTCCTCCATCCCTCCTTCTAGATATGAAGCAGTGTACACTGTAATCCTGATAATAGGCAAAAGCTGCAAAATAAAAGTCATTTAAAGATTAAATTAAATAGTTTTATGAAGTAATGTTTTTGTACATTTTTCTGCTTGCACTTAGTTGGTGACAAAGTGCCAGCCGACATCAGACTCATCTCCATCAAATCTACAACCCTGCGTGTGGACCAGTCCATTCTTACTGGTGGGTGGCATGTCACAGATGAACTGACAAACAAACATATGTCTTTCTGATGACTGCTTCCTTCTCTGATAGAGCCACCCAACGCTTCTATTTCATAGGTGAGTCTGTCAGTGTGATCAAGCACACTGACCCCGTCCCCGACCCCCGAGCTGTCAATCAGGACAAGAAGAACATGCTGTTCTCTGTGAGTCCCTTTCCTCCCCGTCCTGTTCTAATTTTGCTGTTCATTCTTCTAAACGTTTTTCTTCTCAAACCTACAACTGTCGCCCCTTTCTCCACCAAACAAACTGTTTTCACAGCAGGCATTTTCACTTGTCATAGCAGAAAAAGCACATGCATAACAACAATTGCCCAATTCCATTTAGCCATGCTATGACCTCATGCTAGCATGTGCATTTATATCCATCGGTTTTTATGTGAGAGAAAACACCAAACAAATATTGCTTGGCACAGGAGTGTCAATAAAAGCAAGATGCGACAAAGTGCAATGGAAACAGATTTAGCAAATAAATCATGAGCACGACTTAAACACCCACTTAAGACACAGAAAACACATCTGTGTGGAACAATAAAGAGACTGTAACCTTCTTCCAAATTAATACATAAAACAAATAGAAATGTCTTATTTCCATCATGTTTTCTACAGCGTTGTTGAGTAGTACTCTTAATTATGTCACATAATTGCGCCTCCTTCTTCTGTAGTGATATTTGTAATGGAAGGAAACATGGATTAAGTTTCATTTTCCTTTGATGATTTTCTAGAAATGTGCCTAAAATTTGTCATCAAATTGGAAAAAATTGGCTAATGAGCAGGTTAACGCACCTGAATGAAATGCAGCCATTACTAATGGTATTAGTCACACCCGTGCTTTCACAGCTGTGAAATGCAAAAACAGCTGCCATGAAAACAATTTGATGCATCTCCAGAAGTTTATCCTGATCATAAATTCTGACTATTAGCTACCAGTCTAAGTGGTTGTGGCTCACTGATGCCTGAAGATATTGAAAGACTACTGTAAAATACAGACCTGTAACCAGTTGACTGACCCCGCTCTTGTTACTAACAGGAGAGACTGATGGGCATTTTTCACAGAAGACATGTTGACATGTCACAGCAGGAACAGCACAGGTGTAAATGATAACAAATGCAAAACAGAGCTATTAGCAGAGTGATGACAGTGAGTTACAACGACAGCAGGCATGTTTCACTGTAATAAACTGAAGATGCAATTTAGTTTAATCTTTTTTGTTGTGATGCTGTGTTACTGCTGTTAATTTATCCAGGCTTATTTTAGAGGAAGTACAGGATTTATGTACTGTTATTCTAAAATGACATTTAAAACTGCCCGGTTGTATCAGAGACAGAAAGAATTTAGCCTCAGTAAGATGCCTAAGTTCATAAGCTCATAATGTGTCTAAAATAAATGCAGCTGTACCTGCTCCATGTGAGTGTTATGGAAAACTGTAACTAATACCAGCGTCACTGCACTAGCAGCTTTGCAAGGCAAATGCTATTATAAGCATGATAACCCACAATGGCAACGCTAACACGCTGATGTCGAGGAGATATACTGTAATTGTTGCCATGTCCACCACTTTAGTTTGTTGTGTTAGCATGCTAACATTAGCTAATTAACACTAAGCATAAAGTACAGCTGAGGCTGCTATTAGTTTTGCAGGTGTGGTCACAAAAACCAGTGTAGGCTAAGGTGGGAATGAATGTCCGTACCAAACTTCATGGCAATCCATCCAGGAGTAGTTGTTGCAACAGGTCACTCAGAACCACAAATGTCAACCTCATGAATGCACTAGAGATAAATCAGAGGGTCACCACGAGCATGAGGGTTCATCCTGTGGGCATTGTAACATCAAGATGGTGAGATGCAGCAGATCATCCACCTTTCTCTTCAGGGCACCAATATTGCTGCTGGAAAAGCCACTGGAATTGTTGTTGCAACTGGCATCTCCACTGAGATTGGTAAGATTCGTGATCAGATGGCTGCCACCGAGCAGGAGAAAACCCCTCTGCAGCAGAAACTGGATGAGTTTGGCGAGCAGCTCTCAAAGGTAGATGAAGCAGACAGACATGGAAGCCTTTCTGAAACTCTATCACCACAGGGACATTATTTATTAAAACTATACCTCATAACTTGAGAGAGTGAATTTATACATCAAACAAAACTACAGCAAAGTAACATTTTGCACATTTCTTTGACTGCAGGTCATCTCCCTCGTTTGTGTGGCCGTCTGGATAATCAACATCGGTCATTTCAATGACCCCGTCCATGGCGGCTCCTGGTTCCGTGGTGCTATCTACTATTTTAAGATTGCTGTGGCTCTGGCTGTGGCTGCTATCCCTGAAGGTAAACCTCCGGGATTAACTTTCATTTGGTTGTCCAGAAAGATTATCATAACTCAGTCACCTCATGTAGCTCATCTGTATGATGCTGCACCACCCAGAGAGCTAGAAATTAAATGAAGGCCACTGGTTTATGATTCATTTTTACAGTTGTACAGTAGCTAAAAAGTTTAATAAAACCATTGTTGATTTCTTTAGTTTGTCTAGATTTGTTGCTCATCCTCATACATCCTTTGGTTCAGGTTTTGAAGCCCCAAATTAAAAAGAGTTAAATAAGTAAATTGATCTTCATTTATTTTCTTACCACTTGTCCAGGAAAGAGGTTTAACAGTTTGGTGGTAGGTGAAAACAAGCAGAACAGCCCACACATCTTTTTTTCTCCAACTTCTGCCGAGTGTTTTCAGGCCAGCTGGAATATGTAGTCCCTCAGGATGTTATCTTCACTTTGTGGTTCATTCAACATTCATCCATGTGTCCATCAGGGCTGCCTGCTGTCATCACCACCTGCCTGGCTCTGGGAACGCGCCGTATGGCCAAGAAGAACGCCATCGTCAGAAGCCTGCCCTCTGTGGAGACCCTGGGATGCACCTCAGTCATTTGCTCTGACAAAACTGGTACCCTCACCACCAACCAGATGTGTGTAACTAAGGTAGGTTCATACTCACACATGCACACAAATATACTTGTGTTCATTTTTTCCAGAACGTTTGCTGGAGACTAAAAAGTTCTAACACCAGAATTTTTTGTCATATTTCCATGTAGATGTTTGTCATTGATGCAGTAGAGGGCGACGATGTTTCCCTCGCTCTGTTCGACATCTCGGGCTCAAAGTACACCCCAGAGGGGGAAGTGTAAGTGTGAAAATAGTAAAGCAATCATGTTAGAAAGAACATAGAAAACAATAATACTTTCCTGAAGAACAATATCTTTATTTTCTACTAGCACAAAGAGCGGCATGTCTGTGAAGTGCGGACAGTATGACGGACTGGTTGAGCTGGCTACCATCTGTTCTCTGTGCAATGACTCCTCTCTGGACTACAACGAGGTCTGCAGCAAACTCAAGAATTTTTTGTGGTCATTATATTTATGTTTACATGTAACAGACTGCTCAAAGATCAGCTTGAAATGTACTCACTCTCTTTCGTTCTCTCTGTCCATTCATGATGCAGTCCAAGGGTATTTATGAGAAAGTGGGGGAAGCAACTGAAACAGCCCTGTGCTGTTTGGTTGAGAAAATGAACGTGTTCAACACTGACGTGCGTGGCCTGTCCAGAGTGGAAAGGTCAAATGCGTGCTGTTCTGTAAGTCCACTAAAGATCTCAGACATTATGTGCTGTGTACACAAAGATGTCTCTTTAACATAGAGGACAGGTCTATTTGTCTCCAAATTAAAAGATTTAAATTCATGTTTAGTGGGGACCTCTCTAGCAAAGTGGCTATAATTGGCTACTTGCATGGGTATTCTGCAGCTCAAAAGAGGTTTTTTTAGCTAATTGTTTTGGTTTTTAGGCTGCAGTTTTACTGTTTTGGTTCAGTCTCGCTATAAGACCAAAAAAGGAGCTGTGAGGGAGAAAACTAGACTTTGGTTTGCCAGAGGCATGAGTCTAAATACATGATAATGTTGCTCTGTAGTTCATCATATCAACATAAAAAGGTGGTATTACAGTATATCAATGTCTACTTGCCAAGTGATTTAAAAAGTGGAGTTGCAGGTTTAATCAGTGATTTTTTTTAAAAAATTACATGGTTAAACGGTGGCTCAACAGATGGTAGGCTCCAACTTTTTGATCCCTCTCCTCTTGTTCACCTGATTTTCCTTCTCTTTCTGACAGGTAATCAAGCAGCTGATGAAGAAGGAGTTCACCCTGGAGTTCTCCAGAGACAGGAAGTCCATGTCAGTCTACTGCTGTCCTGCCAAGACTGCCAAAACTGCCAAAGCCCCCATGGGAAACAAGATGTTTGTCAAAGTGAGTGTGTGATATGAGATGTACATAAAAGGCCAAAATCAAAAGCTACTCAAATGAGGGACTCTATGAAGGCCTCAGAAGAGGCATCATTATAGAAAACCACAACAGATAAAGGAGCCAGTTGTCTGTAATGGTTGTTATTACTGCATCATCAGGGTGCTCCAGAGGGCGTCATTGACCGATGTTCATACATCCGCGTGGGCACCTCCCGCGTACCTCTGACTGGCCCGGTCAAAGATCACATCTTGTCAGTCATCAAGGAGTGGGGCACTGGGCGTGACACCCTCCGCTGTTTGGCGCTGGCCACCCGTGACACACCACCAAGGAAGGAGGAGATGAACCTGGAGGAATCGTCCAAGTTTGTAGACTATGAGGTGGGTGACTGAGGACAGATTAAGAAAGAAATGAAAGAATATCTCATTGGTGGCAGTGCATATCACTGAATGTTGTGTTTAGTGTTTGGAAGAAATGTAAAAAGTAGGGAAATGCTGCAGTAGTTTGTGTCCTGAGGACAAATTTTTTTGATTTCTTTGTTTCTCCAGACTGATTTGACCTTCGTGGGCTGTGTTGGTATGCTGGACCCTCCTCGTAAAGAAGTTATGGGCTCCATCGAGCTGTGCAAGGTTGCTGGTATCCGTGTCATCATGATTACCGGTCAGTGAACATAACTCTTTGCATAAGAAATCAGGTTAACCCTTCACAAAGAAAAAAAAAAATCATCATTTCTATTTCCCCCAGGTGATAACAAGGGCACAGCTGTGGCCATCTGCCGTCGTATTGGCATCTTCAGCGAGGATGAGGATGTCACTGGCAAGGCCTTCACCGGGCGTGAGTTTGATGACCTCGGGCCAGATGATCAGAAGATTGCCGTCCGAAAGGCTTGCTGCTTTGCCAGAGTGGAACCGTCCCACAAGTCTAAGATTGTTGAGTTCCTGCAGAGCTTTGATGAGATTACTGCCATGGTGAGGAAGAAGGGAAGAATGTGTTGTGTTTTAATTGAATGAAATCATTTGACTTGAAAGCTAAGACAGGC
Organism: Monopterus albus; assembly: GCF_001952655.1. Taxonomy (NCBI): domain Eukaryota; kingdom Metazoa; phylum Chordata; class Actinopteri; order Synbranchiformes; family Synbranchidae; genus Monopterus; species Monopterus albus. Next base: position 1,803,745 of record NW_018127915.1, read on the forward strand.
AAATACAATAACTTATTTCTCCATGTTCCCTTCTGTCTTTCACCAAGACTGGTGATGGCGTGAACGATGCCCCTGCCTTGAAGAAGGCGGAGATCGGCATTGCCATGGGCTCTGGCACTGCCGTTGCCAAGTCTGCCTCTGAGATGGTCCTGGCTGATGACAACTTCTCTTCCATTGTGTCTGCTGTTGAGGAGGGCAGAGCCATTTACAACAACATGAAGCAGTTCATCCGCTACCTCATCTCCTCCAATATAGGCGAGGTTGTTTGGTGAGTACATTATACTCCTCCTCGTGATAATTTTTGCCCGTCTTTGCCTAAGATGAGGACAAACTAAGAAAAGGATTCTTTTTCTTCCCTTTTCCTCAGCATCTTTCTGACCGCTGCCCTGGGTCTGCCTGAGGCCCTGATCCCTGTCCAGCTGCTATGGGTCAATCTTGTGACTGACGGCCTGCCAGCAACCGCGCTGGGCTTCAACCCTCCGGACTTGGACATCATGAGCAAAGCTCCTCGCACCCCCAAAGAGCCCCTCATCTCTGGCTGGCTCTTCTTCAGATATATGGCCATTGGATGTAAAACACTTGGTTCTTGCTCACTTTACAGCTTCTTCATTTAGTCTCACCCATTAAAACATTTGAGGGCAGGAACATGGACCAGAAATGATCTGTTATATTGGCTAATCTTAAAAAAAGGTTGTCTTCATACTAAACCTCAGTTTTTATTTTACTGCTGTCTCACCTGTTGAGTCATACTGGCAGTTTTCTTTGATATGTCTAATAAAGGAGATGGAGCTGCACTGAGTTACGTCAGTAAGAAGTGAGCTAATCAGATCTGTGTAGCCTGAAATGTAAGTGGTCAGGTTGCTTTGTGGGCAATTTAGGCACAAGGCTTTGATGAAGGCAGAGGAATGCATCTTAAAAATGTTCTCCTGCATCAGTTATCAGTTTTAAAGCTTGAACTGCATCTGCAATCTTCATCTAAGTGATGATGTTGCCATGGCAACACATCTACCTCCTAAGTATCATGCATCAAATTTCACATTTAGCCATTTTAAGTGCACCATCAACTTGTTTATTCAATAATTTGGATGAAAAATGTATGTGGTTAAACAGTAATATGTTGGCTTTCAGGTTATGTTGGTGCTGCAACTGTCGCAGCAGCTGCTTGGTGGTTCCTGTACAGTGACGATGGCCCAATGGTCACCTTCTACCAGCTGGTTAGTATTTAAAGCGGTTATTTGTGAACTTGTCCTACATAATATGCATCTGTGGTACCTTATCACAAAGTTAACTGCTGTAACTACAAACACACACTTCAGAGGGATCTTAAGACTGAATGACATTCTGGTTTCGATACCATTTTGCATTACAAACGTGTGTTTTTATCTCCTCCATCAGTCACACTTCATGCAGTGCAACGAGGAGAATGAGGAATTTGCTGGCGTCCACTGCGAGGTGTTCGAATCTTCTCCCCCGATGACCATGGCTCTGTCTGTGCTTGTCACCATTGAGATGTGCAACGCTCTGAACAGGTCTGACTGCCCTCAGAACTCAAAGGGCATTGTGGGTACTTTGATCTGAGCACTAACCTCAACACTGTTAATGGAAAACATGATATTCTTCAAGTACATATACTGAAGAAAAACTCTGATGTACTTCCACTTGAGTATTTCTACTTGGTGCTTCTATTCCACCAAAGTTCAGAGAAACTGATTTTACTCCTTTACATTTATTAGTGAGGTTTAGTTACAAGGTAAACATGTGACTTAACAGAAAAACCTTAGAATACAAGATTAATTAGATCAAACTGTAAACAGTAACATATGAGCAACTGCAACATTAAAGCATCAGTAATAATGATTCAGGTATACAATACATAATACTCATTAAGTACATTTAGCTAATAATACCATAACACTTTTACTTAAACAGAACTTTTACTAGTGTACATTTTCTTGTAACTGAGTATTTTTATGCTATTGTAGTGCTGCTTTTACTTCTAAAGGAACCAGATACCTCCTCAACTGATTTTGCCTTTTACCTAAAATGCTTTGTGTATTTTTGCATCAGATATAACCATTTAATTGCAGCAATTTCCTGTTTAAAAAAAACTACCAGGATAACAGGCATTATCCTGATAACCTATGATATTCACAGAGTGAATAACATGTTTAAAACACATCAATGTGCAAAGGAGTTCAAATTATACTGGCATTAAACAAGAGATGTGGGTGTGAATGTAACCACACTGTACTGAGATGTTTACAGAAACCTATTCAAGGACATATTTGCTACATCTCCAATTTATTTTTCTTTACACATGTATCTTCATCCATTTACCTCACTCATTAATGTAGCTCTCTTCCCTCCCCCCAGCTTGTCTGAGAACCAGTCCCTGGTGCGCATGCCCCCCTGGAGCAATTGCTGGCTGGTGGCCGCCATGACCCTCTCCATGTCCCTTCACTTCATGATCATCTACCTTGACCCCCTGCCTGTGAGTCTGGCCTCCTGCACCACAGCCCTCTTCTCCAAATCAAACATCCATCTCCTTCCACTCATCCCACACCACCACATTCTCTCAAATTCTCATTGCTTAAAGGATAATGCTGGTCCTTTTCAATATTAGTAATATGTTCAGCAATCTCCCTACAGAGACGGACAGTGACATGCTCTACTCGCGGTCAATGTTCGGCCACTGTCAGTCCTGGAATAGCTTGTTTGTCTGTGTGATAGATCTCTGTTGTTCAAAAATGTTTAAAAAGATGTCAGGTCTGACTTGTTAGAGAAACGTCCTCTGGTCTGATGAAACAAAAACTGAACTGTTTGGCCTTAATGACCATTGTTATGTCTGGAGGAAAAGGGGAGAGGCTTTCAAGCTGACGAACACACAACACAAATTCCAGCTATTTATTGTAAGAAGCTTGTGGAAGGCATCCTGAGGTGTTTGACCCAAGTTAAACTATTTAAAGGCAACGCTACCAAATACTAACCGACTGTAGGTAAACATCTGACCCACTGGGGAGGTGATGAAAGAAATAAAAGCTGATAAATCTTTTTCTCTACCATTATTCTGACATTTCACGTTCTTAAATTAAGTAGTGATACTAACTGCCCTAAGACAGGGAACTTTTATAGGAATAAATGTCAGGAGTTGTGAAAAACTGAGTTTACATGCGTTTTGCTAAGGTTTATGTAAACTTCTGACTTCAACTGTAGACACGCCGTTCTGTTATCCTGCCTATTAACAGAAGTGGCATTTATCAGTGAAACCAGCTGCTCTGATTTCGTGTGACATTTTTCCAGATATTTATTTCTTGACCCAATTCCCCCGGTTCCCCATTTGCTATAGGTTTTCCAGTAGCACATGGCTGTTCTTTGTAAAGTTCAAATCAAATTAAAGCATTGGTATTTTTCTGTTCAGTGCAAACTAGTTGCTTACTTCCAAAGTGTGATGTGCATAACAAGATTGAGCCTAAACATAAAGATTTAAAAGCTGAACTAAAAAGGAGTACCTTACGTGTACATGTTAAATGTGAAGGTTTGGTAACATCAATACCGTTTCATAGGCAGTGGGCTCATATCAGTCAACTGAGGGCTCAGTCGTTTTAGATCATCATTATAAATTTACAATGTACATTCACAAAATGTTTTCCATATCTAATATGTCTGAATGACTGAGCAGAAAAAGTTGGCAGTTTTAACACAGCACTGCTTTTGTCCACAGCTGATCTTCAAGCTCACTCACTTGAATGTGGAGCAGTGGCTGATGGTGCTGAAGCTCTCTATCCCAGTCATCCTGCTCGATGAGCTTCTCAAGTTTGTGGCTCGCACATATCCGGAGGGTAAGCTAAACATCTCACATGTTTACCATGTTCAGAGGATGTAAGAAACATCAGATTAGTGGAACAGCTGTTGCCTTGTCAGTATGTTTGAGACATGAGGCCTCATGTATTAAAGACACATACTATGCTTGCAAAACACATGTGAGCATATAGAGCCGAAGTCATGACATGTCCGTTAGCCTGTGTTCCACTAGCTTCAGTGACTCAAAGCCATCTCTCATTTAGCTTCCCAGAAGCTAAATGAACAGGACGTCATGACATGTCCGTTAGCCTGTGTTCCACTAGCTTCAGTGACTCAAAGCCATCTCTCATTTAGCTTCCCAGAAGCTAAATGAACAATCTCTCATTTAGCTTCCCAGAAGCTAAATGAACAGAAACAACAAAAACACTGAACAAACGACGACGACTTTTTTTTTGTTGTTGTTTGTTTGACAGACCAACTTAAACATCTTTAATACCCAGCAGGAGACTTTAAAGACATGCATACGCAGAGTGCTTAAACCTTTAGCATGAATCTGGAATACCTTGTTCTGTTTCAGGGGTAAAAGAGCATCAAAGAGAGGAACATTAGATAAATGTCATTGAGGAAAACAGAAGAAACAGAGGATGAATAAAAAGAAAGAGGGTGGGAGAGACGTGTTTTGGTGGAAGCTTAAATGCCATTTTTGTTTGAGTTACAGTGGCAACCCATTTGGAATTACCTGGTTTTCTACACAATTTAGTCATAAAATGTTACCCAATCTAAGTTACAAACACAGATAATGTGCTGAAGCTAATGCCACACAATTATGTTTCATGTTTTTGTTGAACAAACCCGTTAAACATTCAGTGCTGTTGGGGAAAAGCTAGTGAACCCTTTTATAACTGGTCTCTGTCACAGAGCTGCCATATTCCAGTCATATTCTGGTGTGATCAAGAATGGTCCAGAATTCCTCCTGAACACTTGTTTGAGGTTAATGCTGACAAAGGAGTTATTAAATTCAAGAGTTCACTTATTTTTAACAGCACTTTGAATGTTTAATTTGTGTCTTCAATAAAGGCATGAAAAATTCTAATTGTTATCTTAAGCACATTGTGTTCATCTATACATGTGACTAATATGAAGACTGGATCACATTTTATGCCAAAATTAAAGAAACCATAATCCAGATGTTGATGGATTATTTCCTCAAACAGGCCTTACAAATTTTAAAACTGTGGAACAATTTTTTCTCCACTGTAACAGACTAAAAATGAGTCTATAATGATACTTTATCATTTTGTGAAATGTGCTTTCTCAGACTTGCGTGAAAAGATTGATGCCGCTTATTTTTACACAGTAAAAATACAAATCTGAAGCCAGACGCTGGCTATCTTAGCTTAGCATAAAGACTGAAAACGGGAACAACTAACGTAGTAGCTTTGCTCAGAGGTGACAAAAACTGCCTACAAGCAAAAAGAAAAACAAATTTTAGATTCTGCACTGATTAAACAAATATAATCTGTTAATTGCTGAGTTTTAGAGATGCTGGAGGTGGATTTGGAATGATAACATCACTCTTTAGTCGTGCTAACCTTATCAACTGGCTCCGGCCTCTCAGCAGACAGAAAATGAGAGTGGCATCTTCTCATCTAACTTTTGGCAACAAAGTAAATTAGCATCATTTCCCAAAATGGTCAACTTTTTACATTTACCTAACCTCAGCACACATCTTCTGATTTCCTATGCAGGTAAAGTCTAGAGGCAAAGTGCAACAGAGAGCATCTGAAGCAGCGAGAGCATGGAAGCACAGGGGATAGAGAGAACAGGCTGAGCGCTTCCACTGAAAGAGAGCGCCTGCCAACAGTTAGTGATCAAACCGTCAGGTGACATGAATACAAAACACATGCTCAATCTGAAAATTACAGCAGTGTGTAGCTGCCACCCTGAGGAAGAAAAAGGATTTGTTCAGTATCTCATTATAACGAATAACGTTTCTAGTTTTTAGAAGATACTGTCACGTTAAAACGTGATGCTTTTTTTACGACATACTTTTCTTGTTATGACAAGATACTGTATTCACTTAATGTAACTACACTATGTTCTCGCTATAACGCCAAACAAATATTGTGGGTTTATCTGTCGAACCAGTGATTCTCCAGGACCAGCTGGAATGCACCTCCCAAGCCAATAATGGTCACTGTGTGGAAAGTCATATAAAAGGGGAATGAGGGGCCATCACCACATGGGATACTCTAGCACATACGTTCATCACGGTTGCTATATGTGTTGATGAGTAAGAGAGAGGCTGCTGGAGGGGGTGCTTCAGCAAGGGGCAGGCAGAACTCGGCATAACACCAGTCCAATGTGCACTATCACGCAGAGCACCGGCTGGAGCACTCCTCTGGCAGCTGCTCTCTCATCAACACCCATACCAGCCTTCCACACAGTGACCAGCTTGGGAGCCGCGATACCCTGCACATGTCCTGATCACGTTACAATCATTACTGACAGCAGGAAAAGTTGGTCTGTGTGCTGCTGTTACTCACTGACATCTCGCATAAGGGAGGAGAAGTGATATGATCCTTTCTAGAGCGTTGTAACATTAGATGTTTCATAAATTTGAAACTATATTTCACTGAAGTTATCATTATGAGAAAATACAGTATCTCGTTATAAAGAAAAACATTTATCAGGGTTGCAGGAATACGCTGCCATAGAAAATGCACCAAAAAAAAAATGCTGCAAAATATTTTTTTGTGTATGTACTGAAATTAATATATAGGTAACTATTGTGTTGGTTGTATTCTTAAAGAATAAAGGTATGTATTAAAGAAACTGTCCAAGTTGGATGTCAGTTTTGTTATTAGCTGTTTAGTATAATCTCATGACATTAACAGGGTTAGTTACACGGTCAGTGGCAATCCTGTGGTACTGACATTAAACATCTGCTCAAACAGAAGCTCTTCTGTATCTAGCTAGTCCACTGCCAAATAATTGTAAATATATTAATGTTGAGTGATTTCTGACTGTTGTATGATTAAAACTGAACACGTCAAACACTAGAGTATTATGTGTATATGAAGTTAACTCTTGGCATCTGTGTTAGATTATTCAGGGTTTTTCAACCTTTTATGGCCATTATGCTGTGTATCGTTGTTTACTAGTCTTAGAAATTTACAGTGACCCTGCTTACACATTAAGCAACCCTGGATGGAGTTCTGAGCCAAAGGTTGAGAAACTATCATAGTATTTAATTATGAACTCAAAGGTTGAAGAATAATATGTAACAGTTTTCACCATGTTATCACAAACAATGGAAAAACAACATTGATTTTTACTTCTTTGCTAATCCACTATCATAAACTTGCTTAAATCTATAAGGTGTTGTGGTGAAACTCAGATCTGGAATAGTTAATACTACGCTAAAAGAAAAAACTGTAAAGTAATACAAAATAAAAATGACATCTGACATAGTTAAGAGTATTTTGTATTACTTCATTATTGCACTGTGAGCCATTGCTTTTAGAACTCAAAGAAGATGCAAATAAAACGTTTGCATGGGAAAATGATCATGTAGTTTGCATATTAATCACTGACATGGTGCAAAATAAAGTGTTGCAATGTTGAGTGTTTTGCTGAAGGCATGCCAGTTTTATAAATAGAATACATGTGTTTTAGTGAAGAAATAAAAATGCTACCAGATGTAAGAAAAGGAGTGTAAGAAAACTGGTTCATCAGAGATCAGTGTGGTCAGTGACACCAAGCTGTCATCTCCAAAACAAAACGTCTCTGCTGAGGAATGTCTCCAGTGTCACAGCACTAAGAGCACCAGCTGTGATATTCCCAGTGATCACTCTACCACAGTGTTCATTCGTTGGTCCTTGGGATGGTTCATCTTGTCTTTGGTTCCAGTGTGACTTACTAAAACTCATGGCGACGCCTCCTCGCGCGATGAAGCAGCTTTACTCCTTTCCTCCTCCAGGATCTCCTTGACTTGTTCCAGACTCTTGGCCTGCCGAACCAACTCCAGCTTCACCTGAAGAAAGACAGGGGGTTAATTATCATACAAGTTTTTATTTTTCACTGATATAAAAGTACAATGTAATAATCTGGGTGGAGCAACTCAAAGAACGCGTTCATCAGTTTCTGCAATTGATCATAGTTTTCCCCATTTTTTAATTGGTGCACCCACAATGGACAAACACACTGGCTCTGCAGTGTGAATTTTGCGTTTCCACATTGAAGTAGCAGCTTAGATTTGGAATACTGATCTGGAGAGGCACGGAAGACAAAGTAGTAGTAACATTAGAAACAAGAGGAAGCACTGTCGTGAGTTTAAGGACTATAACTTGAAGAAATGGAGGATTGAACATTGCAATCTGCAAGCTCACCACTAGAGGTCACTAAATCTCACATTGCACCTGTAAAATCAAGATTTTTAAGCAACCCCTCCACTCAAGCTTACTGTTGTCCTCTGACTCCTACCTGTAGCGACTGGGAGAGCTGGACAAAGTCCCTCTGTACGGTCTGGCTGGTCTCAACCTGGGAGCGCATGCTGATCGCTTGGCTTCGCAGCTCCAGACACTGCTGCTTCAGTGATGCCTGACAGAAAACATTCGTGTGACATTTGATTACCCATATTGTTAGTATATTACAAAGGCTAACAGGCACTCTTTTTACACTATTTCATGATCTAAAGTTGAGTCTCATTTCAATATTGTCATTGTGTTACCCAGCATGAGATGTGATTGAGCTCAGTTTTGTCATTATTTAAATACTGTATAAAGTAGGCTCCCCTTACATAACTCAGAAGTTAGGGAAAAATTAAAATAAGCAGTTAATTATGGGGCAGCTGTTGCTCAGGAGGTAAAACGGTCGTCCCCCAACCCAATTTGTCTCGGTTCTGTAAAAGAGACAAAGTCCTTGTATGTGCAACATACTTGGCCAATATACCTGATTATCTTTTTTTTATATGTGTAATTAATTTAATCAACTATTTCCTAAGACTGAAATAATCCGAATTAACAACTGAAGGTTCATTCTTGACTTTGAAAAAAGAAAATTGTCAAAGATTTCAACCACATCTCCTGGCCTTCCTCACTGCATGCAGCTGCTCAGTTTTCATGGAGAAACGTACAAATCTTTTGTCAATATACTAAATAACATAAGAAAAATGTTAAATAATCAGGATTAACATTTTGGCCAAATCATGCCAGTTTAGAGAGAGCTCATCTTAGACCACACCAGCATCAGACCACACACTCAACCCAACTATGAACAGGCAATCGCAGAGAAAACCCAAGTACAGTGCTAAGGGCAGGCTGGATTTACTTTGTCATTGGTCAGGGTCTTGTTGGTGCTCTGTACATGAGAGAGTGCCACCCGCAGGGCTTCAAGTTCAGCGCGGCAGGCAAGCAGCTCAGCCTGTAACTGGTCTTTCTGAGCCTGGATCCTCTCCGTCTCCGTCTTCAGACTGCAAAACTGCACTGCAGACACAATCACAAACCAGGCTGCATTTGGTTCATGCTAGATCGATCGATCACTGAATCATCAACAGAAGAAAAAACTTCCAGTTTATTACAAGTTTGGTCTTGTTTTCTCACCCATTGTAAAATAACTGTTCTTACCAAAGAGCACACAGGGATTAAAGGAGAAATAAACCTGAATGAACATAGACACAGCAATCACAAGTCCTACTAACTGGTTTAACAGACTAATGATAAAGCACTGATGTGTCACTCACCTTCTAAAATCTCTGATGGCAGTAGATGCAGTGTAGGAGCCAGGAGGTGAGAAAGGGAAAAATAAAAAGCGTCTCAGTCAAGATATACATCACTATAGGAAAACTACATAAACAATAGTACAGTAACAGACCGTTCTCCTCTGTCCGAGTACCCAGCTGCTCCCTCAGGTTGACAATCTCAATGCGAAGGCGCTCCTCAGAGTGCGCCCCCTGCAGATCACAGTGCAACAGTGAATGTCATGTCATGTCATGTATATCAATCTGAAAGCTCCTCTGCCATAATGTACATATATCAGCGTTTCCCACAGAATTATATTCAAATTGCGGCAGTAGCATGGGGGTTGGGATGTGGGGGATTGTCATGCTTTCTTTTTTTTTTTTTTTTTAATTAAACCTAGCAAAGCTATAGTGCTGTTCATCTGACCTGTCCCTTCTGAAATAGCTCTCCCACAGCAGCATCATGTTGGCCGCTTCTCTCCTCCTACATCTTCCTCATTAGCTATCGCTGCTCTGCACTACACTGATATACGATTTAACCTATTTTAAATCAATATGTGCCAGTCAATGTTGATGTTGTGGCGGGGCCCCCCAAAAAAAACAAAGTGGGAAACACTGTATATGTATATATAAATATCGTCTTTTTCTTGCATTTGTATCCTATTTCTGATTGCACATATTCCTATCTGAATGCATGCATTCTTTAAAATGTTTTATTTTTTTGTTTTCATTGTTATTTTCTATTCCCTGGTGCCTACAAACACATTGAGAGCCTCTACCAGAGTCGCACTCCTTGTATGTTCAAACATACTTGGCTATTAAAGACCATTCTGACTCTGAACACACACAATGATGAACAGGAAACACATACAGTACAGTGACGGCCTGATATAGCAGATTGTACCATTATCACTTATTAAAGCTGTCAAGTGCAGGACTATCTGACACGTGTACTGAAAGACATTTCAAATTAAAGTGCCAACAGATGACAACTGTTACAATGTTAGTCCACACAAAACAATTTCATCTTGAGGCATGTGAAGTCTTAAATAATCTCCACTCATCCCAAGACAATGTCCTGCACTAAACTAAGAGGAAGTCACCTCTAAATAGACATGAACAAGCTTTTCAATGGTTTCTCTTCCCTTTTACAACGCTTGGTGAAACTACTGTTGTCAACAAAATGCACATAACGGAATAAAACAATTCACTTCTGCTACAATCCATCTATATACAAGTCTTGAGAAAATGAATACTGACTGGGTTTTCCTTCACTGTAGCATTCACAGGCCATATATACTGTAAATGAAAACTGAAGACAGTAAGAGTACCTGCAGTGTTGCTGGGAATGTGGAGCAGGAGTCTGGTACCTCATTCTCCACCTCGTCCCCTTTCAGTCTCGACAGCTCGTTGCACACCTGCCTCTGAGAAAGAGACAACTCTGCCTGCACACAAACATGCAAATATGAATACCTGCTCCTGCTGAGCAAGGCCATAATAAATTGTATATGAGCACACAAATATCTTATGGGTCATTTTAGAAACCTTTCTGGGAGTTACATGACTCCTGCTGGTTTAATCAGTGTGTGCTGGATGAGTGTGCACGTTACATATTTGTGGCACCAACACTGTTATAGAGCTACCGCTTAATTTCTGCTCTTGGCATCTTTCCATTTTAATCAAGGTAACTGAAAAAAAGCTACTTGTGCCAAAATGTAAAGGAATAGTTCAACATTTTGGGAAAGGCAATCATTTGCTTTCTTTTCCACCCTCATGTTTATACAGTAAATATGTGGCTGGAGCCAGAAGCCTGTTATCTTAGATTAGTATTAAAAGAGAAAAGCAGTTAGTCTGGCTCTGAGTAAAGAAAATCCACCAGCCAGCGCTTCTACCTCTACAGATCTCATTTGTTTAATCTATAATTTGTTAATTAGCTTGTATCTCCCAAAAAGTCTAACTATTCATTTTAGGGAAACCTAAATCCCTGGCACACTCACACACCCTGTAGGATCAACATCATGTCACTTACCAGCCGACTCTGGACGGCATTCTGTGATTGGCTAAAAGATTTCTGCAAATCCTGGAGGAGGGCCTCTGAAGTCTGCACCTGAGACTGGAGCATTGTTACCTGAACAAACACAGCAACACATTAACTGTACAGGTCTGTGCCTGTCCACTCTGCAAGGTGACCTGTTCACCCTGTGTGCACACTGCATAACTGCAGGAAGTAGGGGTGCTGGCTGAAGATGATAATATATATTCATCCTATTTTATTTTGTGTTTTAATTTGAAACATCTCATTTCATATAACCTTTCCTAGTCCCTGAGGCCAGTAGGCTTTTTATAAATTAAAGCCTCTTAAAGGGTCCATGGCATGCTTTTCCTTGTTTTCTGACTTATCTACATTGTTACAACAGTGAATTATCATCTTAGACGTGACCTAAAGTTAAAAAAATAAATAAATACTAGGTGTACGTATGTTCTAGTATTTCTATGCAGAAGCAACTCAGTTTATACACATCTCGCAAACTCTCGCTCGTGTGACTTTCTTTGTTCTAACAATGTAAAGCATGGTATACGTGATAGTTTAAGGATTTCCTTGAATGGTCATAAAACCCAGGCTGTTGCACATTCATGTGAGCTTGCCTGATATCCACCGGTGCCCCCACCACATTTGCAAAATGTTATATTTCACAAACTATCCTCTCGTTTTCAGGAGCAGGATCTTTGGTTTTATCATTCTGAAAGAATTACAGACTATTTGGAGTTATGAGGGGTGCAAAGCTAATCTAGAGGTACCCAAGATTAAACAATGGCTAGAAATGAGCAAAATGAGCTTTTTAAGAAGCCTATGTATTGACTTTCAAGTCCTCTGCACAGTATGAATCAAAACGGTTATTGTATGAGGGCAACTCACTCTCAAGCGTATACCCACGGCCAAAGGAGTGTGGCTCACCTGTTTGTGTGTGCGGTTGGTCTGTGTGTCTAATTCTTTCTCCAGCTCCTCCTTCTCAGCCTGCAGCCGACTCACCTGCCCTTGCAGTTCTGACACCTGCAAAACAACACCCCACACCCTCATTGCACAGCAAAATTGTTTATACACAAAGAAGCTCCTGATGACCTTCAAACTAAAGGTGCAGAGACTGGGGAGGAAGAATGTTGTACTGCTATACAGTGATTCTGGTTGTTGAGAATGTTGTGAAGAACTCATCAGTTATCCCAAAAATGTGACAAATGTTTTTCCTTCAGAAACAGACTTAGCTTGAAACTACATTTCTGTAAGTGGATTTTATGTAAATCTTATAAAGAGGACAACAAATCAGTCCAAACCTGAGCATTGAGTGCATCCCAGTCATTATGTGTGACCAGCCGGTGTCCAGCTGGCGGCAGGTAAATGGCCTCAGGCACCAAAGTTCCTGTGGACACCAGTGAGTCCGTGTCATCTTGAGCATGAGGTTTTCTGGGCAGGGAGGGCGTGTCTAAGGAGAAGGAGGACAACGAGGCCGAGTCACAGTTCCGCAATGAAAAATATCCTTCTGTCGGAAGTGGACCCCCTTCTCCCTCTGCCACTGCCTCAGGCTCGGCTGACTGGCTGTGCGTCCTGTCTGCTGATTCCGCCGCCTCTACCTCTGTCAGGTTGTTGGTGATCGATGTCTGGGAATCTTTACCGGAGACTTCTGCATTCATCCTGCCTTTTCTACCACTGATCTAAGAAGTGGAGAAAAACAAATGGCAGGACTGAGTGCAGGACCCTTGCAGTTTTGGAAGAAGAAAAAAAAAAAAAAAAAAAACAATTAAACACTGACCAGACTCGGTGTACTGGCTCTCCTCCACTGCACAGGCTGAGACTGAAGAACAGCTATCCTGGCCTCATACTGTGCTGCTGTCTCTGAAAACCCAGTGATGAAACCATCTTCAGTCAGATGAACGATACAGTTTGTACATCATGTGCACTCAAGGACTGTCACAGACCCACCAACCTTACCACACAACCACAGGCAAACACATACACACAGACTGACCTCTGAGAGCCTCCTGTAAAGACTGGATCTCCTGATCGCATTGTTTTTGCAGCTCTGCCAGTTCCTCCTGTTTGCTCAGCTCACAGATTGTCGCCACACCCTGCCAATGCTCGACCTGAGCTCTGCAATCAGCCAGCAGGGCTTCCAGGCTCTCCTCTGTCAAGAACAGACTGCTGTATTGTACCTTTATTGTGTTGTTTTGAAGGCTTTTGCATCAGAAGAGATGGAGTCACATAAATATGGCAAACTGAGCTGAAAGGGAATTTGTGTTTCTAGCAGACAAGTCCTGGAAATACCCAACAATAAGATCATCTGATGGCACCAATTAACATTTATCTGCACAGGATGATGATATCATTTTAGCTTTGTAAAACTACAAAGCATGTTTGTCTCATCCTGCTTCATGCAGTGAAACTGTGACTATGGCAAACAATCTTTTAAATACTATACATAGGTTGACTGAAACTGATAATGAGATTGAACCTTATTAACATATAAAATGATACATTATTGCTGATCTATACTAGGGTTGCAACTAGTGACTGGTTTTATTATTGATTATTTTATTTTAACTAACTGACTTACTGTTCAGCCTATTAAATATCACAGAAGAGTGAAAAATGGCTGTTGTAGTTTCCCAGAAGATGCCCTAAAGTGACATCTTCAATTAGCAGGTTTATTCTGGCCAACAACCCAAAACCTAAAGCTACAATTATAAAAACAACAAGAGGAAAGCAGCAGATCCTTACATTTGAGAAGTCATACTCTGAGAATGGTTGGCACTGACTTGAATGATGCCGATTACATAAACCGGTGCCATTGAAATGTTTGTGTTTTGCACTCTCAAATGTACAAGTTGGCTGCGACTATTGTGGAAAGTGAGTATTTTGAAGCGTCAAAGCTGCTGCCATTTTTTGTACAGACTCCAGATAGCTGTCTTTTTCTACTTGCCAACTTCACAGCAAACACCTGTTGCTCCAACTTTCATGCAAGGAGACCCAAACTTGCTACACTATTACAAACACCACATGCAACAGGCTAGTATCTCAAAAAGCATATTTAAAAACAGAAGATAAATGGAACAAAGTACACTTATGATACTTGTACTTTACTGGTTAACATATAGATGGGTGACAAAAATAACAGAAGACATAATAAAGTGTCTCAATAAGGTGTTGAGCCACCAGAACAGCTTCGGTGCCCCTTGGCATCGACTCTCCAAGTCTCTGAACTCTGTCGGGGGGGATCAACACCTTTCTTCCAAAAGATACTCATACTTCATATCATTTTCATACTCAAACCATCCAGTGACCCCTTGTGTCCTATGGATGGGGGCACTGTCACTGTGGAAGAAACCACCCATTTATTCAGGTTATTCCTTTTATTTCTCACTCGTCGGTATCACGCCACATTTGAGTTTAAACCACCAAACTGTACATAAACTATTTCCATGTTGCTTACATAAAAAAATAATTTAGTTGTGGAAAAATAGTACTCAGATTCTTTACTTGAGTAGAAGTACAAAAGATTAGTACTGAAATATAATAAGTGCCAAACGTAAAAGTGCTCACCATGCAGAATGCCACATTTCACATGAATGTATATCATGTTATTGGATTATAATTATTGATGCATTATTGTATTATTGTGTATAACATCACATTTAATGTTATACCAGGTAACGGTGGAGCTAATGGTAACTGCCTCACATATCATTTACATTACTGCTGTGTAGCTTGTGAACTTTCCACCAGGGATCAATAAAATCTAATGATTGTACTGTACTTTGTTGAACTAATCAGACTGAGTAAATCAAATAACACAGTACAACATTTACCTCTAAATTGTAGTGAAACTGAAGAAGTAGATGCAGTGAAGTATGAGACAGTAGTAAAAAAAATTAGCACTGACGCCTCGAAACTGTGCTTAATAGATGTATTTAAGTTATTTTCCAACTCTGGTAACAACCCAATAATAGCTTGAGTACTTTTGCTTTTTTTAAGTATTTACATTGATACTTTTACTTGAGGCATTTTAGCATTGTTTTACTGCATTACTGTAAGAAAAGTACTACGCACCTCCACAACACTTGTTTAAATATTTGAAGACACATTGTGTTATATGACATTTGAAGGAACATTAGCAGTCAACCGCGGAGCTAGGATAACTGCACGAAAAGAAGTGAAACTGAGCTCTGGCGATGAGTCACTGTATTCAGAGTTAAATGAAAGTTGAACTGCGTTAAAACTCGCTTTATTCCGTTATCAGTCGACCTTTTTAAGGTGGCTTTACAGAGACCCCAGTTAGTAAAGAAGCTGGTGTGTTAGCCGGTGGCTAGTCACTCTGGTCGACGATGCTAACGGGCCGTTAACTTAGTTTCCCGGCGGTGCTTTAACATCAACAGGTCTCGCGCACACTGAAGACAAGCTACGCGTCCTCGCTGCTATTTAACAGCTAACTGAAATGCAAGTTGTAAAGATCCTGTGCCCCCTCACAGCCAATCCACGTAAGCGTCCAGTAGGTTAAACGCTGCTGTTTTCAGTTACCTGTGTCTTCTTGCACGGAGCTCATCTTCTCCGTGGCAAACAGCTCTGAGTATGGATCAGATATCAGACACACCTGTCCACATCATGTCACACATGTAGCAAGACTTCGGGGTGGAAAATGATCTACAGTGACAACTTCAGGAAACAACTTTCCCCGGTCCAAAGCCTGCGGAAATCACGTCAACCTCCTTCCTGTGCTGACATGCCTTTCCCTGTTTGCCATAAGTTGAGGTCTGCGTTTAATTTGACTGGTTTTAATGGTACTTAAATATTAAGGTTTGCTTTTAATAACCGCTACACCCATATCCAGTCATGTCCAGTGGCTGGTGACACCCGGAGGTCACTGAAAAATACATAAATATATATATTATATATAAAACATGGCAGAAAGGTTACAAAAAGCTAATCTAATAATAAACATAAACAAGTGTTTACAATTATCTTTAGCATAGGCCATTATAATAAGAACAATATGGATGTGTTAAAACTATATTTTTCATTTAAATAAGAATACAGTTTGGTTCAGGAATACTGGCAGTATTAGGCAAGGTGTTAATTTTAATAGTCTTGAGAAACCTAAATACAATATAAAGTGTTGTTTTTTCTCAGATTGATCCCTAATGCACTCTGTTATTACTACTTTCAACATTGACGGTATTATATGAAATATAAATATCTCCTGAAACCCCTTTTCATAAAACAAGGAACAAACAAACAAAATAAATCTGAAAAATGCTGCAAAAATACTGAGCTCTTTGCTGGAAGATGAATCTATTGATGGGTTCTTGAGCTTTATACCACCTAAAGTTAAGGCTCTGTCCAATCCTAAATTTCAAAAAAAGAAATGAAACACAAAAGCAAAATCTACAGACATCACTTTGCTTGGATATAGACCTAGGTTACATATACAAAATCACCTGTGGCTGTTTTCAGCCTTTGTCCTCACCTACATTCTGTTCTCTCTGATGTCACTTTTCATGCTGATATGACTTGAACCGCTGACCTTCTTAGAGGAAAGGTTATATAATCATGTAATGCAAGTGCATGATAAAGTTTTAATAAAGCTCTATTCTAAATTATGAATAAATTTAATATATTTTCCTTTCATAAAAAGTCTGAGATGTTAAAAATCAACCTTTATATTAACTTGCTTGTCAAAGGTATGTTTGGTTTTCAATAAAACAGGACAAAACTTGAATAAGCTTTTCTCACCAAGCCGATGAGCCACTTGAACTGGTACCACAGAACAAATCTGTTATTAGAGCAGACTTCCTACATCTACATGCTTTCACAAAAAGTGGATATATACATAGAACTGATCTGACTCAACATTCCAGTGTTTACCCCTCATGTCTCTCTTTGATTTTCTTTTAAATCTGAAAACTAGAAAGAATTGCATCCCTCCACTGACTCAGTCATTAATACTCAACTGTGAGGCAGAGTACAAGTGAAGGAATATGAGAATAGAGCACATGGGGCTCATCCCAAGTCTCTTATGCATCCACATTTCCCTCACTTAATTTTTTTCTTGTATCGTAGTCCTGCCCGCATAAGATGTGAGGACAAGAAGCAAGAAACAAATGTGAGGAAAGACCAATGAAGGAAACATACTTTTAAACACAAGACATCTTTTCCATCAACCTTTCCTCTGAACTGATTTCTGACAAAGGGGCCTATCAGTCTATAAAACACTTTGATGCCCTCTTGTATCCTTGGTCATGGCTCCTCGGTCCTCAAAGCAGTATGTCTTGGGACATTCCTTTTGTGTCAAGTGAGGATCAAGGAGCGATGTGTGTCATGGGGTAAACCCCAGGTCTCTTATATGATCAAAGATGCCCTGCTCTGAGGAGCAAGGATCCAGGAGTCTCATGTCTCTAAAAATGCGTTTCCTCAATTCCTCTCTCCTCACCTCTTACGTGGCAGGACCAAGATGTATACAAGAGAAAGAAAGAGAAAGGGTATTCTTTCCCAAAAACACACACAGTTAATTTAATCTAACTCTTTAATCAAAATCTTAAAATAAAAGAAGAGGCAGAGCACTGGTGGATCAAAATACTGAAGACGTCTTATTCCAAAAAGCTCAAGTGCAAACCACTGGTGGATCAAAATACTGAAGATGTCTTATTCCAAAAAGCTCAAGTGCAAATTTGTTTTTATTTCATCAACAGTAATTAAAACATGATTACAATGCGTAACACAAAATTACAAGCTGAATTGGTCACTGATAAAGTGTCGGGTTACTAGCATCATTTACTTCAACAACAGGAGTTGTGCAGATAATTGAATATTCTATGTATTAAACAA
The DNA here is from genome assembly GCF_001952655.1 of Monopterus albus. NCBI lineage: Eukaryota > Metazoa > Chordata > Actinopteri > Synbranchiformes > Synbranchidae > Monopterus > Monopterus albus. The sequence continues at coordinate 1,822,158 of NW_018127915.1, forward strand.
ATACTCATGTGAAGTTGTATATTAATATTTGTGACTTCATGATACCAAGCAGCCAAAGTACTGTGTAAAATGCTGATGACAGTCTTCAAACACAGCACCTCATACAAAACGAGTCTCGTAAACCAGTGCTATGTGTCACTTTATCAAAGCACAGTTTCTCTGATAAACTCATATAAATACTGTATCTTTAAGTGGTATAAGCCTGAACGCCTCGGAGTGGAACACAGGCACAGAATACATGTATATAAATGCTCACAACAAATAAGTGATCAGTAACAAAAGCTCAGCCAAGAGACAGAGCCGTGTTAAACTGCAGAGGTATCGTCTAACAGGCTTTAGAGTATTCAAAGCACCAGAACTGGAATAGGTTTGTACAAGAGTATCATTTGCTTGTAAGTGTAACTTTCATGTGTGACCTTAAATAAAAATGGAGCATGGAGTGGTTAAGAGGGGCGTGTAAAACGGTGTGAAACCTTGGTAAAGATATGATTTCATTTGGTCCGATGTCACTGTGGGAGAACCGCGTCTTTTGTGAATGTCTCATCTTTCTTTACAAGTCCATGTCGTGATCGCTGACACTCTGCCGAAGGTATTCTTCATATAGCTTTTTCTAAAGGGAAAGAATACAGCTAAACATCCTCTAATACAGCAACACGTCAGAGTCAGTATCACACACACACACACGCACTACTATACCTTTTTGGTCTTGACCACCTCCTGAACATACTCCAGCTTCTCCTGCAGCTGCCTTTTCTGTTTTCCTGACAGAGTGGGTCGAGTCCTACAAACAAGTGACGGGAAACACCTCAAAGTCCAAGAATTTGAAGAAATTTGTTACTGACATACAGTGGATGCTGAAGTTGAAAAGCTGGAAGTTTCTTTTTTCTCCTTTGTAAAGAGCTGTGCTGCAAATCCACGGGGAGCCATAATCACATGCAGCTGCCTAAAAGGGAAATTCCAACCTACTGCTTGTGCTTTCTTTTGACAAAATAAGTTGGGATTATCATTCTTGTTCCCACGAGGGCAAATGAAAGGAACGCAGCTGCAGGAAAAAAAACTAATTTTTTTATAAGTCAAAAAAAATTATATTTTCAGTAAGAAGCATGAGATACAAGATACTATACACGGGTGTGTATACAGTCTTAATGGTTTGTGTATTTTATCTGATGACCAATAGGGCAACAAGAAACGTCAGTACAGAAATGTCAAACTAGGTCTAAAGTAATGGACTCTGTGTTATCTCAAACCAAAAGCTTAACTCCCCTACCTGAAGGAAAAGTGTGCAATGATGAGCAGGAGGAAAGAGAGAAGTACCAGTCCACAACAGCCATAAAGCTGCTGTGTCGCAGACAGGGAGTCGAATAGTCTCACTATGGGAGTCTGTAGATTGTAAAAGCAGCTAGAATTAGACCTGACAGCTTAAAAGATTCTTGGTGAACTGTGCACTCACGTGGAAACTCACCATGTAGAGTGAGAGCGTCTCTGTACCATGGCGGCCCAGAGCCATCTCCAGCAGCTCCTTGGACAGAGCACCCAGCACCAGTAAGGCCATCAGAGCCATTGGGATGCTGAAGCCCAGCAGTGCCAGGAAGCAGCTCTTGCATCGTGCCCGTCGGTTCTGTACACTGGCCTGCCTGTGAGAGCAGAAGGATAAGGTTTTTCTTTTAAGATGGTGCTGCCACTGGACCACACTTACTGTTGGAATGACTGGGAGACAATAAAACAATCTGTGTGTGTGTGTGTGTGTTTTACCTGTCGTCGTTGAGTGTATCAGCGATGGCCTCACTGATGAGCTCACAGTCTTTCTCCAGGGAGTTCAGTGTATTCTGGACTGTCTGGTTGATAGTTCTCTCAATGGTGCGACACACCTCCTCAATCTGGTTGACACAGCGACTTGCCTGAGAACAAGGATACAGGAAAAAATTACAACATACCCTCAGCTGGGAGTTTGTATTACAATGTTCAAAAGGTATTTCAGGGAGAATAGGTATGAGCCTAAAAAGCCAGTAAGTCCCTATTAACTCAATCAAAGTGTAATTCTTACCTTATTTGAATTAGGAATGTAGATGGTAGGCATGTCAAAACCACACTTGTTGAGTCCCGGTCTCTTGCAGAGCTCCTGTACAATCTGCATCATTACTCTCTATGTCAGCAGGGCACAAAAATAAATAAGCCAAGGGGGAGAGAGTGAGGATGTCATTTCCTGTTTCTCAATACGTCTAATAATGCTGTTAGAAAGGACTTGATTTGACAGTAGTGAATCTACCTATGTACTTTTAAAAAAAAACGCTATATCCCAAAACACAAACTTTTAATCTGAGCTGCTCTGAACACACCTGTCTGTCTGACTCTCCTCCAGCCTCGTCCGCCTTGCTCAGGTAAAAATGCAGCCGGTCCGAGTGTGTCTCATTTAGTCTCTCCACAATGTTGAGTGTCCGCTTGCACAGAGCCTGACCCATGGGGTCAAAGAAGACTAGAATTAGGTCACAGAGCTCACCTGAGGGAGACATTGGGAAGGCCCATTATTTTATACAGCAGTTTGAACCTCTTTACCAAATGTCATAATTAATCCTTACTGGATTAAACCACATGGAAACAGAAGTCTCATATAACAGCAACATTTCCTGAGTAACTGAGCTTTGTAACTTTCCTGCAGCATTTTGTCAAGTTCTTCCAAATTGTTCTTGCTTCTTATTCAGTATCTCGTCAAAATAATCACACTGTGACAACAGATTCCACAGAAAGATGATAAAATCTGAGCCGTCAACATTTTGTTTTGTGCCAATCAAAATCAGCTTGTAATTGTAGTAATTTCAATTTTCATGTTAGCTTTAGCTCAGTGTGGAGCTAACAAACTACGTATGGCTCTGTACCTCCTGAAGCTGGCGTTTCACATTGGTGTCAGATTTAAAAAACTAAGCTGCTTGTCTTATCTTGCACCATTTAAAGAATATGAATACCATAACATCAGTGTCACAACACCAGGCACCACAGTACAGCAACAGTCACGCACCTAGCCACAGGATAACCTCGTCCACGTCAAAAGGATACTTCATATCACCATCAACCAATCCTGGTGAATCCACAAATGTCACCAGGCTGAACCGTTTCTGCCGTGACGTGCAGATCTCTGTGCTCAAGTACTCAGAAACTCCTGGAAATCAAATGAGGAAGAGTAGAAAAACAGGTGAGGTGGCAGATATTTACAATTTAACTATTAATTATAGTAAGGGTGCAATCACACTGATGCACTGTATCTGTCCATTTATGAAAAAGAAAAACTCAGAATGTGACTGTAATTCAATCTTACAAATCTCACCTTTGAACTCTTGAAGAGGCTTGAAATGTGGATATAGATGAAGGGTGGCATTTCCCTAAAGAAATACCAGAACCAGATCAGTCAGAAATTTTAGTGTTTTTGTTAATACTGTAAAGACCTATTGCACATTATTATAAAACCTCTATTCTTGAAAAGTATTGTTTTGTTTAATAATTACCACATAGAAATATTGCAAAAGTATTGTTTAAATGAATGCATTTTAGTTTTTATAATGTGGAAAAAAGATGTCTGCATTTCTTTTATACATCTGACTTTTTGAAGCCATTATAAGTTTGTGTAATAAGCCACTATAAAGGGAAGTAACTTAAAAAGGAAAATGAATGATTATATTACAGCTTAAAATGAAAATGGTTTAAATTTGTAGTGTTGCACTGACTGTGAGAGATTCTCTCTTGCGTCCACTTGTAACAAAGCTAAAGCCTTGGGTCTCAATAGCCACTCCAGTGCGCTGGACATGCTCTTCCACATACCTGAAGAAAAAAAAGGAATTCTATTAAACAATTTATAATAGAATGAATGAGTAAAACATCTGTTTCACCTAGTGTCCAAAATAAATAAGTTCAAACTATATTATTCTGTTTACTATTCTGCAGAATCAGTAGAATGTTTCTTATGTAGTTTGAGCGTTGTTAAATCCCTGGGGGCTCCTATAGAATATGTTTACCAGTTGATGAAGGAGCTTTTCCCAGCTGAGTGGTTACCCATCAGCATCACGGTGATCTTTTTCCTTGGAGGCAGCAATGTCACACCAACAGACTCTGCCAATGTGATCAACCCTGAACAGAACAGAGGATATGAATAGGGCTGCAAACAATTCATTCATTTGCTGTTTATTTACTCAAACAATCAAGTATTTTAGTTTATCACACATCAAAAAATAGTGAAAAACAGCCATCACAACTCTGCAAAGTGATGTACTCAGATTGCTTAATTTATCTGAGCAACAATCCAAAACCCAAAGAAATGTATATGACAAAGAAAAGCAGTGAATCCTCAAAATTAAGATTGAACCTGCAAATGTTTGGTATTTTGCTTAGTATCACTGAAAGAATTCATTATTTGCCAATTAAATTTTATATCTACCAGCTAATCAATTAATTGATTAATTAGGCTTAGTCGTTTTTTGGCCAAAATGCCAAAAACTGATGTAAAGTAACGTTACTTCATCCGTGTTATGGGCTCCCAGAATTCCTAGAGACGCCTTTGGCTGAACTGTTGCTTGTAAACTCCCAAACTACAACTGCGGTCAAATCAGCCGCCGTTCAGTTTTCCGTGGTCAAACAAGCCGCGCTAGAATTTGTAGAATTTGAAGTGCGCCTATTTACTCTATATACTTACATTTACGGTAAAGGTATTGAAACGGGCCAAAGCTCGCGATTTTCAAAATAAAATACCTTAACTCCAATGCTGTATTGTTTATGAACTTTCAAGTTTAATAAAAACACCTTTTTAATATTTACAGCATAAGGACATCATTTCTAAATTCTACATGACCCGCACTGTTACCACACAAAGAATCAAACATTTCTACTGTACCATTCTGGAAAACTGAACGGCGGCTGATTTGACCGTAATCAAACTACACCATAACTCAATACATTAAGAACCACATTACAGAAAAAGCTGCTCCACCCTACTGCATAGCTGACTCACCATTAACTAGTGATTTAACGAAGGCATCAATGGAGATGTAGTTTAACTAGTTAGCATTAACGTCAGCTAACAAAGCCAAACTACAAAACCCCTTGCTAGCTAACCGTTAGCCCCCACCATCATAAGCGGTAACGTTACTTTACTAAGGCAGCTAGAGAAGCCCCGGTCAGCAAACGGCTTTCTAGTTTTAGCAGTAAATAAGTGATTGTTAGAGTGATGTCCGGGAAGGGTATGACTCCAGTAAATCAGACGACAGCCAACTCACCACTATTGGAGTCCGTGTACAATTGATGACAGTCCTTCAGGATCCGTTCATCACAGGACACGCCGCCAGTTAACAAGTCTGCGTTTGCCGCACTTCGGTTCTTAATTTTCCCAGACATTGTTGCACAGTGATATCAAACTTCCGATGAGACGTGTCCAAGCATCTAACTACTCTTTAGAGTAGCTATAATTAACAAAGCCGGTTTGCCTCGTTTGAATCACCCCGGTCCGTTGAAGCACGGGGTTAAGACGAAGAAGGCGGACCTCAGCCACGTCGCCAGCTTCATCCACTGGCCTTTAGGGAGATGTAGTTCGTCTGGCGCATACATCGCACATCACACATCCCACCCAAAACGTGCGTCTGTCTTCTGTTCCACACATGTAAGGGGCGGGGGATAAAACAGTTTTGTATATAAATGCACAACTTATGCAGGCACCACTGTGCCTGGTCAGCAGCATGTGGACTAAAATGGCTGGTACATAATCTCCATCACGGACTGAGAAATTTCCAAAGAGAAATGTACAAGTTATGCTGAAGATCATATAATCTAAAATTAAGAACTACACACAGAGAAGGCTCTCTGGAAATTAAATCCATTAAGTTAAGTGCTTACCATTGAGTCATTTATAAGTAATGACACCTTGGCATCTTTTATTTGCAGATGGCAAGTGTCTGATAACACATAACATTTTCCCTCCATAACATTATACTTTCTACTAACTATTTTGTCTGCAAATACAGCGTATTATGTACATGTTCTCAACTTTTACATTCTCTTGTGCAGCTCTGTTTTGCTGAGTTGTACTTAGAAAGTATAACCACAGGAAGAACGCAGTATAGTTTACTGCTGTCTAAGTGAAGAGACTGATTCAAGGCCACTGAGAAAGCCATTACACTCAATTTAGTACATTATTACAGGCAAGAACGTCCATTATGACAGCATCATGCTGGTGAAAAGCGCAGTGCACACACCAACAGCACACACACCAACAGCACACAAACACAATTACCAAATAATAACAAACTGTCTGTGACACTGTTTGTTAGAGATAGACACTTCAGAACTGTTAACAAAAATGTATTATTATTGGTTTTGTAGCACAATATGATGTACAGTATAAACCTTGTACATTTCCATGTCCTTTTCCCGTAAGTATCTAGTGGACATCTTCATTAGTTTTGCAACAAACAGAACATTTTATCACTTCTTACAGAATCTGTGAACTAAAACCGGGGACAGAAGTGTTTTGTTGCAAAGCAAAAAACATGGCGTCACCTGGCTACCACTCATTACTGAAACTCATTTAAGCTTGGCTGTCTGTTGTTGGCTGCCTTTGCTTCCACCGTCTGTTACCACCTGAAAACATGTTTGTCCTCTAGTTCCTCAGCTTCAGTGTATGAAAAGCTCAAGAACATCTTTATATCCTGTTCACATGTAAAGATCAAGTTCATTCTACACCTTTTCATTCTGACTGCACCCCTTATCACATTTAAATTAAAGGGGTATGTGTTATATTCAGCAGCTCACTATGATGGGTTAATGGAATACTTGTTAACACTGAATACATTAGCATTGTTTCTGCCAAAATAATGTGACAAGTGTTGTTTTTTTGGTGACGTGTCACTGAGCAGCAGCTTCCTTTTTACAGACTCATGTCTCAGTTTCTTTTTCATGAAAATGCACAATTCCTCTCGTTGTTCTTTTCTATGACAAAAGGCAAACAGCAGCTCAAATATTGTTGGGAACCTTTGATTTCACACCTTACCACTGGCTGAGCAATGTCTTCTGTGAACATTGTATCATTCATTACATAAGTACTGGTATATTGGGTTAAAACAGCTGAGTCACAAAGGTGTTGGACAGTGCATAGTGGAAATATACTTGTCAAACCAACAACATGCTGTGGTGCCCACAAGTCCAAGAAACATCCTGAAGAGATGTGTTTTACTTTGAGGAGCTCAGAATAATCATAATTAATAACTAATTTTAATTTCCAGGCAGTGGGGAGAAGAAAGACATCTCCTTGCCCTCTAAACACAGAACTTGCCTCTGCTCCTTTGTTTCAGCTAAAGACTTTGGTATGCAAACTGCCCTCTTAACACATTTCCCCCAGGCTCCTCATGCACACAAGATGAAATATCATCACCTAGCCAAACTCTGCATCTGCAGAACACCCATCTCCCTTTCAGCTTGAATGCTAGAATACAGTCTGTGGCCTCACACCACTTGACCTCAGAGGTAGTAAAGTCTGAAGGATTCACACTCACAAGACAGTTTGCTGCTGATCTGAAGTTTTCAGTGCACCAAATCTGATAATGTTACAGCCTTCCATCTGAAGTTTGTAGACAGAGTCAAAAGTAAGTTTAATTTAATCCGAATCCTCTATCACCCTACCAAGACGCCACCAGAAAGATTCTGTGGTGATCAGATCAAATTAGACGCTGGTTCTTTTTCAAAACATCTCTAAACCGTCATACACAAAGAACAGACCTTCGGTGCAGCAAGCTTATGGAGCAGAGACCACGGTCACGAACCAAGAAGCAGCCCACCAAGATGAGTGAGCCAACCAAGCTGGCGACAATGGATCCGTATCAAAGCTTGCAGCCCAGATGAGCCCCAGAACTCTGGCCCACCAGTCCCAACTCTGACCGAGAAAAGGTCCAGACAATGACTGCTTCCTCTGCCAGCCACGTGTTTACACTAATCTCTCATAAACAGTAGTCACTCCTAAATTAAAGCCCATATCTTACAGAAACATCGTAGGTTTTCCCTCCAAACTCATATCTAAGTCATAAGATTTCGATCCCTCTTCCACCATCGCTAACCGATAGCTTGCTTGTTCATTCATTCATACATCAAATCCATTTATCTTTTGATACAAATGTACCATTTCATGCATTTTACATCCTGATTCCCATTTCCTTTCCTGTACATATGTAAATAAATCTATTTAGCTTATGACGAGTTATTTTGTATGCCATCTTTCTCTTTTATTCACAGATACATGGGTCAATGAACCGAGAACTCAAATACTTCAGAGGAGACTGAATAAATGAATTGTTTATTATTAGAAAGTGTGTTCTCCTTTAAATGACGTTACAAGGTATTAAATGTTAAAATTCATATTCATAAATTGTAGTAATTTTCGCTACAATGCATATTAGACTTTCAATAATCTAACTGTCATTATTATGTTTAAATTAGTGAGCAAAGATTCATGTAGGATTAGAAGTCATGCACTTTCAAAGCCCAAGCACCCTCAGCAGACTAAGAGCAATAGTGTTTCCTTCACTGTGGTGTCGGAACAGTCTTTCATCCTGGGTTACCAGTGGGCTTTCCTCTCCCTGGCAACCAGCTCCAGGAAATGGGAATGACTTGCATAGAGGGCAAAAGATGAGTCAACGTCAACCCACTGGACTTGTCCTGCATCATCTCCAGCTTGCAGCGGTAGCTCACTCACACTGTCTCCTGCAGAAATAACAAAGATATCTCATTGTCCTACAAAATCTGGTTGTTGTCCCCAGAAAAAAAGTATCTTAGAAACTAAAGTTGTTTTTTTGTGGTCTGCAAATTGATGGAGCTGTTGTAGCATAAATAAAATGCGGGAATTAAGGTGAAGGGCAAAAATGTGACTAATGATGATAAAAAAAGGGAGAAAACATTCTTCCTAAATACTGATACCTGAGCCATCATGGAAATTAACAGCAACTGTCTCCATCCAAGCATTGTCAGTGTTTCTAGGATCATCCACATAGCCTTTATAGACCTGAAGGAGAAGAAGGATATTTTAGTTTTCCTAACAGAAGCACTTGTTCACTAAAATGATAAAGTTATTGTAAACAAGTGAGCCCGTGTGAACCGCTGACCTGAAATTGTGGTGAATCGAAGAGTTTGGTGATGCGCTCATAGAGTTCTGCTCTCTCTGACGGCTGGAGTGAAAGCGAGTTTAAAGCTTCTTCCGAGAACTCCCGCTGCAGCGTGAGAGAAACCTGCTCCCCTGGATCTACCATCCCCTGTAACACAAGCATGTGCACACCTATAAACAAGTAGGTCAAGGGCTGTGACATCTTTCATACCCAAATCCACCCAAACCCATCTGTGGCTTGTTTGTGAATTTAATTTTGTTGTCTCTGAGCTTTCTTGAATAGCTGAGAGCAAAGTAGAATGACACAGTTTGAGACGGAACGTGTGCAATTAAAAGACCATATCAATTAAGGAAAGGTAATAGCCACCAACCCCAGGGATGGCCCACTCCCCACAGTCTTTCCTCTTGATGGACACAAACTGCAGAATAGGCCGTTGGGACACTGAGTGATGGATCTTCGCTCCTTTCTCATCTACTTTCCATCTGCCAGACAGTGACGTACATCAGGCCATGTGGCACAAAACTGCATGTTTTAGAAGAACCTTAAATTGTTTTGTCCTATATTCAGACATTCCCTTTGTAACCAAGTTGAGTAATAAATTATGGTTAGCCAGTATACTGTATCTAATAGCAATGTGCAAAACAAAGAAAAGGTTACCTGGTCACAATTGGATCTGCTGCGTGATTGGGCCCCCATCGCCCAAGCAAACCTCTACCAATCAACCCTGTGCGTCCATGAGGGTTTCTAAGTGAGTAAAAAATAATTTTGCTTACTAGTTTTAGGATGCGTCTCCTAAAATAACTTAGGTTAGGTTAGAATGAGTTGCTCTATGCAGTCACTGCTGGATGTATAAGTAACATGAGAGTCGTTTTAGAGTCGATAAGTATTTTCTAACAGACAAGCCATCAGAATAAGATAAACTGATGAAGTATACAAAGTGTTGTTACTGCTTAAAAATTGTGAAATGCAGATGTACAGTGGCAGAAGAAGTACTCAGATCCCTTACTTAAGTAAAAGTAGCAACACCATTGTGTAAAAATGTGCATTCAGAATATTACTTAAATAAAAGTACATAGTATTAGAATCAAAACATACTTAAAATACTAAACGTAAAAGTACTCATTTGCAGAATGGCACATTTAACCTGAAAGTATATGATGTTATTGGGTTATAATTAGTGATGCATTATTGTGAACATGACATTTAATGTTGCAGCTGGTAAATGTGGAGCTAGTTTTTACTAGCACATATGTCTATAATTTGAATTACTGCTGGATAGCTTTTGAATTATCCACAAGTTGATTATAAGGATAATAATAAGGATGATCATCTTTATTTGGCCATGTTACACACAAGTAATTTGTTTCCGGTACAGAACCGAGGCAGCCATCTGTGGCACTAACTCACACCGATGGCTCTAACCATCGAGGGCAACTTGGGGGTTCAGTGTCTTGCCCAAGGACACTTTGACATGTAGATTGCAGGCACCGTGATTCAAACCTCCAACCCTCCGGTTTGGAGACGGCTGCTCTACCCGCTGAACCACAGTCGCCCCATACTGTATACTGTCAATTTTGCAATAATGTCATTATGGTTCTGAAAAGCAAGTAGTAACTAATGTAGCTAAAATTATAAAATAAATGTAGTGGAGTAAAAATACACTATTTGCCTGTAAAATACAAAATTAAAATTACTCAAGGTAAAGTACAGATTCCTCAGAATTGTACTTAGGAACAGTACTTGAGTAAATGTACTTTGTTACCCTTCCACCACTGTGATGTGCACTTCCTTTGTTGAGTAAAACCAACCCAGCTAATAGTATTACTAACTAGCATTTTGTAATGTCAACATGGCACTTGGTAACTTACAGTGGCTTTCCATCTTCCACTTTGTAGCTGCCTTCAAAGCTTGTCCTGTCCACAGCACCATCCACAGTGTTGAACTGTGGAGAGAACAAGCTGAAAAACAAGCAAAAGTCAAACACAAAACTTTACACTACTACACAAGTAAAAGTGTCAGTCCTATAGCTAATTCAACATACAATCCTATTTTGATCAGTTCAATTTAATATTTTATTGTCATTGTCATAATAACACAGTTATAAATAACAACGAGATATCGTTTGAACATCTTAAGACTGGCATAGCAAGCAAAAGTGCCTCCCAGTGCAAAAACTACACCAGTTGGAAGGGCTCAGAGCCACTGCAACTGTGTGCACCAGCATCGTCAAGAGTTCACAGTCTCTCCACTGTTACATCATCAAAACACACATTGAATTAGGTAACCTTTGTGTTGCTCACCCAATATCAGGATCTGCCCATGTTGGTTTATTCAGTAGTATAGGGGCGGTGTAGCTGACTGGATCATACTGTGGCCAATCTTGATTCCAGTCCAGCTTGTCATCAGGCACTGGGAAGCGCTTAATACTGGATCCTGGATACTGTGGACATCTGGACTTTACATGAGGCGCTGCTGAGGATAGCATTGTCCAGACACTGGTCATGTAAGGGTTGCAGCAACTGGAAGCAATGGGTCTGACTGTTTTACTGGCTCTGAAAGGATGAGAATGTGAGCAGGAAATGGCAGGCCTGCAGGGGAAAAAAATGTGAGACATGGAAATCCATTAAATATGTCTGGCTCTGCCTTCCCTGCAGCAGCATCCTGGTCCCAGAGCCAGCTCATGTGCACTCCTCACCTTCCTGCCTCTTCAACAAATTATGGAAAAATCCTTCTTTCTCACATATATTCAAGAGGAAAAGAGACACTTTAATGCTTGCCCCTGGAGCAGGTGAATCATATCAGGACAACAGTTATGGTATAGCCTATTGTTTGCAAAATAATTATTAAATTATTAATGATTTTGTTTAAATATATATGAATGATTATTAGTCCAATTTTGTTTGAAATTCATATAAATATTATGTTAAATGCATATAAAGTTTGATTATGATTTTGTACCTAAGCCACTTCAATATATTGTATATTTGGGACAGGGGGATCTAAGTGTTCATACTACTGATTAGGTAGTACCAGTTTCATCAGTTTAATCAGAATCTGATTGTGATACTGAAACTACTGACACTAACTCTTAGTATCAGTAGTATTTAATCTAAACTAGCCTAGATAGGTTTGATAGAAAATAATACATCTTACATTCTTAGAATGTGTATTGCAAATCTAGGAATCTTAGTGTTTGTACAACGATGACTGCTTTAGTTTGGAGAATTCACATATTAAACCTGTTATTCTCCATTAGAAACAGTCTTGTGATTAAATTTGCACGTATGTAATGAGCCGAGGATCATGAAAGGAATTGCCTCTAGACTGACACCTTATTTGGTGTGGCGTTAAATAAAATATATTCAAAATGTATAGTTAATGCTTTCACCTCATCGTTACATAGCTATTCTCTCCATTACATGACAGTACATTAGCTGATTTTAACAACAAAATAGTACTGATGTTGCTGTTTATATCCTTGCCCTATTAATTAATATGAGAAAGCAATTTCTGGGGTACGCTCAGACCAACTGTTTGTCAATATATTAGTTAATATTAGGACAGTTAGCTAATGGTTATGTCTACTGTAAGATTCACTTTACTCGTATTGTCCATACCTTATTGCGAAGGTGCACACGGTGTAAGGGAATCCAAAGACAGTGAGCACTAGACGAATCCGGCCGATCCAGTTTCGTCTCAAAAAGAAACTAACCATCCCTTGAGACAAATTACTGTATAGCTCAACCCTATGGTTTAACGACAACACACAACACGCAGAAACCAGGAAGTACACCGCCCTACGCGGTGACGTCTACAAGGAGGCGTGCTTACAACGGTGGCACTTGTTTCCATAGTGACCAGATTCATGTTTAATACGACTCTCTTACAAAATACAACAAATAAATAATGTAAAATAGTAATGTAAAATTTATTTCCACTAATAACCACAAAATTTCTTACATGACACGATATATTATTATATTAGGACATAATATAATCAAAATTTGTTTTACATTTTTCATTTGACCGCATGTAATTTCGATTTGATTAACAGTTCAATTCATTTCAATTTTAAAACTTATAAATAAATTAGGGTAAATTATTAATAATTTAGTTGTTTGGGTCGAAAGAAGAAATTTTAAAGCTATGACTCCAACAAAATTGCTAGGATAAGCAAATATGTAAGAATAACGTTGCACATTTATTTCATTTGTCAAAATTTTAGACATCAAATATCTACATCATCAATACCTGTTTTGTCTAAAATGTAAGGCTGCACAGTGGGCTACTGTCAAAACATTTTATGAAAAGTAAGGTGATGATGCTTTCAAAAACAACATTTTGAATAGTTTTTACTAATTAATTAATACAAAGTTCAGTAGCTGGGGAAAAAATCAAATAAATATTTGGCCTGTTCATCCTTTGCCGTTAAAACAGCTCCAGTTTTCCTATAGCCTACACCTACTCATGCAGTTTTACAAGGTTTGGCAAGTAGGATGTTCCAAGCATCTTGGAGAGCTGGCCACATTGTTTCTGTGGATTTAGCCTGTGTCTGTGTCTGTGTCTGTTATCTCTTCATCTCTTCATCTCTTCATCTCTTCAAGTAGGCTAAGACACATGTGGGGTCCCTGGGGGTCGCACACCATCTTTTGCAGGACTTGGATCTTGTTGCTGAAGATAGTTCCTTATTGCTCTGGTTGCTTGTCTGGGGTCGTTGTCGACTGCCTAATGGATTTGTTACCAATCAGACGCCTCCTATGATGGTAATGAGCGATATTTAAAAGCTCCTAAATCTTTTGCAACAGTATTGTCATTCGCTGACAGCAATAATTACATCCTGCTACATCCAGTATACATGTAAACAAAAGACCTCAGCTGTGAGGAAAGTACTCAGTACATTACGTTAGTGGGTGCCAGAGATATAAACAACCATATATCAGACTAAAATCATGCTGATCAGAGGTGGATTATCACAAAAATAAAAAAGCAACAATTTGATCATAAGCTATCATTCTTGTCACAACAGGCACCATGCAACATTTTTCGGCACGCCCACTCGTGGCTGCTGCGTGTTTGTTTTGCAGATTGCGCTTGTTTTGTTTTACCCGCGGAGATGCAAAGGCGGTGCTTATCATTTAAACTATAGCCAATTTATGCGACTCCGCCCAAACAAGCGACACCAATAAGAATATCTAACGCGCCTGTTTTACTGTAGTTTGGCACGCGCATTTACGCTAGGGTGCTCAGACGAAATCTGCGCTCGCGCTCGAAGTCCATTTACAGTCCAGTGGTAGAGAGGCCTCGATCAGCACTTTGGTCCGTCAATCACACAGTTCGCCCGGTTCGTACAAACGTTAAATCGTGCTGAGTGCGGCGGTGGTCCCTCGGTGAAACACACAGACAGAGCAGGAGCGGTTTGGAGAGGAAGAATGGCGGATTCGAGCAGCACTGCAGCGGTCGGGGCCGCAGGCTCCAACAGCGCTGCTGCTGCTGCTGGGGCGGCTGGCACTGTTGCGCCTGATGGAGCCCCCGGAGCTGCGGGATCCAAGCACGGGTCCGAGTACGTGAAGGGCCAGCTTTTTGATGTGGGCCCCCGATACACGGACCTATCTTACATCGGGGAGGGAGCGTACGGAATGGTTTGGTGAGTTGTGGTTGTCGTCTCTGTTGGGCTACCGTAGTATCTAAATCAAAAGTGCCAACTTTAGCTAACACAAGATATTTGTCAGCCACTTCGTAGCTGTTGCATGCAACAAGCGTTGCACGGTAAATGTGAGTTCAGTCACCGTGTCTGTATTTTAAATAGCCCAACATTCAGACATTGTTGACCCTCAAGGAAGCCCATTTAGTGGTTAGCACGTTAGCTGAGCAGCTACAGGCGTGGCTATGAGCTTAACAGGAAACAAGATTGGGAGTGATTGCGCAGGACGTACTTTGCTAGTATCAGGTTACACATCTTTTTGCAGATTGCATTTGACTGCAGATTTGAGTCAGTTATCACTGTAGCAATCTTTATGCCCGGTGTCTGTCTCCAAACCACATTAACCACTACTTGAATTCTGATGGCTCAACATTGAGCCTGCAGCAAAGCTGCTGCAGAGGATGCAAGTGAGGTACTTGGTGGTTTCAGCGAGGCCTTTCCGTGTGTTATCGCTGTATGTGATCTACAATCGTGTGTGGACATGTTAAGCAACACCGTTGCACATGATATGCGTGCCAAGTCATGGCTGTATAGGCTGAGCAATGAACACGATCAGATGTGACAGCATTGCACGGAAGTGCAAAGTGAATAGTCGCATCCGAGCTGGGCCCACACATGGATTTCAGCAGGGCTCGCAGTGTATATCACTGCCGTTTCCTAACAGAAGTGTGATGGCACAGTGCTGTTCTGTTTGTATTGTCGTTGTCGTGTGACTCCACGTTGCAGCATTTGCTGTTTGTAAACACTGTCAACACCCACTGGATGGCACAGTGAAATAAAAGTAAATGGTTCTAATATATCATCTGATTCTACACATGCTGCAAAGCTGAATGTTCAGACTCCAGTTGTATAGGTGTGCTGTTACTAATATGATCATGTCACAGTATTTCAGCCACTGAAGATGGTGCAAAGGTCCCAGGAACAAAGTATTTACAGCTGCTCTCAGCACCACTTGATCTCGATCTGCTTTACACCTCCACCACACTGATACTGCACCTACACCAGTCTACACCTACAGTGCTTCACAGCATATCACAGCATGTGTATCACATGTTCATTTTGGCAGTGGAAACAGTCTGCAGTGCCCTTTTAGAGCTTAGTACCAGCTCAGATTCGTCATTGTGTGAATTGTGCAGCATGTAATATGAGTCCTGCTTTGTGCTTTCCACCCTATTCAGCTCTGCCATGGACAACTTATCAAAACAGCGCGTAGCCATCAAGAAAATTAGCCCGTTTGAGCACCAGACATACTGCCAGCGCACACTGAGGGAAATCAAGATTCTGCTGCGTTTCCACCACGAGAATATCATTGGCATCAACGACATTCTCAGAGCACGGCACATTGACAACATGAGAGATGTGTATCCTTTCACACTGTTCATGCATATGTTACCTACTCAAACCAAACTTTAACATAGAATTAAACCGATTTAAAATGCCACACCCCATCCTTTGTTTTTAACTGTTAAAAGCATTTCGTTCCTCATCTCAGTCACCATTACTGACAGAGAGAACACAGTTGCAACTGAAATCATAACGACAAATCCTCACAATTTATATAAAAAATAAGTTTTTTTTTTCCTCCAGAGCTGCACTCAAAAAATGTGACTTTAAAAATCAGTTTGGAAAGAAAACCTATCTGCATAGTGAGGTGGGTCAGTTTAGAGTGGAGGATGTCCAGGATGATGGTGGAAACACCTGGCTGAGGTCCACAAAGAGCATCTGTGCATAGGTCCCTGGAGAGTCAAGGTGTTGCAGGATGTAATGCAGGATGTTGACTACATCATATACTGACCTGTTTGCCTGGTCGGCAAACTGCAGGGTTTAAATGCCAACATCAGTAACATGCTGATTAGCAGATACCATGTTCACCATATAGGTTTAGCGTGTTACCATTAGACAAATTGACCTGGTGGTGATGCTAGACAAAAAGTTAAGCAGCCACCAAAGTGATTACAGTTTATTCCGAGGAAGGTGTGAATATATTTACTGAAAATCATAGCAATCCTTTCTGTACATGTTGAGATATTTCAATCTGGTCTGTCAGTTTGGTTGTTTCTGATGTGATTTGAGGAACAAAGTTATGGCAACTCAACTATTACACCCATTTGAAAAACCTCCATTCAAGTCTTCCTGTACAAGATCAAAGTCTAGAATGCACGACAGAGTCACTGGGACCAGAGGCAGGAAGCTGGTGGTGATGGTGTGCTTTGCTGCCTCTCCATTCTCTCTAAACCTGTGAATACATGTTTAAATGTGTTCCAAATGTAATATGATATTTCATTCAGCAACTCTTGGCTTGATTTTATTCATAAGCCTATGTCGCTGAATAATGCAGGGGAAATTTCACAACAGTACTCATGTTTTTTCCTTGGATACCGTCAGCCCTGCGCTTGTCCTCCTTGACTCGTGGGTCCTTTTAGCTACATCGTGCAGACTCTGATGGAGACAGACCTGTACAAGCTGCTGAAGAGCCAGAGGCTGAGCAACGACCACGTCTGCTACTTCCTTTACCAGATCCTGCGAGGCCTCAAGTACATTCACTCAGCCAACGTGTTGCACCGTGACCTCAAGCCCTCCAACCTGCTCATCAACACCACCTGTGACCTCAAGGTCAGTTCACACACAGACACACGCCATCATCACTGGTGACAACAAGCTGTCTGTTTTGTTTTTCCCCACTGCAGAAACAAAGAGGACTTTTGGTGTTTGTTTTGTGTTATCTGGGGATTGTGATCTATGGTGCACATGCACCTACAAGAAAACTACATGTGCATTAAAGGCAAATGCTTGTTCTCAGATAGCTGAGAGCCATTATGTTTCTATTTATATATTACATGTCAGTAGCAAGTTACACAGGCTCTCAACGAGACTGAAAAGAATCTCAGGAATGTTGGATGTAGGTGATGACCTGACCCGATCCTTGCTTTTCTTTTATGGCGCTCTCAAAAAAAAAATCAAGGTGTTATTATTTATATGCAAACTTGAAGTGTCTTCATTGGAGGATCTATATAATCAAAACTAGAAACATTTCCAATTAGGTGTCAGCACTTTAGAATCAATGACTGAGGGTTTCTAATGGCATTTTTTCAGAACACAATACAGCTGCGGGGAGTTTAATGTGTGTGGGGTGTGGCACAGCTGGTAACAACAGGCCCATAGTGTTACTTTTTTTTCCATTTGCATTCTGGGAAACGTTGAAATTGAAGAACACAGTGTGCCTTGCATGAGAAAGGATGTTTTAAGCATCAGGTTAATTATTACAATCACGACCAAGGGCCTGAGAACACATTTTAAAAAGAAGCAAAAAAAAAAAAAAAAAGCATCTCAATTCAAAATTTTATCCATAGCCTCAGACTAAAGGTTGGTCAGTTTATTCCATCACAGACTGATTTAACTCTATTTTTTAAAATGTATTTGCTGCAGTGGTTTGGCCTCGAACACAACATAGGCCAACATTGCCAGTGTTTTTGTTGCAGCGAACCATCAGGCTCTTGTTGTTCAGCCTCAGAGTACACTTGTGAACTCTCAGCAGCCAACCATCAACTGTGGATTGGTTGATCATGTGGGAGGCATAAAGGATAAAGGCAGCACATGTTGTAGCGGGTTTCTCTTCATTCCACTCCAGGACAAAAATACTTGCATTTCTTTCCTATGTACCAAAATAAAACCCTGTCACTGCAGCTGTACTTTACATTTGTGACAGTCTACTACATATGTTACTTAGTATATGTAATGTAATACAAGATTTTCATTTGTGATCAGGTTTAACAAAAGCAAATTAATGTAAATGAATGATAAGAAAAGTTGAGAGTAGAGGATCAAAATAATATGATCGGATTAACCTGCAACGGCCCTCAGGGCAAAAATGAGCTGCACATTCCTCCTGTTCCCTGTACATGGTGTACAGTTTCATTCTGCCTGGCTCCAGGATTGATTTGATTTGATTTATTCTTTCAAGCATGTAAAGACAGTTGATATATCAACACACATAATTTTACACATATCCAACAAATGCTAATCCAATATCAATGTGCTTATACCTAGTACATGCTTGAATGGAGTAGGAAGAAGTCAGACTTATCCAGTCCTACCCCATGACATCATCTTACCATCATTGGTTTGCAAGCAGTATCTCTACATAGATAATTCTCTTCTACACCACACAAGTAATATACTAAAGAATTATTACAGAGTGTTGTTAATCATACACCACACCCACAATGTTCCATCTAATTAATCATTAAACCTGTTCTTGCATATATCTTGATTGACACATACCTTTATATTTATGTTTAAACTCGTCAATTCTATTACTATTTTTTATGGTTTGTTGTTGCTTGACAATTTAAATAAATGTGTTTAGGTGTATCATGAAAGCACAGAAATGTAAGTAATGGTCTTCAATAAATATAAGCTGTTGTTAGTTCCATTCCCTTTTGTTAGTTTGAACTTCACAGACCCTGAATGCAGAGGAACATCACACATCAGTTGTTGTACCAGCAGTTGTGTATATATACCACATTCTTACAACTCTAATGGTTTATTGGTGACTTCAGTTATCATAAATGTTCAGTCTGTAATGTGCTGTCCACCTCTTCCCCTGCCTTTCCTGTCTTCTTTAACTCCTTGCCAACTCTGTTTTTACAGTTCAATACCCAAACACTTTTAGGTATGAGGCTTGAATTGAAAATCCAACTGTAACCGGCTGACCAAGCGATTTTTCTGACCTCTGACCCTTTATGTCATGCTCAGATCTGTGACTTTGGCCTGGCACGGATAGCCGACCCCGAGCACGACCACACAGGGTTCTTGACTGAGTATGTGGCTACACGTTGGTACCGAGCTCCAGAAATCATGCTCAACTCAAAGGTAGGGTGTGTGTGTGTCTGTGTGAGTAGCTGGTGTGGACTTTGACCGCATGGTTTCTCAATTTGCTGACTATGTCTATGTGTTTGTGTCTCAGGGCTACTCTAAGTCCATTGACATCTGGTCAGTGGGCTGCATCCTGGCTGAGATGTTATCCAACAAGCCCATCTTCCCTGGGAAACACTATTTGGACCAGCTCAACCACATACTGGGTGAGACAAAGTTGCCACCTTTATACAAAAGGTTAACACTCTGCTCAGCCATATTGAAAGGTGTCCCTCATTGTCCTCTCCATGCAGACATCCTTGGCTCTCCATCTCAAGAAGATCTGAACTGCATCATCAACATGAAGGCAAGGAACTACCTGCAGTCCCTGCCTCAAAAACCCAGGGTCCCCTGGGAAAAGCTCTTCTGCAAAGCAGGCTCGAAAGGTATAGTAACATACCACATTGTTTAGCAGCATCTCTAATAGGTGCCATTGTAAGAAAGGTTGTATTGTATATTGCTGCACAACCTGGTGACTGAACTGAAACTGAAGCTCTTGTCAATCTAATTCAGCTCTGGACCTGCTGGGCCGCATGTTGACCTTTAACCCCATCAAGCGCATCAGTGTTGAGGAAGCCCTGGCTCATCCTTACTTGGAGCAGTACTATGATCCTACAGATGAGGTATGCGTGAAGACTGACGTTGCAAGAGCAGTGCCTTTTGAATGCTCAGTCTATAAGCATTTAAAGTGTAGCGTGCTTTAAGAGGAGTTTACACAAGCTGCGCAACAACATGCGGGGGAAAAAACAAAATGTACCTCCTGTCAGCCATGTTTGAGATTTGCACAGATGTTGGTTCAAAAATGCAGTGGCCATATTGATCATTGTTTTCCACCATTAGTCAAGATTCGATTATGAGTCTTTCTGCTTTGTGCTGGAAAGCCTCTTAAGCTGTGTTTGGAATGCAATTAGTACTAAGTTGTTTCTGTGGTTCAGCTTGAGAGAGGATGAAGAATGTAATCACTGTTCACATTTTAGTTTATTTATGTAAGCAGAAGGTTTTGTTTTCCAGTCTTGAAATGGAAGTAACCCAGCTGTTCCTCCTCGAGGGCATACAGCTCATTTTTAATTGTACTTTAAAACTGTACTGTCCACTTTGTCCTGTCGCACTAGCTTTAGTGTGGCACACCACACATCTCAATTTTACCACAGAGGTTTTACCAAAGGTTTACAAATTGTTTGTGTGTGTGTGTGTGTGTGTGTGTGTGTGTAGCCGGTAGCAGAGGAGCCCTTCCCTTTCTCCATGGAGCTGGATGACCTTCCCAAAGAGAAACTGAAGGAACTGATCTTCGAGGAAACGGCTCGTTTCCAGGAAACCTACCAGGGCTCCTGAGAGACACAGGTACATACAAATGCCAGTTTCCTCAAACACAACCACGGGCTGTTACAGCAGCCTGTGGTCGCAGAACAAAATTCAGCTTCAGCTCTGTTAGACGAGAAGAAAAACAAGTTAAGAAATTGTCAACATCAATCAAAGAAATTCACTATAGTCAAAAAACAGCACGCTTTGTTTCATCCCCTGAATTCTGAGTAGAGTTTGGTGTGGTTTGAGACCATGAGACCACTAGATGTCAGTGGAGCACCTACTGTTTTACATTTATTGAAACACACCCAAACCTCAACAGTAAATTTTACAGCCAGTGAACTTGTTTGTGGTTACACAGCTACAACAGGAGAGTAGACGTACACACAGGGCTGAGGATAAAGATAGCTGAGTGTTATAAGCAGAAAAAGCCTAATGAGTTACTAAAAGCTACTACTGTACTAGTCAAAGTATTCTAACTTTTACTAAAGGAACCGTAAAGGTTGTAAAATACGTTCTTTGTAAAGACTGTGACACGTCAGTCTGCGCTGTGCGACATTGCTGCTTCATTTCCTCAAGTGTGAGTGGTGTCCTGTAAATGTATGTCCATGTAGATTTTACAGTTAATTATGAAATGACAAAACATCTCAACACAAAGCTGAAGGAAAAGTGTACTTAGCTTTTTGATTTCCAAAGCGTAAAGTCTTATTTTCTTAGTTTTGACCTCAGTTATGTTTCCTGTCACTGTAAATGATTGTGATGAACATTTTTCATCCTCAGATTTTGACAGTTACTATTCTGTAAGTGGATAAGTTTTACCACAAATGACAGGAATGATGGAAAGATCTAGAAAACTCAAACACATAACCTTTTATCATCTTATATTTTATACTGAAAGCGCTGTTCCTGTCCTTGTTGTATGAATGGTATGTGATGTGTAATGCGGTTGCTTGTGTGAGCACATTTCTTCTCTTTCCTTTATTCAGCCCTAAAAAGCGACAAAGCCACGCAGAGAGACAAGAAGATCCCAATCAACATGTTAAACAAAAGAAAAATGCATCTTCAAGAAACCAACAAAAAGAAAACAAGAAATATGAACATTTAACTGCTTATCTTCCCATTTCTACTGCAAGACAGAGCTAACTTTTAATTTCTGTGCTTGGGTGGGGTGGTAGGGTCTGTCAAACTCGTACTGCTTGTCCATGTTAGACTCTGCCTCCTCTCGCCTCATGTCCCGCCTTATCCTCTCCTCGTCAAACCCCTTTGTTCATTTCCTCCTCCTTCCTGTTGCTGATCTGTTGCTCCCTCTCGTATAAACACATACTACTGTATTAACCAACACCTTAACTCTTTTGTTTCACTCCATGTAAATGACAACATGAAAAACATTGACTTAAAGAACGGTTAGGTATGTAGATACAAAATATGCTTTGTGTGTGTGTGTGTGTGTGTGTGTGTGTGTGCGCTTGCTGCAGTTTCTGTTTATACATCATGGTTTTTGGGTCAGTTCAGAGTTATGTTTTGGGGCTTACGTTTGCATTGCAAGTCATTTTTGAACACCTGATTTTGAGACAAACATTCAGTCTTTCTACTGGCATGTTGGCAGGTTTTGTTGTTGCAAATTATTTTTTTTCTTAAAAGATTTTATGATGTTTATATGAATGCATGCATTCCTGAAATTTACCAAAGTGGTGGAGAGATGCAAGAAACTTGGCTGGGGAGCAACTAAGGGATATCTGTTTTTAAATTCTATCTTAAACATATTTTGTGACCTACAATGGCAGACAAACCGAACTCTTCCTTCATAGGTGGAAGGTCGGGTATGTTCAGGAGGAACAAATCAGTTAAAATGGTTTAAAATATAGTTTCTAAAACTGTGTGTTCATTCAGACACTACAACAATGATACCTACAGGAAGCCCCGTTTTCCAGAATATCCATGGTGCTCGTATTGTGAGAAGAAGAGACTCACCACAAAGTCATGATTACCTATGTGACTTTGTGGTCGACCTTCTGGTAACGTATGCAGAAATACCACCAGAACACAGAGAAAAGACCCTGGTGTAGCATCACTGTGTCGTCCTTATTTGGCCTCATCTGTTTTCCATTGAATATACCCAACATCGCTGATGAGCCCGTGTTGGTATTACATAACAGCTTCCTCAGCTCCCCCGAATCTGTTGTTTTAGGGAACCCCTACTCCGGACAGTGGGGTCTGGTCATTTTTCCCGCTGCTGTATTTGTACCGTCTCTCCATCTGCTTCTGTTCATTCCAGGACAACTGTGTGGAGTCACAAGTGTGTGTGTGTGTGTGTGTGTGTGTGCACGCTGGGGCTCAAATCTGAACTATTTATTATTCATTAATTCAAGAGGCCAGTTCATGTGGTCGAACGCAGCTTCCCACATGTGTTTTCAGATTCATCCTATAGACTTTTTCCTGGCACACACTTTGACCTGCAGGAAAAGCACAGGTGAAACAAATACTGCTGATGAGTCGGTTCCAGTGTCGGTGAGACAGAATGCACACAACCAGCTCACATAAATGGATGTCCTTTTCAGTTTTATTAGTACCATCTGTGCTTTTCCCGCTGTGACATGCCAAAATGTCTGCTGTCTGAATGGAAGTGGCCTGAATTTGTGAGCTTAGTTGTGAACTTTTTGAAGAACAGCACAGTCTTTATGACTCTGGAGAAAACTGTACATGTTACTGATTAATCGACAAAACAGTCAAACCCAGGGATGTTCCAGGAGAGTGTTGTGCTTCCTGCTCAGTGCACAGCCAAGCAGTCATCATCACATCATGCTTGTGTACATCCCAGTTTGTGCCCATTTAGACTTTTCTGTTCCTGTTCCCTTCTCCCTTTCAGTGTTCATTTTTATTTTATTTTTTTTTTCCTGGCTACCTGTTAACATACTGGATGTGTATTGTTCAGTGTGGGTGATGTCGTGTTGTTTCTCAGAGATGGCGACTCATGTTTCTATGAATGTGTACTACTTCTGTGTCCTTTGTTCCCGTCTCATGTTAACACCTACTCCGTCCTTTCTTTGTTCTGGATGGGACTGTACATAATGCTGCTTGGTGGAGCGCCACCCCTAGGTCCAGCTCACTCAGCACAATTCTTTCCTGTTGCACTGGGACCAGTAAGAGACCCCTCCCCCACCCTTTGGAAATGGACCAACATACAGGCGGCTAATAAACCCAGATCTGGACTGTTGACTGTCCTCGTGCAGCAAAATCATTGGCTTGTTTTACATCTTCAAGCGACATCACAGGCTGTTTTCTCAGAAGCCATAGCCTGCACTCTGGGATTGGAGTGAGGCTTTTTGGTGCATGTGGTGACCTCATCCTTTTGTTCACCCTCCCAACTCTCACCATGCTTTACTCAAAGGGCTGTCTCCCCCCCCTCCTCCTCTTCCCTTTCTGTTTTTACGTACCTGCCGCTTTCTGCTTCACCACAGCAGGATTGGTGAAGACCTTCTAACCTGCATCACTGACTTTTGCTGCCGCTTTCCTCCTCCGTCCTCAGAAAATCACTTCCCTTTTCCTACCTGCATCACAGATCCCAGCCATTCGTCTGAGCAGGAAACTGGCTTCAGTTCCACGACTCAATCAGCACGCCAGCACTTTCTTTCCAGCCACGCTTTGTCGCCATATGAGGTTGTTATTTGGTTGGTGTTTCCCTTTCCATTTTGTATCCTGCTCGTTCAGCTTTAAGTTTCACGTTGATGCTTGTGGATCGTTGTAATTTATGTCCACGTGAAAGTGTTTGTGTGTCTGCTTTTCAGTAACACAAAGCCAAGAGTCTTTTTTTTTCCTGTGTGAGTGTGTGTGCTGTGTAATTGTGTATTGTTTCTTCATAGCTTGGGCCCTCCCCCCTAAAGTACCTGTGCTTTTACTTCAGTGTGACTTTGTTCTCTCTTTTTGACCATCTCAAAGCAGTCACGAAGATTGTATGTATTTCATATGTACAGTGGAGTAAAACCAGCTCCTGCTTCCTCCCCCCTCCCCCCCCGACCTGCCACCAGACCAAGCATCTCACTGGGAAACCATGGGAATGAACCGAGAGGACCACATTTTGCGGCCCTCCTGACACGCACACACACTTTCTCTTTAGCTGAGGAGTGTATCTGTGTGTGTGTGTGTGAAAAGTTGCACTTAAACACACCACATACATTCACACAGTATCGACGATTCCAAAGGTCGGTCATGAGGCTTGTTTCCAGATATTGTTTTTAAATGGCTGTTCTTATTATTGCTATTGTTATATTTGTGAGTTGTTGCTTTTTTTATTTTACATAAAAGGGAGTTAAAGTTGTATCTTTTTTTTTTTTTAATTATTAGGATATTTTTATTTGTATTTTCCTTTATTTCTCTTATAGGTGTGATTTATTATTGGCAGTGTTTTCAGTCTTTTTTTTGAAACCTTTTCTTTCTCCCTTTTCCCCTCCAAGATCTTTATAAGGAATTATTTTAAAAGAAGATTTAAATAAATTGTCAAGAGATGACTTATTGAGGGTTATAGTCTGTATATTCTATGGGTATTATCGATTAAACGATTAACAAAGAAACAGAATTATATACATATAATTAAATAAAATTTGCTGATACTGTTAAAATTGGTTATGGATTTTTTTTTTCCACTTCTTTTTTAATTTCAGCACCTTTCACATTTGGTCCAGTTTAACCACGAAAGACTGGCAGCACCTTAGGTCGAACCTATTAATGTCTGTGCTAATCCATGACACAAAGCTGTCTCGTTCATGAACGGGACTCGTAACCTCTATCGGCTAAAAACATGGCGTCAAACAGTCCAGCTCAGTTCACTCTCAGAGATGTGGCTTTGTTTGTATTGTATGACTAATATTTCTAGTTGGAAAGTGGCTCAAACAACTACGAAGACAGAAAATGGCTGCAAAACAAATACAAAGACACAAAATGATCACAACATTTTCAAGGGGAGGTACAATGTAAAACAACTAAAGATGCAATATGGTGCAAAACTAAACAGAAACCCAAAACTGTGGTTCAGTGGGTAGAGTGGTCGTCTCCCAACCAGAGAGTTGGAGGTTTGAATCTCGGTAATTTTACATGCCTGTGCCTGTTGTCTATCTGTCCATAGCTGTAGGTTGTTTGGAGTTATTCTATGTTTAATGTTAGAATATTTGGACTTGGAGAAATGTAATGATTACAAGGACATTTTAGTTGGAAAAATGCCAAGAATGTAGCTATAAAAATCTAATCTCAGTGCAGCACATGGGTGTAGCTGAGCTGAGCAGTTTGTTAATGTGGCGGGGCTCAGTGGTTCTACCTGTGCTAGCTCATCAGTCAAGGTCAGGATAAGCTCACTGGACAAATGAAAGAGACTGCGGATGGTCCCCTGCTCATTATTTCCATCAGGTCAGTGCTATCTCTAAAAACTGTTTCCTGTCTCATTACCTGTGTGTTAGCATACCACAAATTATGAGTCCTGTTTTCTGCTCTTGTACCACTGGTCAGCAGGTGTCACCGATGGTTACAGTGTCTTTCAAGTTTTAAGTCAGATGGGATTAGGCTTGACAACTCTACCTGTCTAACCTGCATTTGATCTAAGAACAAAGATAACACTAACACATTCTTTGTGAAACAGGTTCCACTTTTCAATGTCAAGTCTGAATGATGTTAAATTGCTTTCCCATCTTCCCACATAACATGTCACAACATGGCTTCTCCCTTCCTTCTGAAGATTCCCAAAGTCTTTGGCCTGACTCAAACGACAGCACCACTGTCTGTTTTACTGAAAATAGGAACAACAGCAGGAAAACAGCAGAGAAGACACTTTTTTTTTTTTTTTTTACAAGGATTTACACAAGCTTTGTGTCAAAAGGATAAACCTACAGAGGTGAGAAAATACTAGAAACTGACAGTACGCTGCAGTGAATGGGTTTCTCTGTTCCGGTGAAAACTATGCTTGTTGGAATGGGCTCGGCCTGTCGCTCCATTGTTTGTCACATTCCAGCTCTGCTACTGGAGCCGTACTGTACTACGCTCTACGGACTTTGTATTGTATGCGCTGCACAGTGAGCCATCAAAAATGCAGTTATTTAAATATTTGTGGCCTTGTGGTTAGAGTTTAGTTTAATATCTCCACACACTACCACGTCCCCGTTGTCAAATAAACACATAACTGCACTCACAATGATGCCTTTGTGTTTTTAATTATTATTTAATCTTTGTGCTCTAGGTCAATTGGGTTAATAACTGATCACATTAAAAATCATCGCAATTGAGATGTATCTTATTTTGAATAGGGAAAAACATCTGGAGCACACAAGCTGCCCTTTTCCCTATTTTACACTACCTGGAAGGTTATCATAAGGCTAATTTAGTGATTAATATGTTCTTCTGTCTGTAATACAAACAGTGAAACATAAAAGAAATCCTGTGTGGGCAAATAGGCAATGCCCAGGTGTGACACACACACACACACACACAGCCATTCATTCCCGCTGAACAAACCCATTTTACAGAGGGTTGAAATACAGTAGTATTGCTACAGGCAGGTGAGAGGCAAGAGAAAGAGAGAGCTCTGCATTTTGAGCTAGTGTTTCATTAACAGATCTTTACAGCTCTGGTGGAATCCAAGTGGCTTTTCAAAGAGCAAGCAAGACGGTCACTTACTGTGGAGACTTCACTGTAATCATTTCCTGTGTATTGCAACACTTGGTGTGACACATTTCTTCTATCTTGCCAGTTTGTCCAGTTTTTCCCTTGTCTTCCAGAGAGAAGGTTGTGTTTAGTCAAGCTTTGAACCTGTTCACCTGTCGCTGGAAGCACAAAGTGGGTTGTAGGGCTTCGTTAAGGGCTTAATGAAACAAGAACACACTTGCCTACGTGTTCAGTTCGATAACAGTTTTTGCTGGTGACTCTCTCCAACATACCAGGTGAGAACTAGCAGAGACGTGATTTCGTGGAAGAATGATCAGCTTTTTGTATTTCATCCTCCCGGTGGTGGGAGGGTACGCTCTCACCTCGTTGTACCTGCTGAAGAACCCGCAAATTCTCCACAGGAGGAAACGTACAGCCTTTTACTGCACACACATCTCACACAGAGGAGGTAAGGGGTCACTCACAGCCTGCTCGGAGCAGGGATTCAAAACCTCATCATGACATGTGCAGTAACAACTAAGGGTTGGTTAACATTCAGGGTGTCATAAGGTTTACTGACTGGGAAGCAGCCAAGAAGCCAGATGCAAGCATGTCTTTTATTCTACATTTTAAAGGTACTTTTCTTTAACTGGTTGCATGCTTTTGCCCTGTGGGTTAAACATTATGGCCAAAAGCTTTCCCATATGCACTGTTTCTTATGATTGCATCAATTGTTGATTTGGAGATAAAGATGAAAATTGTGCTTTCAGCCAAAATATGCAGTTTTTAAGCACGGTCGTTTTATTTTGCAGATCATATTTTCAGTTTTGTTCTTAATCTGCAGCCAGTAATTAAGGAAGATGTACAATGCCTTGCGAAAGTATTCGGCCCCCTTGAACTTTGCGACCTTTTGCCACATTTCAGGCTTCAAACATAAAGATATAAAACTGTAATTTTTTGTGAAGAATCAACAACAAGTGGGACACAATCATGAAGTGGAACGAAATTTATTGGATATTTCAAACTTTTTTAACAAATAAAAAACTGAAAAATTGGGCATGCAAAATTATTCAGCCCC
>NW_018127915.1:1851883-1852908 GCF_001952655.1 Monopterus albus
GGGGCTGAATAATTTTGCACGGCCAATTTTTCAGTTTTTTATTTGTTAAAAAAGTTTGAAATATCCAATAAATTTCGTTCCACTTCATGATTGTGTCCCACTTGTTGTTGATTCTTCACAAAAAATTACAGTTTTATATCTTTATGTTTGAAGCCTGAAATGTGGCAAAAGGTCGCAAAGTTCAAGGGGGCCGAATACTTTCGCAAGGCACTGTAAAAAGGGTCAAACAAAGAGTTGAAAACTGAAACTCTAATGCAAATATCTAATTGCCTCAGTGTGCAGTAATTAAGACTTTCAGTGGGTCCATGTTGTTTTGCTAACATCTGGAAGTCTTAGAAGGATTTTAAGTAATATGACTGCAGTGTTTTTTTGTTTGTTTGTTTTTTTTTTTTACTGAAAATGAGTAAATTAATATGGAAAGGTGAGAAATTCACTGGGTTTTAATAAAATGTTTCCAAATGTAGCCAAGTGTGTATATTTTTTGTATTTTTGGGATCCAACCAGGGATCCCTGACTGACTGAATTCGGCTCCTTTGCCGTCGTCATCAAACCTGACTCCTCTGCTTGTTTTCAGGAAGTGGAGAGAGGATAGAAAACACCATGGAGGCATTCACAAAGTGAGTGAGCTGCTGCTCTCAACAGCTGTGAAAGAAGATTGGTGTCAAGTCAAGTCAAAGTGTTTATTTGTCATATGCACAGTTAGGAAACACACTTCCCTGTACAATGAAATTCTTACTTTGCCGTCCACATGAATGCCACAAAATACAAATGAAATATAAAGTAGATAAATAAGTAACACAAAATCTAAGGCACTTTAAGCAGCAAATGCAGCAATATAATAAAAATATATAAGAATATAATAAGAGAATGTATGCTGCATGGGAGCAGCATGTGCAGCAGTCAACAGTCAATGTGCAATGTAAACAGTACAGGTCGACAGTACATGACATATTCTTGGTAGTAAACTCCTCAGCTGTTTAGGAGTCTGATGGCAGAGGGAAGGAAAGAGTTTTTCAGTCTGGAGG
>NW_018127915.1:1853091-1858839 GCF_001952655.1 Monopterus albus
AATGACGATGCAGCTGTAGAAGTTGCTGAGGATCCTAGGCGACATGCCAAACCTCCTCAACCTCCTCAGGAAGTACAGTACATAAAAAGTACATAAAATGTCTTTTATGTGATAAAAGAAGGATTTGTTTAATGTGTACACACTCCGCATCTCTCCACTCACACACCCCTGAGTGCTGTCTAAAGGAATTTTAGTTTTAGGTCTAACAGCAGATTTTATTATTTAGAAATCTGAACTACTTATTTGAGCAAAGGATTTCTCTCACAATGCTCATTGTCTTATCAGACAGATTAGCAAACTTCTCAAATCTAAATTCTAGATTTACAGATGTACACACTACTCAGTGTCAGGGCTAATGTCTAGTACAACATAGATTTATGTTTCATGAACAAATAATACTTATTTTTACCTTTGCAACTCTATATGCAGTCCTTTGGTGTGAGTCTTTAGTGAGTTGGTTTCTCATTTAAGAGGGGAGTGCTGCAGATGCTCTCTCAGTTTACAGGTAACAAAGTCATCTATTCTCCCATTTGAGCTTTTCTGCATCTGTACTTCTGTCTCCAGTGCAGTGGAGCATGGCACGGACATGCTGGAGATGGACTGTCATTTAACACGTGATGGACATGTGGTGGTGTCACATGATGAGAATCTGCTGAGGCAGACTGGTCACGATGTCACCGTCTCCTCACTCAACCTACAGGTGGGAGGACAGGTCCTGGGGGTTAGGACAAGGTTCACAAAGGTCATGTCAGTGTTCTTTTTGGCCCACTATGTTGGCAAGGATGGGGCTTGTTTTGCATGCAAAGATTTATTTGCTTTAAATGAATCTAAAATTGAAGCAAACATTTAAGAACTGACAACTTACAAGAAGCTAGCTAAAATCCACGTATCAGGCAGAATTTTTGTAGTTCCTGAGAAAACCTCTATCATTTTGATCCAGGTTCCCAAGATGCGCTGTACATATTTTTACTATAGTCACAGTAGTTTTATGTCTCTGTACATCTGCTTCTCATCTCTGTCAGGATTTGCCTTTGTATAAGGAGAAAATGGAGGTGACATTTTATGTAGGTGAGTTCTGTCATTTTCTAGTTCTTATTCATTAACTAAAGACTAAAGGTCACTGAATGTAGAAGTAGGTGTGTGTGTGTGTGTGTGTGTGTGTGTGAGACCTTAATTTTCACCCTTCCCATCCTTCAGGTCACTACAGCAGTGGTGCAGACAGGAAGTTTGTTCTACTGGAGGACGTGTTCAAGAGGTTCCCTAAGCTACCTGTCAGTATCGAGATCAAGGAGAACAATAGCCAGCTGATAGAAAAGGTACAGTACACCAGAAAAAAGTCAAATACAACTCTTATTAACAAAATCCAAAATGTAACAAGGTCAAGATAATACTGTAGGTAGCACTGCTTAAAATAAATAGATCAAAATTTGGTAAACAGTAAAACTAGTGTACTTAAAATGATCCCAATAATGAGTGATATGACCTTAGAGCTGACATTGCAGGTGACTGTGGGGTTTTTTTTGAAGTATGTTAGGAAAGAAATGAATCAGACCTGTTTGAGAGTTTCAGTGTTCATGTTTTGTGCAGGTTTTGTATGTGAGGGCCTTGGATAGGGGCAGGCTGTAAATGTCAGTCAGGCCATGACTAATATCAGCTTTATGAAACTGAAGATGCATAGTATTTAAAATAAACTGTTGCAGAGGTGTTTAGTAAACAGTGTGGGAATTCTATGGCTGTAGCTTTGTGGAACTTTGCGACTATCTGATTTGATTCAAGAATATCCCCGATGTTGAACTTAAATTTGTACCCACCATGTGTTTTGGCTTACATAAAAAGCTGTTGATTGTCTAGCCTCTTCTGAAAAAATAAATCCTGGCTGTGAGACATTTTTCTGTCTATATCTTGTTTCATATTTCCTGTGCTTGATTTGAACTGACTGGGTCCACTTTCATATCTCACCATTTCATCACCATTATATTTAATCTGGGACCCTCTCTTGTCTGTCTGTAGGTATCTGACCTGGTGAAACGCTACAACAGGGAGGAGATCACTCTCTGGGCCTCTGTGAACTCCTGCATCATGAAGGAATGTCACAGAATGGTACATTAACCACCTGGGGGAGACAAAGCTACCTTGACAGTATTATTCTACCAATTCACAGTAGAAATGTGGTGATTTGACGAGCTCCACCAGCTCAGTCTCTGTTTCATCATCACTCCTGACATTCATAAAAACTGTCTCTCTATCAGTGTGGTCACCCAGACTCTCTGTTTTTGTTTCTCGTAGAACGACTCCATGCCGTACAGTTTCACTGTGAACCGAGGTTTGCTGGTTCTGCTTCTCTTCTACACCGGCCTGCTGCCCTTTGTGCCACTGGGAGAGAGTATATTGCAGTTCTACCTGCCGAGCATCTACAACAGGTGTGGCTCCAGGAGTCACCGTCTGCGCATGTTGTGTTCAAAGTGTGCATGAGGACAGAGACAGTTAACCCTTACCTGTGCTTGGATGTTCCACCGTTTTCTATGCTGAATGTTTTGTCTGTGCTTTTTATCCTCTTAGATTCTGCTTCTCTTACCTTTAATGTAAGATATTTAATGTAAATGTGTCACAGTACAGACGTGATGCATCTACTATTTCTCTGTGTGTGCTGTAGGACATTCATTCCTGAGGATCCCATCCTGAGGAACAGACTGGTCATCTTTTTGTTAGAAAAGTGAGTGCACGTTTTAAGGCCAGTGCAGCCTTTCTTTCAGCTGTCCTGTTCTGTTTTTTTAATCTGAAGTGGTAAAGAGAGAAACACTGCCAAACATTTCTGAAAACAGAAAGCTACAAGTTTAAATGACTAAGAAAAAACATTAATAAGAACATTAAGTTATGTTTGTAGAATAATATTTCTATGTTGGATTAGAACATCTTTGAGGAGAACTAAGCTATTTGTGTTATTTTGTATTATTTTATATATTTATATATAAATACATTTTATATTTTACATTCCAGAGTGACTATGAGGAGGAGTCTTTTCAAACACCTTGCAGCCCGTGGAATTCAGGTATGAAGCCATCATCATTCATGTATAACACCTAAATGCAATGTTTTCAAAGTGCATTACAGCAGTGCACAGAAATGTAAATAGAATACACATTTATACATCATCAGAAGTGTGATTTTAACAGCTCAGAGTTGAATCAGAGATACCTATCCAGTTTTCACTCAGCTGTTGATGTGTACTATCCAAATCTGCAGCTGCCAGAAATGTAATCATTTCAAATTGGAATGCCATAAGGTGATAAAGCCTATGAGGACGTGTGGTCTCCAGGATCCCAAACAGGTCTTTAGGGTTGATTAATATCTGTAATTGCAGGTGCATCTGTTTGTTTGCAATGAAGATGAGGACATAAAGGCAGCATTTGATATAGGAGCCACAGGAGTGATGAGTGACTATCCATCTCGTCTGTCAAGCTACCTCTGCAGAAACAGAAGTCAGGATTGAACTTGCAATGCATCCAGACACGATAACTCAGAAATGGCATCTTTCTAATGAATGGTTGTAAAAGAGAAGTAAACACAAGAAGTGTCAGACCCATTGTCTTACCCATGACATGATTAATCAAGGAGTTGGTCTAACTATTTAACACCATACAGTGGGAACAAAGCTATTCGTTTAGTTCTTTATTCTCAAACCTTAATCACTGTTGATAGACCTGAGGTGTGATCTGGCATCTGTTTGTGTTTCTATAGCCACCGCCCAGTCTTTCTGACACAGCCCAAGTGATTTTTCCAGCAGCTAATCTAGTGTGAATATTTAACCAGCTGACCTGGTCGCCTGATATCCGATTTTCCATGATAAGTAAATGTGACTGTTTTGACTGTGTCTGATGTTATTTCCTGATATACTTTGATTGGTTTGAGTAAACACTGGACATAGGAATTAAATTAGCTACCACAATTCACTTGGGTCTGGAAATGAAAGTAAAGAAAAGGTACACTTACTGTTTTACCAAAACATCCATTTAATGTAGTATTTACTACAGTCTCACATCTACTACATTCGCACATGCAAGTCTAGGGTTTACATGTACAATAAACCTCACCTGTGTCCTAGTTTTCCCAGGCCAGGGTCAAAGTCCCTTGATAATAATCAACCAGTTGGTTGGTGAAACAGCAGCTGTATTTTCTGAGCTGGTTGGGTGTGCAGTGCTACAAGTGACTTCACAGAATATAAGTGGATCAGTGCAGACAAAGACCTTTAATACAGTAGGTGCAAAGGTTTGAATACATAGCCCAGCAGAGAAACTTAGGCTGCTGTGATTACATAACAAGAATATAAACAGAGAGGGCATGTCATCATGAATTTCAAGGAATGAGACTAAGTGCTTTAAAAACAGTGTTTGGTTTTTTATTTTTGTTTTGTTTTGTTTTTTTGGTAGAAGCATCATCCAGTAGAATTACAGCATGGTGAACGGACTTCGGTTGAGCAGAATTGATTAGTCAGTTGACAGAAGATTCATTTGATTTTGATTTGATTTGATTTGATTTATTCTTTCAAACATGTAACGACAGTCAATATGTCAACACACATAATTTCACACAAATCCACAAATGCAATATCAATTTGCTTATACCTAGTACATGCTTGAATGGAGTAGGAAGAAGTTAGACTTATCCAGTCCTACCCCATGACATCATCTTACCATCATTGGTTTGCAAGCAGTATCTCTACATAAATAATTCTCTTCTACATCACACAAGTAGCAATAGTACATAGTGTTAACATTCATACACCACACCCACAATGTTCCACCTGATTAATCATTAAACCTGTTCTTGCATATATCTTGATTGACACATACCTTTATATTTATCAATAAACTCGTCAATTCTATTACTATTTTTTATGTCCACACTTAAATTATTCCATAGTTTTACCCCACTTATGGAAATACAAAATCTTTTTTTGGTTGTACGTATAGCATGAATTTTATAATTTAACTGACCCCTTAAATTGTATCCCCCTTCCCTTTCATTAAATAGTTTTTGAATTCCACCAGGTAATAAATTGTTCCTGGCTTTATACATAAACACAGCAGTCTTATATCCCACTAAATCAAAAAATTTTAACAATTTAGACTGTATGAAAGCTACATTGGTGTGATCCCTGTACCCCATCTTGTGCACAATTCTTATCGCTCTTTTTTGTAATATATACAATGGTTGAAGTGAGCTTTTGTATGTGTTTCCCAAGTTTTCAACACCATACTCTTAAATATGGTAGAATCAATGAAGAATACAAAATGCGTAGTGCTTTCACGTCCAAAATATATCTAACCCTTGCCAATATCGATATGTCTTTTGCTATTTTGTGCTGAATATATCTGATATGAGATTTCCAGAAGAATTTGTCATCAACTATGACACCTAGAAATATAATTTCATATACTCGTTCTATATTAGCTCCCCCAATTTTCAATTGAAGTTCATTATCTAGTCTACAATTCCCAAATACCATAAATTTAGTTTTATCCAAATTCAGAGATACTATATTACTGTCACACCATTTCTTTATCTTCTCAAGTTCCTGTGAAACCCATCCAGAGAGTTGCTGTAGGTTTTCACCCGATGCCCATATGGTAGTGTCATCAGCAAACAAAACCACTTTCACTAAATCAGAAACATTGCATATATCATTAATGTATAATATAAATAATTTAGGTCCCAAAACAGAACCCTGAGGCACTCCACACACAATGT
>NW_018127915.1:1859477-1867124 GCF_001952655.1 Monopterus albus
TATTGGGGGTAGTTACTCTTGCTGGGACTATTTCTAATCAAATTATTTAATATATTCCAAGTACCTCTCATGTTATTTTTATTATCCTCTAATACTTTAGAATAATATTGTTTCTTACATCTCCTCAAAATCTCAATTAATTTGTTCTTATACGAATTATATTTTTCTTCCGTCTTATTCCTACGTATCTGTAGGAATAATCTGACTATTCAGAGCATTCATGCAACCCTTTGAGTTGTCCTTCTGATGTTTCTCAAACATGAGTTGCAGTGATAGTGGCATTACTCATTCGGCAGAACTTTTAGTACACAGGAATTGTTTGCACTTTATTTTAAAATTAAATTAAAATTTTGATATTGTTAAAAATAATTCCATAATATATGTTTGGATTTTAGATGTTGCTCAGGTTTAAAAATTATATATATATAACATGCAGCCATATTTTTCAAGCATTTTGACCATAGGGAAATTAATTTACATGTATCATAATTGAAAAGATAAATTATTCAATACAGTAATGTATTTAGATTTTTTTCCCCTTAAATAAATACTAGGAATACTAGAATTATAGTTTGTGTTTCTGTGTTAACATTTTCATCCACAATTTTTAACTATCACTTTTTTACACGTGCAATAAATTCTTGGCATCCAAAAAAACTGCAAACTTTTTTTTTCTTGTAACCATAGTTTGTAAGGCCCGGAATTAAGAGTGTGAGCCCTGCAACATTTTTTTGTTGTTGTTGTTGTTGTTGTTTAAATAAGTATTATTTAGCGGTGTTTTTTTTTTTTTTTATTACTTTATAAAAATGTCTTATCGGTGGCGCTGAGTTGGGCTAATTTGGACCTCATAGTTACAGTTTCGCTTTATCAAACTGTACAGTTTGTGCATTTAGTTTCTTTCCACAAGTGCTTTCTTTCTGTAAAAGTCACTGTTAGCAGCCAGTCTACAAGAGACTTTGATCAACAGCTGAAAATAAAAAGATAACCCACTAAAAGCTTTTATGAAACTCCAACAACAATCAAGCTGATAGCCGTAGGAGCTCACGTGAAGTCGAATCTGATTGGCTGACCCACATTCTAAACATAACTCCGAGGCGCTCATTGGTCGACAGGGGTTTGTTTTGCAGTCTTTACACTTCCTCCTCTGCTGTGTTTTCATAACAAACTCGATATTTCTCCCGCCGTGGTAGTTGTACACTTATCTTGTCAGCTTGCCAGCATTGTTGGATTCCCGCTCCTGTTTTAACCAAAAGGACGAGAAGGATCTTTGAAAGCTGGTTCAGATTTAAAGAAGAGAAAACGGTTAAACAGGCTTCGCTGCAAAAAAATAGGCAGTCGGTGTTGTCGTTATTGTCCGAGCCGTCAGCGCGTGGTCGGCTGTTGGACTGAGTTGACCTGTCCACTAGACACGCTGGTTCTCTGTGTAGACTGTGAAGCGCTTCGGTGATATCAGGTGAGTTGACAAACGCCTGGAAACATCCTGCAATGCGCCTCTTAGCTGCGGTTAGCTGTTCTATGTGGACAGTGCTGAGCTAACTGGCCAGATAGCTCACAAGCTAGCGCTAGGTGGCCGGAGCTAGTGACCGATTTCTGTTGCAGCTGAGCTGTTGAGGCCGCCTGGACGCTTATGAGTCACTAGTTAGCGAGAGATAAACGGTCACCAGTGTTGGACATTATATAAGTGGCGCAGTACACGTTCCTAGAGCTCGTTGCATATATAATGAAGCGAGGGTTGTTTGTGCAAACAGTTAACAACTAGGAATCGAGCTGCCTGGTAAACTGTGTTGTAGCCTAGCTAACCTGTTAACATTAATCTCTTCTAATCATGTTAAGTATAACAGTACATGCTTTGGCAAATGTTATTTTGACTTTGTGCCAGTTTGTGCACAGTGACCGTAACAAAGATATAATTATGACACATTAGGGCCGAAGAACAGTTACAGTGTAAAACTTACAAAAATAAAAGCTCACCTATTTAGGGCTGTAGCTAACCGTTGTTTTTATTATTGGCTATTTTTATTTTTTGCTGATTATTTTTCTGTTAGTCCTTTTGTTTATAACATTCCAGGAAATAGTTTAAAAATGTTTATCATTCCCCACAGACCAAGGTGACATCTTCAGATGTGTTGTCTTATCAAGTGTCTAAAACCCACTATATTCAGTTTACTATCATGTGTGACAAAAAAACAGCATCAAAGATTTATATCTGAGAAATTAAAAACTCAGAACCTTGTTAAAATGCATCTATGGACTGATAGAAAGTCTTAAATGTTTTACTTCCAAAGTCAAAGTTATGAGGGTCGACTAATGACCTCATATGTGTCATAATTTTCAAATAAAAGGTCAAGATGTTGACATTGTGTTGTAATTCATTTTCTTAGTTTTTTTTTTTTCTGGTTAAAAAAAACAGGCTTGTCATATTGATGTAAAACCTGGGATTCCTCACTGATAGCAGTAGAGTAGTCTGCCCTGCATTTGATTGATCTGGCTTTGTGGTTAACTAATTGATCTCAGGAGTCAAAGCCTGCATCAATAACAAATGTACAGCAACAAACTACAATCCTGCTTCCTCCTTCCTTCTTCTTTTTCCTCAGACATGGTGAAGCTGACAAAGGCCAAAACATTCCAGGCTTACCTGGACTCCTGCCACCGTCGTTACAGCTGTGTGCACTGCCGCGCTCATCTGGCCAACCATGACGATCTTATCTCCAAGGTCAGTATTCTGCCACCCTTCCACCTTTTGTTTTTAGTAATCATTTCACTTGGCTTATACAATGTGTCATTGAAAGTAGTGAAACTGGAAAAACCTGACTTTAAGAAAACTTGAAAGGTTTCACAAAGTAACAAGACATTTTGGAAATATTTTGCAACGCTGGAAAAGTTACATTTAATGTCATGATATGTTTGTGATCCTTATGTCCTGTGGGCACATGTAGCATTTTCTTCTCTGATTTCATGTTTCTGCCACGTCCTCTAGTCTTTCCAAGGCAGCCAGGGTCGAGCTTACCTCTTCAACTCTGTGTGAGTATACTGTTTTTAAATACAGCATTGCTACATGTTAGTACTTGTATGTATCTTAGGTTTCCATTCTTGTTTTTATGTCCATAAGTACTAGGTAGACAGGTAAAAGGTGTCTTTAGACAGTGTTACAATTGATGCATGTTGCCATTTTTCCTTTTTATTTACATCATTATCAGGCTAGATTAGAGGAAAAAAGAGAATCTATGATGAATCTATGATCTTCTTTGTTTTTCCACCATATCATTTCTGAAATAGTCTACTTCTCTCTGAAAACAATTCCCAGAATTAGACATTTTTGCACAAACCACCATGTCAGCAGATACTTTGCTGTAGAGCGGATCTCACTTTAGTCACACTCCTCCTAGGTTAGTAGGGCAGGCATACTCGAGCTCTACTTTGTTTTCTCAAAGAATGTTATGTACTGTTCAGACTCACAGTTTGTCAAGAACATTAGTTTGACACCAGAGTTGCACTGGGCTCTCAACAGTTTCTTCTAATAGTGCATGGTAATGAGTCTTTCTTTTTTTTTTTTTTAACTGTGAATTAGAATTTGTAACACTGTTTCAGAGTGAACGTGGGCTGTGGTCCTGCGGAGGAGAGGCTGCTGCTCACAGGACTTCATGCAGTGGCTGACATCTACTGTGAAAACTGTCACACCACACTGGGTTGGAAATATGTATGTAAACACACACATTCACCATTGAACTGGAGAGCGTTAATCTGGCTAATACTCAGTGGTGCCTGCAGGATTATATTTCATAGTACACACAAGAACTGCCTACAGCAGCATAAAACTTGTTTTAACGAGAACCTTTTCTCAATATAACAAGATAGTTTGCTCGTTTTTACGAGATACTTTTATGTAAAAACATTTTTCATATTATATGTACAGTATCATATTAGATAGCTCCTCGGGCCATAAATATGAAAATATATTTCTCTGTATATGCTATATGTTGATCATACAATGACCACCGGACACAGTGGTGTAAAACTTGAGAAAAATCATTAAAAGAAAATGTACACATGGTGCATAGAGGGTTACGGCTGCAGGCACCACTGCTCATACCATAGATACCTGTGGCATTTTTAATTTATAGATCTGCATCCCTATTGAATGGATTTCTCACAAGTGATCGGGCCTTACCCAACCCATGTTTACTTTCATTCAGAGAACAGCGATTTCTTAGTTGTACATCACTGAAAAGCAAAGAAAGACTCAGTAATCGTTTGCTTATTCCTTTTATAAAACTATTACTGATTAGTAGGTAACTACAGTATTAGGTAAGTTTGATTTGAGCTACACTTTGACCTACTTTTTTAATAGCCCCGGTGTGCTTTCCTTCTGCAGGAACAGGCTTTTGAGCTGAGCCAGAAGTACAAGGAGGGGAAGTACATCATCGAGCTGTCCCACATGATAAAGGACAACGGGTGGGACTGAGGGGAAATTGTCATCTTTTCTCATGACTTTTTCAAAAGTTGCATCCCCTTGACTTAAAAGGGTTCCAGTGTAGCTTCATCAGCCCACATTCAAGCCATTGCTGTACCACGCTTTCACTTCGTACGGCTTTGCCAAGAATAGCATGATGCCTTATCTTTCTCTGTTCTTCATGTTTTTCCAGCAACCACAACATCACATTTGCTGATACTGCTATTCCATTTGCTAGTTGTGCTGGGACATGGACTGAATGAGTGAAGGGTTTGTGTGAAAGACTGGGAGATTTAGTCACACGTGCGTGTGTGCATGTTGGGTTTTTTTTAAGCATGTTTGAGTGATGAAAGCCTCGGCAACCACTAAACAGTCTCTGTGTTGTGCTGAAGTGCAAGTCACTTAATTTGACTTCTAAGACAGTGGAAGCTGGTATTTGGCCTTTTCTTTTGAGTTTAAGGTTCACATTTATACTATCTGGCCCAAACGCTGAAGTGTTTAGACTTGTTTAACCAACACATCATTTACAAGTGATGCAAGGATGTAATGCTTAGAGCAGTGGGCGGGTTTTTTTGTTTTTTTGTTTTAATTTTTTGTAAGTGAAATTCCTGTTTTTTATGGTGCAATCAGTAATACTCGTTCATATCGTGCCAAGGGCAGTCAGGGTGGTGAGTTAGCCACACAAGAGTATCCTGAAAGAATTCTTAGATGTGGAGTTAGAGTATTGTCTGATTGTAAGTATACATTTTAGTGTGTGCGTGCGTGTGTGTGCATACTGAGATGTCTTAAGATGAACAGTGTTGGAAATTAATTTGGGGTTTGACCTCTCTAGTTTCCACTGCACAGTTGGGATGTCTTTACTTTTACTTAGTGCTGATGAGATTTAACCTTTGTGTTTGTGTATGGCCTAACACTGAGCTGCCCTTACAGATATGTTTAATCATGTTAGAGCAACATGTGTTTAGGATTATGTAGCATATTTATGGTGATTTTTAATGTTTTGCTTCTTTCATTAAACTGTATCATTTGAACCTGAACTTTCATTAAAATACAGTGTGTATGTAACATGCTTAATTCAGTTTTCTTTTGTTTGAGTATGTAGTTGTGCCTCTGATTCCCACAACTATTCTATTTATTGATGAGTTTTAAGTAAAATAGATTCTTGAGAAAAGAACTTTCTCTACAAAGCATAAAAGTGAAGCATGATTTGAACCTCCTGGTACTGGAAGAAGCTTATCATGTTCACCGTTTTAGTTTTAACTATAATCTCTGGTTAAAACATTTATGCACTAGCAGAGCCTCATCTACAGGGAGGGAAACATCTGACTGGTCAGGAAATCAGCCAGCAGATGGCAGTGTGGGCACTGCTGGCTAGCAGGTATATAAGATACTGTATATCCTCACATACACTCACCGGCCACTTTATTAGTTACCCCTGTACAATTCAATGAAACAGTTCTGCCCTAATACCCATGTTTATGAAGCTCTCATGTTTCAGTTTCAGTGAAATTGCCATAAATGTATAATCAACCAATCAAACCTTTATTAAAAGACTCGATGTCCACACAAAAGACAACAAAACAAGAACAAGGAAAAGAAAAATTCAATGATATGATCATTATTGAGGTCATAGTTAAAGGTGGTGTTATACTGTTATACATTATATTTAAAGGTGTCTCTATATCTTTGTCCTCCCCAGCTATAAACATGAGAGGGTCATAATATTAGGAACGCCTTTAAATATAATGTAGTCCAGTACAACACCACCTTTAACTATGACCTCAATAATAAACATATACTTGAATTTATACATTTATGACCATTTCACCAAAAGTGAAACATTTTGAGCTTCAGAAATGCAGATGTTAAGGTGGAAGGGTTGCATTGAATTGCATACAACTGTACAGGTGTATCTAATAAAGTGGCCAGCGAGCATATAATACATATATCAATGTGCAAGATACCCTGCTGGTTACATTAAGGGTACTGTAAGCATTATAAGCAGTTGGGCTGATGTAACAGGAAAAAAAGGTTTCTGTCACAAAATTTAAATTAAGGGCCTGATTCCATGAACAAATAAAGAAATGGACTAAAATGATAATATAGAAGACAAAAGCATAGAAGACAAAGGTGTATATGGTGTATGACTGAAATAGTAATATCCTACATCTATAATAATACTGAATGGGTTTCAGATTTATAAAATGATGGTTAGCAGCAAGAATCCTGTTACTTACCTGATAACTTTAACTGATTAACACTTAAGGGTCATATAATTAATATTTTTACATTACTGTGAAACGTAAACTATATAAAATGTGAAATGTAGCTGTGACTACCCCAGTGGGCTTTATATTGTTCACCTTCTCTCAAAAAAAGTGTGAAAAAAATGTATATTTGCAGATGATTGAATGAATAAATAAAATGCCCTGGATAAAGAAAATTCAACAAAAACAACACACTCTATAATCTATCAAATTACTGACAAAGTGACTGCTGCAATATTAAAATTATTCCACAAGTTCTGGGTTTACAAAACAGGAAAATCAGTTCCTTTGCAGAGTGAAAGTTAATATATATTCTCCTCTTACTGTAATGATGGTGACTACTTGAAACATTAAGGGATCCTCTGACCAGAGCTTTTTTATGACTTGCGGGTGAAGAGGCTGCTGACAGTCATGAGTATGCTGATCATTTTCAGCGGTCTGCTGTGCTTTCACTTGTCAGTACAAAAACATCTATTGTATCTGCACATTAAAGATACATGTCATAGATTAGTGTAGGTGAAATAAAAGAATAAAAACTCAAACCTCCAGATCAAATTAATGTAAAAAATTGCCTGTACAGTTGCAAGAGGATTAATATAGCCACTGTGTATATGGTGTATGTATTTTCTGTACAGTATTATTTGTGTGCTTACAGTACAGTTCAAGTGTCAAGAAAACTCCACTGAAATTTCCACTAAGCATATATTGATGTATCACAAATCTTGTGGAACAATGATTTATTTTACTATACATCTACTTTTAAAGTAGCTATACATTTATGACCAGGATGTAAAAGACAGCACATTAAATTGTTTATTAATGCGCAGATGCTTTTTTCCTACGTGTGCAAACTGGCAACAGTGAATCTAATCAGGTCACCTTTGAGTTCAAGTGGACACTTGAAACTTGAAATTGAAGAAATTCCCAAAA
>NW_018127915.1:1867214-1867512 GCF_001952655.1 Monopterus albus
TTCCTGACATAGCGCCTTAGGCCGCAGTTATCACCAGCGTGGAGGAATAAAATGTTATAATTTGACCTGACAATAATGTAATCTGTAGACATAACCTGCTCAAAAGAAGTACAACAATATTCCGAAGGTAAATTTTGGGGTGAAATGTGCCTTTAGTTTACATCAGAACATCTCATACAGTGTCACCTTGAAAAAAAGAGGCTCAAGATGTGTCCCGGATTGCCGACTCAAGACAGTTTTAGGCTGTTTGACTCCTCGGGGGCCAATGATGATCTAAAATAACCTCTTTGTGACAGGT
>NW_018127915.1:1868169-1872013 GCF_001952655.1 Monopterus albus
TGCTGAACACAACATATAACTGACACATACTTTGCAGTTTTGGAGGATGACTGCAGGCCTATGCTCGATATGGACACTGTGCTACTGTATTTTCTGATGGTTTCTCGATTACAGTATTTATTTGTTGTCATATGTTTAAATGATAGGGAAACACAGTATTTGATTGATTTTACAATACATTTAATAACCTTATAATTCATAAAACAGCGTACTGACTTCTAGCGTTTCAACTGCAGCCAGTGCACTTGCAGCAGAACATACCACAAAGCACACTGTACAAACTATTTTACATCTTATATCGTGGTATCACAAACTTTTATAATGTGGAAATCACTGCCAGTTTAGAAGAATTTCTGCAATTTATTTTATTTTGTATTAAACCACTAAAGTGGGATATTTCTAGCCTGTTTGTGTCGAGTACCCCCGTGCCCACACAAATGGATCCTTCCGCGATGGGTGATCATGTGACTTTTTCCGTTTCGCCATTTTCCTCTTCTATACCGGTGCTCCTGCGGGCGGCTACGTTATCGTCTCTTCTCCGTGTTTTCACCTGTCCAAAGCTGACGGTGGGATAGGGGAAATATAACAAAAAGAAGACAGTCAGCCTTGTGTCTGTATCGCCCCGAGAAATTTGCGAGCATGTCTTCTGAGGAGAGCCCCGAGTATTCACCTTTCTTCGCTGTGATGGGAGCCTCTGCAGCCATGGTCTTCAGCGGTAACTATACCAGCATCTTCGTCTGACATCACCGTTGCTGTTATAACGACAAGTTGGCTTAACTTAGCCAGATGTTGAATTACTGTATTAGAAACGACAACACGGCCCTCTCGTTAGGTGTTGCTGTTCGCAGGGTCGGTCACAGCTCACACACCTGCCAAGGATGCAAAGCAGAGATCGGGGGAGGTGTCCGACACGAAGCTGCTCTAGCTAACCACCTCCTGTGTGAGCCAGTTACGTTATGTCAAGATGTAACGCTGCTGGTTGGCGACGCTCCCGTCTCGGGCAGGCCAACTGTCATCTCATTA
The DNA here is from genome assembly GCF_001952655.1 of Monopterus albus. Lineage (NCBI taxonomy): Eukaryota > Metazoa > Chordata > Actinopteri > Synbranchiformes > Synbranchidae > Monopterus > Monopterus albus. The sequence continues at coordinate 1,869,193 of NW_018127915.1, forward strand.
TGAAGTTATGAAGGTCCAGGTCCTTATTAATAATACGAGAAATACGATTCTTTTTGGGTGTGGATATTTTCCCATCAGTTTAAATGAACGGTGTCACTGGCGGGCCACCGTCAAGGCCTGAACATCAGTCCGTGACATTAAGGGGAAAGTCCTGCATTCATGCATGTGCAGGAGGCAGGTACACCCAGTGTGTCACAGAGGAAATACACTCCACTGCAGAATTTACATTGTGCTCCCCAGGAAAGATGTGTTGGTGAAGTCAGTTGTGTAATGTCAGGTCCTGCAGACACACAACTGTCTCTATAATGTGGATTTTATATTTTTATATTAAGTACCATGAGGGCAGGTATTGCTGTGGGGTCAGTGGCCCGTTGCAACTGAATGAATATAACTACAATTTTACAATGACAGTGACAAAAAAGGACAAACATAAAAGAAAGATAGGGATATCGGTACCTACTGAATACTTGAGACAACTCAAGCATTTAATATGGAGTATTTGTATAAGGCAGAAGACCCACTGGATAGAAATGTGATGTTCAAACATATTTCTTATTAAGCTTTTAAAGGCACTGTGTGAAAGGAGGCAGTGCAAAGGCCTGTTATGCACTGAAAAGGGGAAGGATCAGAAGTTACAAATCCAACAGCAGAAAATGTCTGTGGATAAAAAAAAAAATCTTTCATTCCTAGAAGATGTGTTACTTGGTGCAAAGCGGTTAAAATTGTTGGAGAAAGTGCTGGGTTGCTTATTTCTTATTAATAACTGCTTGTGCATAGCCCTCCAACGTGTCAGGACGCCCACAGAAGCAAGTGAGAAGTGGTAAAAGCTGCATTGTGTGTGTGTGTTTATTCATTTTCTCCAGCAAGTCTTCATTGTAAGTGGATTCTAAGTGGGTAACATCCAGTGTTCTGTTTCTCACTGCGTATTGCCATCAAAGCCATGTATAATAATCATTAATTAGCTTGTGTGGCTCTATGCACTCAGGTAACAAAGAGTAGTGTTGCATGGACACCGTGTAGGTTTCTTTTTTCTTTTTTTATTTACACTGAGCTTCAGTGCTGGTCAGTCATCAGAGGAAAAGAATTACTCAGCGCCAGGTGACAGGTGGTTGTGAGACAAGTGATGAACTGGCTGCACCTGCAGCGCCTGTGAAATCTTTGATAGTTGACCTAAAAATAAAATAACTAACCCTACCTTAAACAGAATAATGTATATTGCTCATTCAAGCTTTTCAGTATGCGCAAGTTTTTCATGTGAGGGTTAGTCAACTCACAGTTCGTAGTTAAGTTCCGAGTTTACTGGACCAGCTTTTTGGAAGTCAAACATGAGGTGAGCAGAGATGACACGTAGGAGAAGAATTGGTCACAAAACTAATCATCTATCATCTGTACCGCTTATCCTGAATAGGGTCGCGGGGGTGCTGGAGCACATCCTAGCTGACAGTGTCCACGCTGGACAGGTCATCAGTCTATCACAGGGTTGACATGTAGAAAACGACCACACACACTCACTCCTACAGGCAATTTAGAGTCACCAGTCAACCTAAGCTGCATGTCGGACTGTGGGAGGAAGCCAGAGAACCCACGCAGGCACAGGGAAGACATGCAGCCTCCACACAGAAAGGCCCTAGGTCAGCCGGGGCTCGAACCCAGAACCTTCTTTTGAGGCGAGAGTGCTAACCACTGTGCCGCTGTGCTGCCCAAAATAAATCACATGATAAAGAATTACAAATGAGCCGGGCTTGGTAGCAAGGGTGATTTGTCAGATATGTATTGCTGGGTGGAAGAGACGTGGTAGTCAGACATGTTTTACCGTTTTATCCTTGCTTGTACCTGCATGTTGGGCACCTCTACCCTGTGTCTCAGATTCTGCAAGCCTGGGTGGGGGGTGGGGCGTGCTTGCCTTATAATAGTGTTTTTTTGCAAGTAGGGTCGTATCTAACTGTTGTCACTATTGGAATCCATCAGCCTGATTAATTATTGCCTCCCATCTTAATCTGAATCCATACCCTGCCTGGTTTGAGTTAAAAATGAAGCCTCCCTGTTTTGTCAGGAATCATTTGTATGTGAAGAAATACTGCTGACTGAACTGCAGCGATAAACTAACAGGGTCTCTGTTCTCTCTTACTCAGCATTAGGAGCAGCGTATGGGACAGCAAAGAGCGGCACAGGCATCGCTGCCATGTCTGTGATGCGGCCAGAGCTCATCATGAAGTCCATCATCCCTGTGGTGATGGCGGGTATCATTGCCATATACGGGCTGGTGGTGGCCGTGCTGATTGCAAACAACATCTCGGAGAGAGTCACTCTTTACAAGTAAGACATCCAGCAACCCAGAGATTCATGATCTTTATTAAGCTATTTCTCACCAATAGAAAATCAGGCCACCTGGTGAATATAAGTCCAGTATTAATTGGCCTTTTCTCTCTGTTTTAATCTCCACCAACATCTGTATGTGTGACTTCTTTCTTCATGCTACAGTTGTTCTGCTAAACTGTAAACTTTGACTTCTTTGCTGCAAATAGCTGGTGAGATTTTTATATGAGGGTGAGACAGCAAATGAATAAGCTATACATTATGTATTTTAATCAGGAATTACAGTGGGAAACCGTGGATGAGTAAGGGATTACAGAATGCATGTAAAAAGAAGAATGTTATATAAGGAATTCATAAAGTACAGATCAAAGAAGGTGGAAGAAAAATATAAGTTATATAAGAACAAATTAATTGAGATTTTGAGGAGATGTAAGAAACAATATTACTCTAAAGTATTAGAGGATAATAAAAATAACATGAGAGGTACTTGGAATATATTAAATAA
>NW_018127915.1:1873571-1886947 GCF_001952655.1 Monopterus albus
TCTGTTATAATTTTTTTAGTATATTACTTGTGTGGTGTAGAAGAGAATTATTTATGTAGAGATACTGCTTGTAAACCAATGATGGTAAGATGATGTCATGGGGTAGGACTGGATAAGTCTGACTTCTTCCTACTCCATTCAAGCATGTACTAGGTATAAGCAAATTGATATTGGATTATGTGTACAATCATGTGTGTTGTCATATCAACTGTCTTTACATGCTTGAAAGAATAAATCATATCAAAAAAATAAAATCAGCAGCCCATCAGGTGCTACTCATTGTTAATAATAAAAATGTTGTTTAATGGTCCTGTTTCCTTTGAATGTAATGCAACACATTTACAGTACCTAGGAAGCTAAAGTCCTGGTGAAACAGCCATTACAGCATAATGGTTTCAGACTTGATTGGCCTCAACCTAACACCTCCTTCGCCTGGAAAAAGACAGTGAAGGAGAAATTGACTAATTAGACACTGTATGGGTCCTAACAGCCACATTTGACCTCAGCATGTTCTTTAATGTCCTCACTGGCAGCACTTGAATCCATTTATCTGAAAACTACACTTGTTGCTGTTCTGAATGTGGTGAGGATGAGGTATCTTTGTGTTCTGACTGATATTAAGCTCATAGTTTTATTTTTGGGTAAACTGCTTGTTAAAATGGTGCTTGATCTATCCTCAAACACTCACCATCTGTGGACTTGACAGGTGCACATATGAAACTGCTCATGCATCATAATCCTCTTCTCTGCTGTCCATCTGTATACTCGGTATGCTTTAAATATTCATCATATATTGTTGCTAAGATATAATATACTGATTGTAATACTGTAAACCGACACACATATCAGAAGTATTTAATATTTAATGTTATATCAACTGTGGTATATGCTTGAAAGAATAAATCAAATCAAATCAAATCAAAACCTCATGCAGCTGTTTCCCAGATAACTTTATAGAACAGGGCCATTTGTCTTTGTTATAGACAATATTTGTAAATGATGGCACTTTTTGTCTCTCAACAGGAGTTTCATGCATCTTGGTGCTGGTCTGAGTGTGGGCCTCAGCGGTCTGGCAGCCGGGTTCGCCATCGGCATTGTGGGCGATGCCGGTGTGCGAGGCACTGCCCAGCAGCCCCGGCTTTTTGTGGGCATGATCCTGATCTTAATCTTTGCTGAGGTGCTGGGGCTTTACGGCCTCATCGTGGCCCTCATCCTATCTACAAAATAAGTGTCTGCATCAAACATCATTTCATTCATTCCACATCAAAGCAGCAAGAACAAATAGGAGATTTTCACCTACTTCCATTACACCCCATGGGTCTGACAGGATAGGATGGCGACAGAAACATGTTGGCGCTCGACTCTGACAGCTGTGTCCTCTAGATGTGATTTATCCATATTGTTAAAGCCATCCAGTTGTGTCAGGTCCTGTATGTACAGAATGGGCATGAAGATGTACTGGTTGTTATGGGATGATGTGTGGACAGTCTGCTGTTGTCTGATCTTAACCTGTACAGTGATCCAGAGTCCCCCTTGTAAATGTAGTAACCAGTCTGTGCTGTGAGTATCAATGTTTACCCCTCTGCCCATACCCCTCCTTCAGTTCTTGTTTTATGTTGGTGGTTTTGAGCATCATCCTCAGTTTTGAGAGTGCTGAAAAGTCGTGCATATTAGTATTTATTTTATGTTCTTTTTTTTGGGACTATTTATTTTTTTATCACAGTGGTGAGGAACTGTCAACTTTTTTTGCACTATTTATGGAAAGCTATGAAGATTTTGACTGTCTAAATGGAATAATGTTTATTGAATACCCTATATACATAAGTTATCTGTGTATAGTTACATTTATTGCACTGTGGGAGTTGTAGGTGCTTGGAACTCCTCTGGACGTGGTGTGATTATTAATGGAAGATGTCCACATGTTGGTACTGTATGTGTGTGTGTACATGTATGAATGACCCAAGTGTATAACGTGTGCAAGGGGATTTATGTTTACTATAACATTCTCAAACACTAGTATTGTTTACCTGTAGTGCTGCTGTCTTTATTTTTGTTTTAAGGTAAGAGCTCACTCTTCAGCCATGCCTGTCAGATTTCCAAATAAAACTCAACCTCCTCCAGAATGTCTTTGTCAAGCTTTTTATGTCTACTATTACTAAACCTGTTTCCTTGATATTTAGACTTCTAATCAGTCGATAGCACTTCACTGTAAATGGAGTCGGAAATGTTTGTCTTGATCTCTCACTTGCTATAGATCAGTGATAATCCAAAAAGTCCTGTGTAAGAAAGGGTAAAAGAAAATCTTACTTTCTTTAAAACACGTAAGTATGGCTCAGAGAATGTGACCAGGACAGAACCAACACAAACAATTACTGTATCAAAGATAAACTGCAGGGTGTGCAGTTAGCCATGACAGCAGGGCATGGGTGTGCAAACGATGTGGGGTGGATACCGGCTGAGATGACGCACGTGGACAATATTTTATAATGTGGAATGCCAGAGATGGCCTAGACAAGAAGTCCCCATTACAATGAAATGGCATAAATCAGGGGCGTTGCTAGACATAAAGCTCTACTGGGGAGTAGGACCTCCATTACTCAAATCACAGCTATTTTTTTTGTGAAAGAACTACTGGTAAAGGTAAAATGTAGAGATATTAATCTTTATGAAAATATTTATTTCAACATACATTAAGAACATTATCAACATCTTTCTCCATACTTTCCCTTCCTGCCTCAAGTTCACTTGTTTGTTAAATGTCTATAAAATAAACATTATTTGGCCTGTGTGACACGAGCATCAGATATATTATAGGCTATTAAATGCAGAATGAATAGTCCTGGCCACTTTATTAGGCACACCTGCACAATTGTAGGCACTTCAAAAAAAGAAATTCAAGTTAGGTTGCAGTACTAAGGTGATTGTCCTATTAGGTATTCATGTTTCCACTTTGGTGAAATTGTCATAAATTCAGTTATATGTTTATTATTGAGTTCGTAGTTAAAAGTAGTGTTGTACTGGACTACATTATATTCAGAGGTGTTCCTAATATTCTGACCCTCTCATCTATGTAGCTGGGGAGGACAAATAAATAGAGATGCTTCTAAATATAATGTAGTCCAGTACAACACCACCTTTAATAAAGGTAATAAATATAATTAAATTTATACATTTATGACAATTTCACCAAAAAAAGAAAATTGAGCTTCACAAACACAGATGTTAAGACTTTGCAACCTGATTAGACCTCCAGTCCGGTGGACGCTGGGTGGAGCTCTGCTAACTGTAGGGCTGAAGCAACTAGTTGATTAGTATGCATTCACAAATAATAATAATAATAATTATTATTATTATAACAATAATAATAATAATAATAATAAAACCTGGGTTTGCTTCCGCGTTGTGCGGCCCACTGCACGTGCGCACATGTTGTTCCAGTCGCAGGCAGGCAGGCAAGTGTGAGCGAGCTTAGTGCGTTCTGGACACGGGACAGCTCGTTCATGAATGTCACGGTAGCATTAGCGAATCGGTGAGACGTTATTTCTGCTCGTAACAGCAATAATTTGACAAATAAAGGTATTGCTCTTCAGTTTTTTGGTTCATTGCGTGTGGCTTTACAAGTAGATAATTCATCAGCTGTTACCTTTTATGAAGAACAATTGAACATGGCATCTCTCTTTTTTCTAACATTTAACTCTGCATTGCTCCAACATGAGTTTTGCCTATGACTTCCTCTGGTTGGTAGTAGGCTACTGATATTTTTGAATAGTCTTTCATAACATTGTATCAATTTTCATATGTCTGATATTACTTAAATGTATAATAGATACATTGGTGAAGCTTCTTTATTTGTAACTGTGAAATAAATCCCATACCATAATCTGTAAATCCAAGAAAACCTGCAAATATTAGAGTATGAGAAAGTGAAACTAGAGAGAGATTTTCTTGACATTTTGCTTATGAAAAAAATTGATTACTCAACAAAGCAGCTTAATTATTTTTCTTTCAATGATTCCCCCAACTCCTCATATACAATCTTTCATTGGGTAAAGTACAGGGATTATGTAACAGAAGCTGCATTTGGACAGTAACTTTATTCAGTTTCAGAGCTATAGCTTAATGCTACAGATACAAACTGTTAGCAAAAGGATACACAATGACCACAAAGAGATGCAAAACAAACACTAAAAAGACACAAAAGATCCCTTACACTCATGTGTCTTCTCCCTTTCTTTATCTTTCTCTTACATGCATACAAAGGTGGTCCTGACGTCACCGTTGGTGGTGCCTGAGGTGGTGCAGTTGCACAAGAACGGCTGGTATGGTGAGTTATGTTCCCATCAGCTTGCATCTGAATAAATATAGCCTATTTAAATTAATGTAACAAACAGTAGGATTCCTGCCCCTAACCATGTATTAAAGAAATCCAAGTCTGCTAAACAAATTAATGAGTGGACTTATTAAGCTTTTCTTCACTCCAGTTCAAGCTCTTTACCTGCTGCTGGATTAAAAGGGTGGCTTTGCTCTTTATTTACCTGTTGCTATAATGAATCTTAGTATCAAAGCTCCATTGATGATGGCTTTTTATAGTCAAGACATACTGTATGTGTTTCTTTATATGCATACATGAAGCCACAAAAGGGAAATTTAGGAAACTTAATTGTAACTGTTTTGGTTTATACTGTACAAGCTGTAGCATAACTGATCTAGTTTATATATTTTTATATATTTACTTGATACTTACTGTAAATGTGTATTACTTATCAGAAAATTAAAGCAAACATAAGAGCATCTAGAATGTAATCTAAGGTGCCTGTGAGATTTTGGGCACCGATGTGAATTTTTTGTTAATTTATGCTTATCAATTTCTTTACCAAGCCGATTCATTTCACCATTAATCTACCAAGATCTAATCAAGCTAAAGTCAAGGTCAGATTTGATGTGTACTGGAAGCTTCCTGTGCTGTGAGCTCCTCCCAACAGCTGCTCGTCATTGTTTACGGTCAGACTAACGTAAAGTAGGTCATGGAAAAGGGAAGCTTAGCTTGCTAGCTATTAATTCCCAGTTGCTGTGTATTAAATGTATAGCAATAGCTGATATCAAGAGACAACATCTTTGTAGTGTCGTTAGTGATTTCACGTGAATGCTAGTTATGAACAACCTGCAGGTAATGTTAAATCTTTTTGTTCAGGCTTGATGGCCGCACGGAGCTAACGAAAGCTAACTGGCTCGTTTACGCTAGCTATCTGCATTACCTGCCAAGTTATTCCGCCTGTACTTGGCCAACAAGCCGTGAGTGGTAGTTAATAACATCTACTCATGTAGTGGTCTGTATATATATATATATACACACACACACACATATAACCATAGGTCTGACTTAAACTCTGATGCCTCTGACCTTGTTATAGCTTGCTACATGTTTACTGCATGCGCGGTGCAAACGCTTCATAACGTTACTGTAGGTAGTTAGGGTTAGCTGCTCTGTTTTGTTAGGCTAGGTGGCTAACTGGAGCTAGTTAGAACAACAACACTCGCACGTTACTGTAGGTAGTTAGGGTTAGCTGCTCTGTTTTGTTAGGCTAGGTGGCTAACTGGAGCTAGTTAGAACAACAACACTCACACGTTACTGTAGGTAGTTAGGGTTAGCTGCTCTGTTTTGTTAGGCTAGGTGGCTAACTGGAGCTAGTTAGAACAACAACACTCACACGTTACTGTAGGTAGTTAGGGTTAGCTGCTCTGTTTTGTTAGGCTAGGTGGCTAACTGGAGCTAGTTAGAACAACAACACTCACACGTTACTGTAGGTAGTTAGGGTTAGCTGCTCTGTTTTGTTAGGCTAGGTGGCTAACTGGAGCTAGTTAGAACAACAACACTCACACGTTACTGTAGGTAGTTAGGGTTAGCTGCTCTGTTTTGTTAGGCTAGGTGGCTAACTGGAGCTAGTTAGAACAACAACACTCGCACTCAAAGGTCATGTTTTCCCTGCTGGTGGCAGTGATCTGTGGACTGGAAACGTACTGATGTTAACGTTTTGTGTTACGTTAAGTAGCGGTGATGATGATGTGTGTGCAGCCCCACAGTCGATATATTTGTGGTAGGCTGAGGTGAGATAATTTTCTGCTGACACAATTACTTAATATAAGAAGAAACTGCAATTAAAACTGAGATAGCAGGATCAAATGGAATTTCTTATTGGTGTAAGAAATAGTATTTTTCTCTGAAACATACAGAAAACCAGGATAACATTAAGAAACCAAGTTATGTATATATCACAAGGTATGCACATAAGGTAAACAGTTCCAGAGCACATGCAGTGCTTTAAACTAGAAACAGCAGTTTAAAATCTATCCAGGCTATTTGTTATAAAAGACTTGTCTTAAGTGTCCCTACTTATTAATACACATTGCCATTTGTTTTCCAGCAGCTGTTTTGATGCTGTTCTTTCAACATCTGGACTAAACCTGTACTGACTGTCAGGTTCTTCTACCGGTGAGACTTTGTTGCTGATATGTCTAGACGAAGCAGGAACAGTCGTGCTTGGAGATATGTTTGGGGTGGAATACGGCGGGATGCAGATGCCCGGACACTGGTGTTGGCTTCTGAAAGTGATACGTGGAGCTATGACCGCTTAGAGGTAAGCATACTATATCTGAACAAATACAGAGCACCAGTGGACATGTACGTTTTGTGTCCTATGATTCACTTGTTTGCACTCTAGACAGGCAATAGGATATGTTGCTGTGAGAAGGCTGCTAAATGTTCAGTTATTTACATGCTTTGTATCAAAAGTAATCATTTTCCAAAGGAAACAAATGTACCGTAATGTCTGCCTTTTAAATTAAGTCAAATTTTCACTTGTATATTTTCCAGTGCAATACCAGTTTTTTTTTTGTAGCATGCTGACATCAAAACCCATTCTCTGTAGTTACATAAGTGATGCTGCTGGTATTTGATTTAGTGCTTTTTTTTTTTCTTCATCTTTGCTCCCAAGTATAGTGACTCAGACTCTGAGGCGGACTTTTCAGCAGTGATGGTCCCTCCAGTCCCCAGTGCAGTGCCTGTCACTGGAGAGTCCTACTGTGGCTGTGATTCCCAGGCTGAAACCAGCTGCAACCCTCGTCTACGAGGTTTTCGTCAAGTTAAAGACTGCCACTGTGGAGAGGATGACCAAGGTATAAGATAGCTGCAGCATTTCAAAGACAAACTTACCACTTATCAAAAAAAAATAATTTATTGTGTTATTGACTGTGAATGACTTCTGATGTTTCAGATTTTGATTGGGTGTGGGATGCTAACAGTCGATCGACAGCAACGTTACTGAGCTGTGACAATCGCAAAGTGAACTTCCACTCTGAATACAGCTGTGGTACAGCTGCAATCCGTGGCTCCAAAGAGCTGGTTGAAGGGCAGCACTTCTGGGAAATCAAGATGACGTCCCCGGTGTATGGAACAGACATGGTAAACCTCTACTTCTTACAGGTCTTATAATGTAAATTCATTTTCCAAAATAATTTCTGAGTAGATCAGTCTGAGACATGAGATTTATATGTGAAGCTAAAGCAATTTGTTTTGTTTTTTTTCTAAATTTTTTATTTGTGTATAGATGGTTGGCATTGGTACTTCTGATGTCAACTTAGACAAATACAGACACACATTCTGCAGCCTGTTGGGGAAAGATGCCGACAGCTGGGGTCTGTCTTACACTGGTAGGACCAACACAAGATGCTATAATGTAGCAGTAACTGCAATAAATGCTTATTGAATGAGTTAGACATCATTGGTTGTCTTCCGTTTTCAGGCTTGTTGCATCATAAAGGAGACAAGATGAACTTCTCTTCTCGGTTTGGACAGGGTTCCATCATCGGAGTCCATCTGGACACGTGGCATGGCACACTCACTTTCTTTAAGAATCGAAAGTGTATAGGTTAGTCCTAGGGCCCGGACTGATCACAGTGCTGGTAGTTTGATTACTGTTTTAGTTGATCTCAGCAATCAGATTCTCTTTTGATGACGATTTCATACTGATGCTGAGCAACATACTGATATGAATTCACCAGGATTGTTTTTATTTAAGTTTACATTAGTCAAGGAAAGCGTGGGAATAAAAACTGAGTTTGTCACCTTTCTCCTTTCTCAATCCAGGTGTTGCTGCCACAGAGCTACAAAATAAGAGGTTTTATCCGATGGCGTGCTCCACGGCAGCGAAGAGCAGCATGAAGGTGATCAGATCCTGCTCTGCACCTACATCCCTGCTGTACCTTTGCTGCGCTCGCCTTCGCCAGCTGCTGCCGGACTGTATAGACACCCTGGATGTGTTGCCACTGCCGCCAGGCCTTCGTCAGTTGCTCCAAAACAAACTAGGTTGGGTGCTCAGTCTCAATAGTGGTGCCACAGAAGAAACCCCAGACGGGCTGGAGCACCCATCACGTTTGCCTGTTACCCCCTTGGCTGGACCATCCTCCTCTGAGAGCGACTCAGAGGGTTGTACATCTGACCCCGAAGCTTGTCAGAGGAAGAGATGCCGCTGGACATGACTGGACAGTTTGAAAACTACCTCCTCTGAAACGCTGGTAGATGTTACTGTCCTCTGGCATCTAATCTCACGTTCCTGACCTACTGTAAGCTTTCCTCAACACCAGTGTTACACAGTAGTAAAGATAGTAATCTGGAACAGTTGCTCAGAAGGAGTAGTCTGTAGGTGGAAAACTGGCATATTTCTGCTGGCATGTGATCTTCCATGCCTTTCAAACATCTTCATGCTAATCATGCACTTAGTATCATTAGCATAATATCATCATAGCTTCATTGCATAATATATGGTAATATATGGTGATATTTTGTTACCTAGCATAATCTGTTGCCATTCATATATGGGGATTAGCGATGTGTGGGAATGGTATAGTAAAGTGTACAGTGTAACACTGAATTTGATTATGGCCAAATTTTGGTGGTCTTTGTGGCATATTTGCAAAAATGTGGTTTCAAAAATGAGACTTTATAGATGTTTTCTGTGTTTTCATCCTGTATGCAAATCATTTATGTTGTTTTCAAACTAAATGATGTCCATGCATTATCAGAGTGCTTTGTTATCTACTATTCTGGCATCAGCAAGTTCCTTTTAGGTTGCCGAAGTGAGAATCAGTTGGTATGCTTTATTTCTTACCAGCACGTCATACACACCACTGATTACTCAGTATTATTTTTCTTGAAAGGTTACAAATGAAATGTTTGTTGTATTCATGGAAACATCCATCTCTCATCAGCTTTTTGAAGCCTCCTGTGGAACAGTCATTCTCCTTGTTTGTAGACCCAATAGATTTCCTCTTTTTTACAAGATGTAAGCACTACAGATTATTATTTAGTGCAGCTCTTTTAAATCAGATTATAAAATAGGGCACTCAGATGAGACTGCCAAACATATAAGTAACTTTGTGTTGCTGTTACACCTTTTAGAACTTTTTAAATGAAAATAATTTTAGATGATGAGCAGCTTTAATGTTAAACTTTTGTGTACTGAACTGTTTCATCCATTTCCTCAACAACTCCTCATCACTAAGGTCGTATGTATAAGGCTAAAAACACATTTTGCATGTTACGCCACTGTCTGGTGACAATCACAGCTCTGACTGAAGCTTTGTTTTTAGCCATATTTTGTCATAACTGCATCTTTTGGAACATATTAAGCACAAGAAAGAACAGTCGAGAGATGGACTGTGGTGCCTGAGTGATTTTCTGCAGATATTTTGATACTCTGGGAAAACTTGTTGAGAAATAAAATATTTTACAGAGTGCTGGTGGTAGATCGTGAATGACTGTGGAGGGGAACATTTTTCCTGGATCAGATCTGTAAATATTTTGTTTTGGTTTTTGTTGAGTACAGGACTGTAATGGTATAAGTGTAATAATGGTGCTTGTCCCAGGTGTTGAAGTTACAACTGCTGTCTCAGTCACCACCCTCTGATTGTGTCCACTCTGTAAGGTTAAGTTGATATACACAACAATTTCAGGTACTATGCAATGCAAGCGTTGTCTGTGGTAGTGGTTTTTAGTAGGAATACTTGTATCAGGATGTTATTATGCAGACAGTGGTACCAGAGGACCATACTCATCAGTCATGAGTAGACATGACACACCTAACTCCCTCTCCAGTTGTATAATGATTTATCTGAGCCCCCTCCCTGTAGACCCAGTAATGTAATTACCAAGATTTTCATTGTAGTCCTGTAAAAGTGGTTTTGACTTCACATTGATGTATCTGAACACTTTTTCCTTGCTGTTATACTGTAAATATGAAAAATTTAAAAACCTTCTTCTGTAAAATGCTGTTTTAAAGATACTATAGATGAAGGCGTTGACTCGCCTTTTTCAGTGTAAGTTAGAATGATTCTCAGCTGAAAATAAAATGAATACTAAATATGCACAAAGGGCTGGACTTGTTTATTTATGACCAAGAAAATAATTAGGTTTTACTCAACTTTGTAACTTCCAAGATTAGAACAATATTTGAGATTTTCTTTTGTTTGATAGAAGTTATTGATGTGCTGTGGGCATATTTTTGTATTGATGGCAGATAACCATTTAAATGTAACTGACTCTTGCTGTGAATGTGTAGCAGCTAGCTTTTTCTGTCAAATCCCTCACATGACACAGTCATCTGCTCTGTTCTCTGCACGTTCATTGGAGAGGTTTTAGTTTTTTCAGTATTTAAAATGGGGCTTTGTTTCATGCAAAGCCTATACTGTCTGGTGTCAGTTTAATGCTGTTCTTTATATCTGGAGACATAATTCAAAATCTCAGGGCTTTATAAACCGCTACGATTTCATAAAATCCATTTTATTTTATTGATGGTACCCCTTATAATTTAATTATCAATGCAGTTAAATGCACTGTATAAATATGATTTAATTGTTCCTTCATGCGGAACAATTTCAGCACTCGCTGTTCACACGGAACACATTATGTTCGGACCAAGTGAGCGGAAGTTGTGTTGCTTCATTCCTTGCTTGCTTGCGGAGGTCGAGTGGAGTTGATCTCGCTTTTCAGGGTCGAGTAGGTATTTAAATGACAAGCATTTCCAGGGTACAAGCAATATCGGCAGTTCAGAAAGATAACTGTAAATCAATTAGTTTGTTGTTAGTTACATGTGATTTTATAATTTGGTTTACCATCTAATGCTAGCTAACAGCTAACTCGGATTAGCCTTCATACATTGTGTTCATGCATTCCTCAGTTTTACAAACAGTCGTTTCTCCTCTAGCCAACAAGCCAAAGAGTTACTTTAAGGTCATGTGTAGCTGAATACATGTCCACTCTTGCAGGATAGACGTTGCTTGCTGTGTATCAGCTGGGATTGTGGAGGAGCTGCTCTGCAATTCACAGTCATGGTGAAAAAGAAGCCCCCTCGCCTCATAGCCGAAATGGCTCGGAAGATCCGGGCGTACCGAGAGCTGAAGTCCCGGCCGCGGGACTCCCAGAAGTACGCTCTGGACTATGATACAATGAGGCGGCCTCACACGGGGAAGATGCTACCCGTGATGGCCTGGCAAGATGTCCGCAGGGAGTCTCGCCTCTTCTCCCTGCTGGCAGGTATGAGGCTGTTCGGAGTGGGACGCCTCTTCACCCGCAAGTCCTGGCTGGAGGACCACGCAGAGCCCAGCTACTGGCAGATCACCAAGGTTAAAGTGGACTACACAGCTGAGGTGAGAGGAGGCCACATCCATTCACTGTGCCTGAATGTTAAGTCTGCATATTGTCATGCTTAACATGTCTAGCAATGATTTGGCAGGCTATCGTCTAACCAGTGCAGCTGATCTTTGTGTGTGTGTTTTCTAGAACATGGATCATGGCAAGGCATGGGGGATCCTCACATACAAAGGTAGGATTGGACCAGTTGATCAGATTTGAAACTAGGAGTGTATTCATACAGGTGGTTGAATAACCATTTCTCATGTTGAAACTGGTAACATACTGTTGGAACAGTCCTATCATAAATATTAGATATGTGAAATATTCTGGGTGATGATGGTTGAACAGCAGCTGAAAATACTTTAAACTTAATTTAAAATATTTTAGAAGATTTAAAAAGTGGAAATGTAGTTTAGCATAGCATTTTTGGCACTAAATTATGTGTTGAAATACAGTTATTAAATGCTGTTGAGTAATTTTTAAAAAATATAAAACAGGCATCTAAAAATTTATATTCAGTTTTAACCTAGCTAAATGCTTTTTCAACTGAAAATCACCAAAATCATTTGGATGTTAGGTCGACAAATAAACGTATCCATTTGGATTCATCTTCTGTCACCAGCACTATGTCCCCATCAGGTTCCAGTTCAATGAATATTATTAAATATATATCTCTAAACAAACTGCATGCAGTAATGTTGTTGCGTTTTGTGCTTGGCAGGAAAACAGGAGAACGAGGTCAAGGAAGTGAACAAGGTGATGTATCATGACTGGCGCCTGGTTCCTAAACACATAGAGCAACAGTTTAGGGACTTTGAGCCACTCCCTGAGCCACCTGTGCGCTATGTCCCCTATCCTCCGCTGCTCCGTGCCATGATGCTAGCCCAGCACAAGAAAGCCTATGGTAGTATACTGACCGAGGAGCCTGCCTTGCCTCTGAAGACGGATGTCCTTTTCAGAAAAGACTATTTTCTTAAGCAGGAACAAGAGAGGCAGAGGGAGGCTGGGACAGAGGTGTGATGCTCCTCTGTGAATGTGGTCCTTGGACATTTTGAACAAAATCAGTGTTGACAGAAGCAGCCAGCGTGCCCTTGCCTCAAAGATTCATTCTGGACTCAAATGACTTCTCTGCTATTTTCATCTGAAGCAGGCCTCTGTGGGTGTAATGTGTCACAGTGTGATGTGCTAAATATTAAACTTAATTTTGATTTGATTTATTCTTTCAAGCATGTAAAGACAGTTGATATGTCAACACACATAATTTTACACATATCCAACAAATGCTAATCCAATATCAATTTGCTTATACCTAGTACATGCTTGAATGGAGTAGGAAGAAGTCAGACTTATCCAGTCCTACCCCATGACATCATCTTATCATTGGTTTGCAAGCAGTATCTCTACATAAATAATTATCTTCTACACCACACAAGTAATATACTAAAGAATTATTACAAAGTATTAACATTCTTACACCACACCCACAATGTTCCATCTAATTAATCAATGAGCCTGTTCTTGCATATATCTTGATTGACACATACCTTTATATTTATGTTTAAACTCGTCAATTCTATTACTATTTTTTATGTCCACACTTAAATTATTCCACAGTTTTACCCCACTTATGGAAATACAAAATCTTTTTTTTGGTTGTACGTATAGCATGAACTTTTAAATTTAACTGACC
>NW_018127915.1:1887864-1891842 GCF_001952655.1 Monopterus albus
TAATGTCCTCCATCAGGTCGGTAATGGCCAAAGATGTTGATCGGTTCGACCTAAAACCGTATTGACAATCAGAAAGGATTTTATGTTTATCAATAAATGTGTCTAATCTGTTATTAAAGAGTTTTTCCATGATTTTTGAAAACTGTGACAACAGAGAAACCGGTCTATAATTTGTGAAGTTGTGCTTATCACCAGATTTATACAGTGGAATAACCTTTGCTATTTTCATATTATTGGGGAACTGACCAAGTCGAAACGACATGTTAAAAACATGGGTTAATGGTTTGCATATCCCCTCAATTACCCATGTAACAGTTGTCATAGTGATACCATCACTATCACTAGATGTTTTGTTACCACATTTATTCACTATCTCTATAATTTCCTTTTCAACTATGGGCTTCAGAAACATAGAACACATGTTCCTTTCACTTAAGGTAAAATATTACTGCTGTAAGAGGTTTTTTTTTTGGATGCTCATTTTGGAGGCTGTAGTTTATGCTGAAGGCAGCCTACACAAACACCTCTGTTTAATATAGTACTGTGAATACAGTTGAATCAGCACCTCTCTAGAACAGTTAGGACAAAAAGTGAACCACCAAACCACCTTCTTGAGGGAAGATGCAGTACTGTTGGATAAGACAGCATGATGTAGCTACAGACTGTGAAAAATGAAAGGAAAACCCAACATAATGTCTTAGAAAGGTGGTGGGCCACCACCAGAACAGCTACAAGTCTCTGAACACCATTTTTTCAAAACATATTCCCTCATTTGGCGTTTTGATGATGGTGATGGAGAGCGCTGTCTAGCATGTCGGTCCAAACTCTCCCACAGCTGTTCAGTTGAGTTGAGATCTAGTGACTGTGAAGGCCACAGTATATGAGTCGCATAATTTTCACTAAGCATCAAACCATTCAATGACCCCTTGTGCCCTATGGATGGGGGCACTATGATGCTGGAAAAGATCACTCCCATCATGATGTTCATGTTTCATCATAGGATAGAGGAGATGATCACTCAGAACAATTTTGTATTGATTTGCATTACATGGACCCAAACCATGGCAGCAGAATGCCCTCCACAGCACAACAGAGGTATCAGATCCCCTTACTGGGGTCCAGCATTCAGATTTTTCCTTTAATTTGTCACCAATATGTAGGTGTACCTAATAAATTGCAGACTGAGTAGCAGACAAGATTGACTTACCATCATTTAATTTTGACTTCATATCTCATAGTTTTCAAGTAGCACCAGCGGTTTCTGTTTTTTTTTTTAACTTTCTTAAAAATCATTTTAAACTTTAAAACGAAATTCTTTGGCTGTTTCGGCCGCTCCTCGTGAACTCGCCTCGGAGCACCACGTGCCCGTGTTTAAAGAACGTCCTATGGAAATTGCGCGCGCGCGCACGTATTAATTCCCTCCTCATTCCAGTGTGCTCCTCCGTCCACCAGCGACAATGATCTGCGTGTTTCTGTCATTATTTGCTCGCATCTTTCAGTCAGGTTGGTGATATATCTGTCCACACCCTGTTTAACATTCAGGGCCCTTTAGTTTGGGTTTCACGCCGGATAATGTGCTCACAGTGCCCGCGATGTGTGTGGGAGCGTGAGATGGAGAGTCAGCGGACAGATGCCTCGGCTATAGGCTAATGTTACGATAGCTAGCCGATACAGAAGGACCTGAACTGGTGAAACAATACAGGCAAGGAACTTTAAGCAGAGCTTTTCACCATGGGAGCAGTGTTCAGTGAGCCGGCTATGGTGTGACTGATGATACACAAACGGTTTGCGCTTTATTCACAGATAATGGTAAAATACGTCTTAGCATGCAGGTTCTGTGGTACTAACACGTGTAAGCCTATTGTTAGCTACTGTTCTAACGTCATACTTAGACACCTTGTCTAACCAGTAGTGTAGTTCATGTGTGTTCACTGTCAGTGGACTCACCCTCCTATTGGCGTTAGTGCGCTGCCGTTGGTGCCATGCAAATGTGCACGGATTGAAGAATCCAACAATAAATAGAAGGGAGGGGGGATGGACTCAGTTTCCACCTACATTTTTGGGTTGACAGAATGGTAAATACCCGAAACAACAGAAATGTGTGATGATGGAGGTAGATTTTTATTGTGTGTATGGCTGTTTACAGGCAGCCTGCAAGCAAAACATATATGAATCTGGGTGTCTTTACACATGGATTAGACATGTATGAACTGAGAGGTAAATACAGCTGTCATTAATGGCCGAGTTGTCAGTGACCTCACAGTGTCAACTTTGTGTGGTTCAATGCAAACGCACATTTTCCTTCACCACTAAACCAATATTAGTCTCGTCTACTGTCTGTAGAGATTAATCCAAGCTGCTTTGGCTCTGTCTGGTAATGGCCCATAGCTGTTCAAAAACAGTCACCGCTTTGGTTTTCCCCTTCAATTTTGTCATATGTTATGTGGCTCTAGGGTGGACCGGGGTGAAGGAGCGCACCTTCATTGCTGTGAAACCAGATGGTGTGCAGCGAAAACTGGTGGGAGAAATCATACATCGCTTTGAGAAGAGGGGGTTCAAGCTGGTGGGCCTCAAACTCCTGCAGGTATGTAGAGAGTAGGTCTGTACATTGTGCCAGGAGACTCCTTACTTCTAAAACGGTTTCCTTTCCTAAGTGATCCAGGCTACTATACCTGCCAACTGAACGTGTGCCTGTCTTGTATGTGTTTGTGAACCAGGCATCTGAGGGTCTTCTCAAGGAACATTACTGGGACCTGAGGAGTAAGCCCTTCTTCAGTGGACTGATAACCTACATGAGCTCTGGACCAGTTGTTGCAATGGTGAGATTCTTCAACATAGTGTACATATGTCCACATTATACTAAAGCAGGGTGGCCAATTCTGGTGCTCGATGGCCGTTGCCCTGCTTGTTGTCCAACTATCCCCGCCCTACCCACTGCTGATTACCTGGATCAGGTGTGTTCAGTCAATCAGAAGCTGGACGATACCATCTTAGATGACGGCGGAGTGAGGAAAGACAAAGTGGACGCTGCCTTCGAGGACCAGAATTGCCCACCCCTGTTATAAAGACTTTCAGGAATCCAGGGGACTGAAGCAAAGCAGCTAATGTTGAGCCATCTGTAAGAGTCAATAGACATTTTTAACAGTTCGACATTGTTTAAAAGATTAACCTTCCAGCATGGAACATAAAATTTGTTGACAAAACGTGACTTAAATATGATCGTGTGTATGGAGTGATTTTGTTAAATGTTGACTTGAGGCTCACCAAAGCAGAACAGTTTGAAAGCAACGAAGTTTGACACATCTGATAGTCCAAAGTTTTGTACGGTATTTTACAAAGGCATTAGCAGTGCCTGGTGGAGACATGAACCTTTCTGTTTGTTCAGGCGTGGCAGGGTTTGGACGTGGTCAAGACTGCGCGTAAGATGTTGGGAGAGACCAACCCTGCAGACTCGCTGCCTGGAACTGTCAGAGGAGAGTACTGTGTGGAAGTGGGCAGGTAAGATCTCCTGATGATTCGGTTCTCTGCAGGAAAATGGGAGGAAGAATTATATTTTTATGTCACAAACTTCCTCACTGACTATTGACTCTTTACATGTTTGACTTGTTTACTTTCTCTGTTCTCAACTCAACTCAACTTTATTTATATAGCGCTTTACCACAGCACAGCTGACCAAAGCACTTAACATATCATACAAATATAAAAACAACACATAAAAAGCTATAAACAATAATATAAACACTAACACCACAGACAGAGTGTCATTCCTGGTCAAACGCCAATGAATAGAAGTAGGTCTTCAAATAAGACTTAAAAGTGGACAGTGAGGGGGCCTGCCTAATATAAAGCGGCAAGGCATTCCATAGGTTTGGACCTATCACAGCAAAGGCTCTGTCCCCCCTAGTTTTCCGCCTGGCCCTTGGTGCCTCCAGAAGAAGCTGATCTGCTGATCTGAGGCACCGCGATGGATTATACGGA
>NW_018127915.1:1893295-1900742 GCF_001952655.1 Monopterus albus
CTAGTGCCAAGCCAGGGTTCCATCCTAGTTTTAGGCCGCACGATTTTCATCGGGGCCACAGAGTCCAGTATAAGGCTGCATTGGAGGCACGGTCTTGGACATTATTAATAGTAGTTTGTCTTCTGGTGTTGTGCCTGGTTATTTTAATGCATTTACCTTTGTTGTCTAAATGTAGGAATCTGACCTGACTGTGGCAATGACTAAATAATCCTGACACAAAAATAGAACCAGGTGATTGAAACAAACAAAAAAAAGGACCAACATTATTTAAGAAAATTCAGAATCCTTATTTTTTATGGCTGGGGGAGGCGCTTCTTGGGGGGGTTGTAGTTTCCGGAGTTTGTGTGAGTGTCCTGATCGCTTTTGTGTCAACTCCGCATTGCAGGAATGTGATCCACGGCAGCGACTCTGTGGAGAGCGCCCAGAAGGAAATCTCTCTGTGGTTTCACCAGAACGAGCTTCACTGCTGGGAGGATGGCAGCAGCCAGTGGATCTACAACTGATTGCCGTCCTGTCCTGTCGTCGTATCAGTCACTACAAGATGGATCGTATCATACCTCAGAGGAGTATGTGTCTGGCTTTAATAGCTTGTAGCCACAGACGTGTCATCGCTGCCTTGCTTGATGCTTCTTTTTTCATACATTTTCAAATGTTTTTGTATCTGTATGTTTCTGAGGTGAGCTGACATGACAGAGTGAAGTGCAGTAAGTGAGCAATGACTTAACAGTGTCTGCTTGTGTTTTTGTTTAGTCCAGAACACCAGCTCATGTTAGTTTTAAAAAATCACATTGGTTTGAAGCAATAAGGTCACGATTCGTTATGTTTGTCATGAGAAAGCACGTTGGGAAAATGGCTGCAGAGTTAACAACTTGACCAAACTTAAATGGTCTTATACTTGTATAGCGTCTTTCTACGCTTTTACAGCACACTCAAAGCGCTTTCACATTATTCGGCCATTCACCCATTCGCACTCACGCACTGGTGACATCACCGGGAGCAACTGGGGGTTTAGTGTCTTGCTCAAGGACACCTCGACATGTTGACTGGACAAGACGGGAATCGAACTGCTAATCCTCCGGTTAGGAAACGACCTGCTCTACCTCCTGAGCCACAGCCGCCCCACTTAACACAGTGCAAAGTATTTGATCAGTCAAACAGCTAAATTAGTTGCCAGCTTTATTTTTTGTCTGAAAACTGACACTTGCACTGTCACTTGGAATAAGTGCCATTAATTTCAAGGTGAAAAATTTGCCAAATCTACATTTCCTCTGTAGAAGGGGAGCAATAAAGAGCAATTAACCAACACAGTTATTGCCTTATTCCACTTTTGATTTTCAGTTCCCTGTACGTCTTTTAAATTCCAATTCTTCGTATCGCTTGAAACTACTTGAACCTAATTATGGGTAGAAGTTTTAAAATATGTTTAATGCATTCCTGGTTTTATTTCCTGGTTTCCGGTGGTTTTATTTAAGTTGCCAGGCTCAGTTTCTAAGTGAATTTGTGCTGAAAGAAATTTGTTTATGTATTGTTTTGTAAAAAGATTTGGTCACCTTGAGGCTTTTCTAAAATGCTGTGGATTCTGTGGGAAATGTTAAATCTGATCTTGCCATCCTTTTATAAACATTGCTTAGTGTAAAGAGAGATGCACATGCATTTTATTCAGCACACGTTTAATATTTAATCCACACAGAGATCAATGCATGAATTTCCATACTGAACAAAGAGGATCAGCTTCAGTGTGTCTGGACATTTACAATAATCCCTGTACACATAATGACAGTGCCGCCGTTCACCTGCTTCGCACCAACCCGTCAGATGATAGAAATGAGTTTTAGACTGAACTGTCGACGTGTTAAATTCAACCCCTTGGTCAGACCTCACTGAACTGAGTCCTCTGATTTACACTGGGCTGCTGTGGGGAGGGGGAATGGGGACCTATTTTCATTTGATGTAACATGTTCTTAAATCGGGATGTTTCAAAATAGAGGTAAGATGGGATGCAAAGTATTTTAGGTACTGGCCAAAAGAACCCTTTAACATGAATTTGGCTTTGTTTGTCTCATGTTTACTGATCTTCACTTACCCTCTAAAAACCATCTGCAACAACCTTAAAGCTGAAACAAGTTTTCTGAATGCTGTCAAAGACTATTGAACAATCAAGGGTCATCTCATGCCAAACACGGTAATGGATTGCTGCATTAATCAGACCTGATATCTTGTTGAAATGCAAGTCACTGTTGTCATTCATGTTTTGGTACAGCTGTGGCATATTGGTGCTCTGCTCTTTGCTTTAAGATGAACTGGAAGGTCCATAGGTGAGAAACTAAATGAAGGAAGAGCAGCAGTAACTCTGGGGCAGATGCAGGACAGTTGAGGTAAATATAGGAGGAGATACAGTGTGTTTACAGAGTGAATATAAGATCAATATAGAGGAGGGAGGTAGATATGAGTCTGGGTTACAAGGCTCATGAAGATAGTTACAGTGCCTTGGGTGGGACAAACAGCATGACAGGCAGATTACTAGATCAGAGGAGGTACTTACAAGGCATTAAAGTTACAAGGTGACGGGGCGGGGGTTGGATAGAATAGTTACAAGGAACAATACACGGCTTTGAGGGTCGTTTTAGAGCCAAGGCAAAACTTTTACATGACCAGGGGTAATTACAAGGCCTGGGGGCTTTAATGAGGCGAGTGGTGCGTTAAAGCAGATCCAGGTGTCACTCAGGTATGTAAGACACCTGCCAGACGATGATGTGGCTCCGCTCAGCTTTACACAAAGCAGGCTTCATTTGTGAAGCCCCACCGTTCTCTCCCTCCTCTGTTTCATCGTCCTCTCCGTCCCCTGAGGGTGAAAAACAAAAAGTTGAGAGTTGGACTGCAGTTCAACAATAAAAAGGTACAATATTTTACTGTGCACTGTAAAAACAGCATAACTGTTCAGTTTACAGCAACAGTATTAGAAATATCAAGAACACGACTGTCAAATGTGATTATTATTTTGAAATTTCACAGGAAGCTTTGGCCTGGTGTTTGGTAGAGAAGAGGTACAGACTGGAAACAAGGCAGAGAGCTGACTTCAGAGGCTGCATGGCCATCCGGAGCCTCCGGGGCAATGTTTTTAACAAATACTTGAACTAATATGTTTCATAATGAAGAAACGTGTCCCGAGTGCAGAGGTATGTTTCTCTGATGAGATCTAGGGCACAGCCCAAGAAGCTAATCAGGGTTGGAAACTGACGGATGTTAAAGGATAACTTTTCTTAATTTGCCGTGTTTCCCCTAAAACTGGCTATGGGGACTCTATAGCCAGTGCTAATTTTGCTATATGGGCAAGTAGTTATTCAGCGAGACAGCTCAGAATAAACATTATTTCATTCAAATAATGTTTCATGCTTATCTCAGAGTCAGAAGGAAAGCAAGTATAAGATATAGCCATCACAGCTAACTGCACATGATGATCAAATCTTGTATTTGCTTTCCTTCCGAGAGATAAGCGTGTAAAGTGATTTGACTGACGTGTTTATTCTGAGCTCTCTTGGAGCCTAACTGATATAATGCTGCTTAATGCAACTTTTTGTTTCCCCAAATCTTTACAATGGAGGCAGTGATAGTGAAATTATCATTCTACCCACTTTTAGGGGAAATAGTTGGTTCAAAGAAACTGAAGCTATCCTTTAACAGTGAGTAGAGGCAATTCACTTGCTTTTAGTCTCTGTATGGAGACTGTTGAAAGTACTGTTAATATAGAAAACAACCAACCTTCTCCTTAAAGTACCTTCTCACTGTTCTGCTGGTAGCAGTGACGCACCCTGCAGTGTGAGCTGTGTGTGTGCAGGTGTGACTGCTCACCTATACGGAAGTCGATGTAGCCCTCTCCTCCGCTCAGCACCAACACGTTCTGAACACTCTGGGCCTCCGTATCTGGGGGTGCTGTGGACTCTTGTCCCTCTGATGGACTGTCCAGCACACTACCGTTTAGGGTGGCCAGAACATTGCCTGTCACACAAGGGAAAATAAAAACAAAAACAGGTTAAAGGCTAGGAAACGTAGTCAGTTACAGATGTGTGTAAGAAAAACTGAAATTGCTGGCGGTATGTTTCATGTGTAAATAAACATGACTAATAAAGGAATGCACTAAAACTGAACAAAAGCAGCGTGTATGATCATCTGGTGCATCAGCACACGGGTGGACCTTCTTTGTTCCTACCGGGTACAGAGACAAAGAACTTGACGGCATCACGGTGTCCATGGAAACAGAGCTGGGCCTGCGCCATGGAGCAGTAGGGGATGAAGCTGCCGCTACTCTTTTCAGAGCCGTCGTCACCGTATACGTGGATCACTCCACCGGAGGATGTTGGAGACACCTTGTTAGCTGAGGGAGAGGGAGTCCAGGAGTGAGACGCCAAACCAGGAATGTTTACTTTAGACATGTTAGCAAATCACAGGTGGCAGCATGACACAGACAAAGAAACGTTTCAAGAAAAACACCCACAAAATCCACATCTGTCCACAGATCAACTGAAAATAAGAAATGTTTTTAGGATAATTCAAAAACATTTGAGACAGCTAAAACACACTGAGTGTGTCTCTTATACAAACATATCTTTTAGTCAGTGATGCGATAAACCACAATGATAAATGGCATGCAAAGCAACCAATGATCTGTGTAAAAAGTAAAATCACCGCACAAAGACCTTCAGCTAAATGTTGACAGATAAAAGAGGACCGACTGAGAGCTAAACAAGCTGTAATATCACTGCTGAGGAGGTCTGTAGACGTTTGACCAGGTGAGGGCAGGCAAGAAAAGGCAAGTTCACAACAGCAGGAGGTCGGGAGCGCTCCCACTTACCCCTCAAACCCAGGAGCTGTCCCCGGTGAAGGACCACCGCTACAGGGGGAGGGTTGGAGGAGAGTGGAGGAGAAAGAGGACAGTAACAGTGTGGTTAGGAGCGAGACTGTGAAAGAGGTGAAACCACTGAGGAAAGGAAGGAAAACAGAAGGTGGGAAAAAAGATGGGGAGTTTATGGGTAGAAGTCTAAGGAACACAGATAAACAACGCTGCAGTGTGAGAGGGTGTGTGTCTGCGTGAATGAAACACTACAGGAAAAAAAATGACCCCGTTCATTTTTGCTTTTTGATAGAAAACTGATTGGCTAGTTTAGGTTACCAAACAAGAGTTTAGATTTGATACAATGGGATAAAGCTGCTGCTTGTGACAGTCATGTGTGGTAAATCTGCAAAGGCACAGCCTGTTTGTCTCTGAGTGAGGAATCCAGAAAAAGACCTACACCTCACAGTTCAGGAGTTGTGGGCCAAAGAGCAGCCACATGGTGGCGCTAAGAGAATCCACACTAAAAACAAACTGCTTGTCATGGTCAAGGGGTTTTTGGATATTCTGCTGAGTAACATCCACCCCCTTAGCAGAGGTAACTAACACTGTGTTTCATAGTGTTGCCATTGCGCTAAGGTTCATAAATGAAACTCACTCTCTGTCAGTGGGATGGAGATGATCACACCATTTCCAGTTCCTACCCAAAGACGATTTCCACCGATCAGAAGTGCGGTGATTCGCACAAAAGAGAAGCCCAGCTTGCCGGTACCTGTGAATTACAGCCAGAGTCAGTCAGTCTAAAGATGAAGTGAGTTGCCTCGTCTCTCAGGACAAGATTTCCACCATAATCTCACCCAGCATCTTGCTGACATATGGCTCAATGTCCACATCTTGGAGGTGCTGGTGTGTGTGAGCGTGGTAGAGACGCAAGGTTGAGTCTAGCCGGATCGACACCCACACACCATCACCGATCCACGCGAGCTGCCGCACCTGGCTCTCCCTGCGAGGGTGGGCATCAAAGGACTTCTACAGAGAGGAAAAACGACTAAGTCAATGTGTCATCACAATAACGTCGTCAGTGAAAACTGCTGTACTATAAAGACAACAGCTAATTGTTGGACTCATTTGTGTCTCACCTCGATCTGCATGCTCTTGGGCTGAATGACGTGAATCTTGTTCTTGTAGCCGCACCAGACCTTATCATGGACCACAGCCATGCAGCGAATGGAGTGATGAGGCCGGCCGAGGTCCATTAGGTGGTAGTTGGACAAATCCCACTGGCCATCTGGTGACAGAAAGCCACACAAACTGAATGAAAACAGTTGACAACAGCTCCTGATAACATTCATGTCTACACAAAACACAGATATTAAAAGTATAGATCCACAGCGTAGTTTTAATCATCAGAGCTAGTGCCTGGAACCAACTAGAAATCTGCTGTATACAAACTCTTTTAAAACAAATATTAATAATGCCAAATATACCCTCTGATCTATGAAAAATGGCAAGGGTCCCATCAGCAAGGGCAACCAGCACACGACCTTTCACATGCCTGCCGTTAGAGAGAAAACAGTGTTGGAGTAACAGAAATGTATGGAAACACTGATGGTTTTTTACTTAAATCCCATGTAACTGTTACCACCACTTACACCAGACTGAGCACCGAGTCTTTAAGTTTGATGGAGTGGAGACACTTTTTCCAGTTTCCAACAGCCGAGTGGACGTAGAGCCTTGGGGGGGGTGAAACAGAACCAACTTACTCCAGACTTAAAGAACAGTCCATAAAATGCATGTCATGACATTTACGTGTTTTTTTACGATGGAAGATAAAAGCTCAGTTATTTGGTCTTTTGTGGAATCTTATCCAAAAAAAGTGACTGATCACTTCTTACCAAAATAAAGGCGCAACCATAAAAATATAAGCTTTGAATTTATTTGACCTGAATTTCACAGTGTTACTTTAATGTGTTTACCCAGTGCAAACCAAAGAAAAGAAATGACTGTAAAGTTTGAAGAGACAGTGAGTCTGTGAGTGGTTCAGCTGAGCGACTAACCAGCCGTTCTGGGCTCCCAGCCACATGGTGGGGGCCACACTGGTGTAGTTCTTGGCCTCTTCACCTCCGTCCTCTGACTCTGGAGGTTGACATGTTTCCTCTTTGGACTGACCTGTGTGCCTATGAGGAGGAATGACATATGCAGATACAGTGCCTTGCGAAAGTATTCGGCCCCCTTGAACTTTGCGACCTTTTGCCACATTTCAGGCTTCAAACATAAAGATATAAAACTGTAATTTTTTGTGAAGAATCAACAACAAGTGGGACACAATCATGAAGTGGAACGAAATTTATTGGATATTTCAAACGTTTTTAACAAATAAAAAACTGAAAAATTGGCCGTGCAAAATTATTCAGCCCCCTTAAGTTAATACTTTGTAGCGCCACCTTTTGCTGCGATTACAGCTGTAAGTCACTTGGGGTATGTCTCTATCAGTTTTGCACATCGAGAGACTGAAATTTTTGCCCATGCCTCCTTGCAAAACAGCTCGAGCTCAGTGAGGTTGGATGGAGAGCGTTTGTGAACAGCAGTTTTCAGTTCTTTCCACAAATTCTCGATTGG
>NW_018127915.1:1901166-1924005 GCF_001952655.1 Monopterus albus
AAGTGGAGAACCTGGACATTATTTAGTAGTATACTGAAGGTAATAACGTTGTCCCTTATATTTTAGTAAATCCTGACGACTGTCTTTACATGAACAGACTTTCACCTCTTACCTGTCAGAGGTGTCTGCTGGACGAGGCTGGGGATCTGTGAAGACGTGCTCAGTAAATGGTCCTGGAGGTCCAGATCCCATTCCTGTGTGGCTGGCTGTTGACTCAGGCACCTCGGTGGCCTCTGTGGCTTCCTCAGCTGACTGGGCAGAATGAATCTTTCCATTCATGGGGGGAGCAGTGGGGGCTAAGGCACAACACCATTAAAATAAGTAACAGATTGGACACCTCTCTCATGCATCATCAGTGTGTTGCTACTGTGTTGATACAAAGATGCAGAAGCATCTTCAGCATGTGCCCACCTTGTCCTTTGTCCATTATGGGTGTGTCAGTGCGTGAGGAGCAGTTGCTGCGGGCAACGCTGCAGTTGGTGGCACAGCCGACCAGAGTAATACCAGCCA
Organism: Monopterus albus; assembly: GCF_001952655.1. Classification (NCBI taxonomy): domain Eukaryota; kingdom Metazoa; phylum Chordata; class Actinopteri; order Synbranchiformes; family Synbranchidae; genus Monopterus; species Monopterus albus. The sequence goes on from NW_018127915.1 coordinate 1,901,677, forward strand.
ACATGCCCTCCACACCACCGGTGTCCTCGCCTCCCCCTACACTACCATCACCTGGATCCAACACAATCTCTCCTGCTGGATAGTCGCTCTCACTGGCAGCTGGATACAAACACACAGCACATTAACAAGTATGAAGGAAAACCATCACTGGCATCATAAATCAACCAAAACTGAAAAAATGTCACACCATTCAACAAGCCAGATGTATAAGAATGTGACCCAGCACTCTCCATCTCACCTGGCACACTGGAGATGCACAGGACGTGGGCATTGCAGACGTTGAACTGGTCGACCAGGGAGCCTGGCTGGTTCGCGTCGATGATGACCACCTTGCTGGCAGAGTGGGTGCTAGTGAGGATCCACACTCGACTGCTCATGGTGTCCGTTTCCTGGAGCTCCTTCGACTTGGACAGGGAGAGAGGAGAAAATATAATTATTATAACAACATGACGGCTAAGTGAAAAAGGACAGACATGGTTCATCTGTAAAAAAACAACAACGTGCTTCATGTTTTTGTGTAGTTTAATGTGTGACCTACACTATAATATGATAAATACCCCTCTGAAGCTGGGTGTCAGTAGATTAAGCCTACCTTCCTCTTCTCTGGGGAGTTGGGGCTGCTCTTCTTGTTAGCTCCGTCCCCCTCAGTGTGCAGGGGGTCGCTGTTGCCTGACAGTGCTTTGGCTGGTATCGACTCCTGGCTGCTGGCCCTCCATCCTGTCAGGTCCACTCCTGCTGCACACCACAACTACAAGCAAGCACGTACAGTACACACACACACACACATGCAAAACTTAAAATGATGAAACAGTTTGAACTTGACTTAAAAAAACCTCTGTCAGTTATTATAACTGTTTATAACTGAGGAATATAGACCATGCCTCTTTCCAATCCAGTTTGAGACGTCCCCACCCTGAGTCCTGCTACAGTCCCTGGTCTACGCACATCATTCATCTACATCTCACCCTCTGGTTTTCATCTGGTGCTCAAACATATTTGGGAAGAATTTATGCTTCATTCTTGCCTCATGTCAGCCCAAAGCAGTCCAACTGACCCCTAAAGTGCCCTTTGATTGACCAAAGTACCTTATGTCTCTTGGAGCATCTGTGTCACTTCATGGTTTTATCTCACCAACAACTGATGAGATGGTAGTAAGGCTGTAGCGATTAATCGATTATGATAATTAGTCGATTTGCATATTAATCGTCGACTTGTCATATGTAGGAAACAAAAAAAAAATTGTAAGACAAGTTTCAGTTTCACACTCCAGAGCAGATGGTGGCGGTAATGCGCCAAAAGCTGGATGCCAACCGCGTGAATATGCGGGAATACGATGTTTGTACAAACGCAAATACAAATGAAATAGTCCACAGTAACATTGCAATTTGTTAAATCTCTATTACACATATACACATTTTCTAATTACGCCACTTTTTTATCTCGTTGTCTGTTTCAGGGCCCCGCCACAAAGCACCCTAGATGACTTTTTCCATAAAAGGAGCATGAATCCATGCACACCACAGATGTCTGCTGAGCTTTCTAACAGTATCCTACACATGATTATTAAAGACATGAGACCTCTTGCAGTTGTGGAGGGTCAATGTTTTCATGAAATGATTAATACATTTCATCCAGGTATTACTTCACAGAGCTGATGGAGAAAAAATATGAGGCTACAGTTAAGAGTGTGAAAGAAGAAATGAAAAATGCTTCATCAAAAATCACACTCACTACTGATGCTTGGACAAGTATTGCCATTGAGGCATATTTGGGAGTCACATGTCACTCTCCAATGGTGGAAGGACAACGCAGCAAGGTTCCCCAACCTCACACATGGCCAAATCATACCTGGCTGTCCCTGCTACATCTACTCCATCTGAACGCCTTTTTTCAGATGCTGGGAACATTGTGACCAAAAAACAAAAAACAAAAGAGCAAGCCTGACCCCAGAGCATGTGGCCATGCTCACCTTCCTCCATAGTAATGCCTAGGTGGAGTAAGAGAAAGATGATGTAGAGAAGGCAAGAAGGAGGAAAGAAATGAAAGAAGGAGTGAAGAGAAAGAAGTGGACATTATGTTCTGTGCTTGGACAGTTCAGTTGATTAACTTGTTTGAAAAGTTTGAAAAATGTTATGCAAATTTAACAATTTGGTTTCACTATTTGCTTTTCACTTACAGGTAACAATTTGTAGGAGTGAAGAGAAAGAAGTGGACATTATGTTCTGTGCTTGGACAGTTCAGTTGATTAACTTGTTTGAAAAGTTTGAAAAATGTTATGCAAATTTAACAATTTGGTTTCACTATTTGCTTTTCACTTACAGGTAACAATTTGTGTTCTTCCAGAAAGTTTAAATTTACTTGGTTCATCTGTTTTTTCAATATTTTACTTGAATTCAAGTTTTGTTTTGATTTTACTAGTTTTATTTATTTTATAATTTTATTTATATACTGTGTGTTCTGTACAGTTAAGAGAAACTTTCATTTTAATAAAAAGTTTGAATGGTAGCGAGTCATAAAGAGAGTACAGTCACAGATGTGGTGTGTGGTTTAGACTAGATGAACTTTTATGAGCCACAGTATTTTCCCCTGAACTCCTCACCTTCCTGTTGGGGTCCTTCTCTACCAGAGGACGACAGTACACCGGGACGGGAACATTCTTCATGCGGTTATCCTCTTTTTCATTGGTGGTCTAAAAGCAGAGGTGACAATTGGTGAGAAGACAAGTAATGAATTATTGTCTGATTCCCTCAAACCATCTTCAATGTTATTGGCTACCGATGAAACCAAGAACATTCAGAGTTTGTGTATGTGCTGTTTACATGTACACTGCATCCACTGCAGGCAATTAAGGCAAACTCCACTGATGTCACCAGTCTGTGATGTTGTGGTCACTTTCTCACAGCCTAACATCTGCAAAACATGCTTTTAGGAGCAATCCTTCACTCTTGTATAGGAAATATCCTCATGTCACTTCATTTAAAAAGTATACGTCACCAACAGTATAAACAAAAAATAGCCGCCACTGTTCAATGTAAATGCACAGTATGTTTACGTATATGTTAAAGCCACTTTATGTAGGGTTTCACAACTCCTTATTGTGGCATACTCTGGTGGCTGTATATATTTTCAATGGAATTGTCTAAAAAAAAAAAACCCTACACTTAAAGTATACCGAGTGGATTTTTCCTTTCATAAACAATAGTGAAGTCAAACCAGAGCAAGTGATGACAACATCAGCGTGATAAGTAGGGTTGTTTGAGACAGACAGAGGTTAAAGGTTGAAACAACATTGGCAGAGGGAGAGAAAATCAGCTGGAGTCAACTCCACAAAGACAGGTTTTTCAGAGAGATGCAGCCTCACACCGTTGTATGTGTCTGTAAGTAGCATTTGTATGAGTTGAAACACAGGGACTCATATTATGCCTAAAAATAACCATTTCCTCTTGATTTTCATGCATTTCCAGAGATCACTTCTCATTGCTTCATTAAAACTGTCATGATGAGCTGTTAATATCTCAATTTGCAGAGCAGAGAAAATGTCTCCATTATCTGAATATGAATTCACAGTTTTGCTGGTTTTAGCTATCTGCTGCTGTCTAGGGATCGGGGCATTAGGGAGAAGGTTCAAGGGAGAGGAAGCCGTAAAGGTGCATGCTGGCACTCTGTCGGTCTCACTTGCCTGTCGTCTCTTCAGCTGGCTGTTCTGAGCGCTGTCCGTCTGACCACCAGTCTATGGGAGACCAGAGTTAGAGCCACCTGCCTACCAACACACTTGCGGCCTTCGAGCTGCATAGGGTCAACCCCAGTCTGCCAGCCCAAAATTTAAGGTGCACTTTGATGCTATGAAGTCATTTTATGCTCAAAACCAAAGTGGAAAAGACTGAGAGCCTTCCACTGTTCTGAACAGTTTGTTTAATTTAGATAAGTTCAGTGATATTGTCCTCATATTCAACATCCTATAAAAAGACCATAACCAACAATGAACTGATCCTACTAGCACGGACTGGATGACATGTTCCCTTATCCCAAAACTACCTTGTAAAAACTACAGTCTACAACTCTGTTATAAAATTACTGAGCCTAAAAAACATTAAACAACATATATGTACCCTGTAAAGTGCACGTCTTCATTAGGAACCAATAGGCTGGGCAGAGAGCAAGGACTAATTCATGGTCAGTTCTGGTCTTTTCATGGGATTTGTTAGCCTTATACTTTAATAGGACATTATAAGAGGTTTTGTTTGTTTTGGCTAATGAACTAGAAATACATTTTATGTTGGGTTATTAACAATTTTCTGAAAAGTAACACAGGCTTTTAAAGTGATTTCCTACCTTCCAAGCATCCACTACCATCTGTCCATGTCTCAACAGTATAAAAATCTACTTGCCAAAAAAGTTCACAACTTACACATGATAGGTTAAGTTGATAAGCGTTGTTGATCAATAACCAGTTTCTGTAGCATATCATTTTAATATATTGCTTTAATTATGTTGTAAAAGCAGGGCTAAAATTTGTACTTGCAGCAAATGTGCATAGTATTTCCAACTTCATTGTGATACAGTTTTTGTATTTAGTCAGATGTTTTTGTGCAGCCTCACTGTGGGTACAATTATTATTTAGACATTCTCATTTCTTTCTGACAACTCCAAATCATTTCTACATATTTTGAAATTTGGATGTCTCTTGCAGAGGTGATCCCATTGATTTTCACCAGTCAACGGTTATTTTCCTCATAAGCTGAGCAGTTTTAGAGTTTTGGTTGTGGAGAGTATGTGGAGACCCAGAGGGGTCTCTGCCCATACAGGTGAGTTGTGTGCGTGTGTACCTGTTTGAAGCGAGATGGCACGCTCCAGCCACAGGCCTGCATGATGCCGTCATCGCGGCGCACGTGCTCACGGACCTGCCGGTACTGTTCACGCCGTTGCTCTCGGCGGGCCAACAGTGCCGAGTCACTGAGGAGAGACGCAACACCATTACTGGCCAGTCTGGAAGCAACGGGAGGGAAGGGAGGGAAGAGAGAAAGAGAAAAAGCGAAGCATTAACAGCCTGGCCAGCCAGCAGCAAGAGACAGAGAAGAAGAAGACATGGAGAGGAGAGGAAGATAAGAATCGCAGCAGCTGTGGAGTTAAGAGCTCATGTTAAACAAAGCTTTGATGAAGCTGAAGGTGACCAACCTCTTCATCAAACTGAGACGATGCTTAGTACATTCAGCATTTCTACAATGAAAAGCAGAAAAACAGGGGAAATATACAGTTTGTGTTATTTGTGTCTGTATGTGAGTGATGTGTCTGAGGTCTGGTTGTATTAATGTGTGTATTAGTGAGAAAGAGCTTAAAAGGAACAACTGAGAACGAGACCATGTGAAAACTAGCTTTCCACTTCAAACTCTGCCATCTATTCCCAAATGAATGTATGATCACGACGGAGGCCACACTCACTCTTACAGTGCCTTGCGAAAGTATTCGGCCCCCTTGAACTTTGTGACCTTTTGCCACATTTCAGGCTTCAAACATAAAGATATAAAACTGTAATTTTTTGTGAAGAATCAACAACAAGTGGGACACAATCATGAAGTGGAACAAAATTTATTGGATATTTCAAACTTTTTTAACAAATAAAAAACTGAAAAATTGGGCGTGCAAAATTATTCTGCAAGCGATAATATTGAAATGGAAGGAGTATCAGACCACTGCAAATCTACCAAGACCTGGCCGTCCCTCTAAACTTTCAGCTCATACAAGGAGAAGACTGATCAGAGATGCAGCCAAGAGGCCCATGATCACTCTGGATGAACTGCAGAGATCTACAGCTGAGGTGGGAGACTCTGTCCATAGGACAACAATCAGTCGTATACTGCACAAATCTGGCCTTTATGGAAGAGTGGCAAGAAGAAAGCCATTTCTTAAAGATATCCATAAAAAGTGTCGTTTAAAGTTTGCCACAAGCCACCTGGGAGACACACCAAACATGTGGAAGAAGGTGCTCTGGTCAGATGAAACCAAAATTGAACTTTTTGGCAACAATGCAAAACGTTATGTTTGGCGTAAAAGCAACACAGCTCATCACCCTGAACACACCATCCCCACTGTCAAACATGGTGGTGGCAGCATCATGGTTTGGGGCTGCTTTTCTTCAGCAGGGGCAGGGAAGATGGTTAAAATTGATGGGAAGATGGATGGAGCCAAATACAGGACCATTCTGGAAGGAAACCTGATGGAGTCTGCACAAGACCTGAGACTGGGACGGAGATTTGTCTTCCAACAAGCCAATGATCCAAAACATAAAGCAAAATCTACAATGGAATGGTTCACAAATAAACATATCCAGGTGTTAGAATGGCTATGTCAAAGTCCAGACCTGAATCCAATCGATAATCTGTGGAAAGAACTGAAAACTGCTGTTCACAAACGCTCTCCATCCAACCTCACTGAGCTCGAGCTGTTTTGCAAGGCGGAATGGGCAAAAATTTCAGTCTCTCGATGTGCAAAACTGATAGAGACATACCCCAAGTGACTTACAGCTGTAATCGCAGCAAAAGGTGGCGCTACAACGTATTAACTTAAGGGGGTTGAATAATTTTGCACGCCCAATTTTTCAGTTTTTTATTTGTTAAAAAAGTTTGAAATATCCAATAAATTTCGTTCCACTTCATGATTGTGTCCCACTTGTTGTTGATTCTTCACAAAAAATTACAGTTTTATATCTTTATGTTTGAAGCCTGAAATGTGGCAAAAGGTCGCAAAGTTCAAGGGGGCCGAATACTTTCGCAAGGCACTGTATTTCACACATTTCAGTGTGCAACAACACAATGACTTTTCAGGTTTTTACCATTAAATAAAAATGTTCCAATCTTTCTAAACCATCTTTTTAATAACAATACAAAAAAGCTTTTGCCTTTATATGTTTAAATAATGTTCAGAATATTCTCATCGTTTGGGCTTGACAAGTTGTCTGAATGAAATATAAAGGCACTGACCAAGACACAAATCAGAAACTATGTCAGTTACTGAAGAACATGGTGAAAGCTGTTTATTCTTCAAGCTGCCACAAGCAAGCAAGCAACCAGGCATTCAGACCAAAGCAGAGTGGGAAGCAGATAAGTTATGAGCCTGAGTGTGAAGTGCAAGTTCAGCGAAAGTATAGAGCTTACTCTTCAGGGAAGAACTCCAGGGTACGGTTGGAGGTGGAGATCTGACACATGGTGTGGCTGCGTCTCTGAGAGAAACCAGCCGGTGAAGGAGACTTATAGTGGATATTGACACTGCAGTATGGCCGCTTGACAGGCGGAGGGCTGGACGATGAGCTGAAGAGACGTGCAAAGCTTGTGTATGGAGAGAGAAAAGAAGAGAGCTTTTACTTTTGCTGGTTTAGTCTCACCAAATCATCCCTTTAGTTTATTTATAATCACATTTAAATAATAAGTTTAACAGAAGCAGAATCTCACAACTGCCAGATGGTGGATTTCTTTTTCTCCTGGATGGGGGGGCTCTCTCGTGACGCCCTGGGAGGAAAGACAGGTGGAAGTTCAGATGAATGAGTGCACATTTCCATGAATGCTGTCAGTGTCTTATGCATTTCCTTTAAATTACATTACAAACAGAAGGTCTATAGCAGAGAAACTGTGATTTAAACACTATGAAATTAGGTTCTAAATAAAAGAGTGCAAAATAAAGTGCTACAAAAACAAAAAGACATGTATTCTTTAAAATTCAACATACATACATCATGATTTAGAACTTTTTTTTTTACAAGCTATTTTAGTATGTTGAGTTTAAACAGCAGTTCCTTTCCTGCGGTCATCCAGATGCTTTCTGTCTAGTCTAAAGCAATGTCTTTCTTCTGTCTACCTGATCATTTCTGTCCACCGCACAGCCTCCTGCAGCTCCATCAGTCTCTCTTTGTACTGGTTCCTCTCCATCAGCACGCGGGCCATCTCCACCCGAGTGAAGCGCCTCCGCTGTGTCATTGTCATGTCACCGTCCTGCATGGGTGATGAAAACTGGGAACATGAGAGCAAAGTGCCATTTTTTTTAAGTTAAAGTCTGAAAACATACATTTACAGGCAGCAAGAAACTCGCTATATTGGTTTATACGTGGTTTGTCTTACGTTTTTCTGCAGTGAGAGACTTTTATTGAGCTGATGTTAATATTTCTTAAGCAAATACACTGAATCTGCAAAAAAAGCAGGGATATCTCCAACGACTCACATCGTCACCTCCTTCATCCTTGGAGTCTCGAGAAGCACCAAGAGCCTCTGCTCTCAACCTGCGACACAAACACAAAAGCAGTTACAACTTTCCATCCACAACTTTCCCACCCATTCTCAGACTTAAAATGGTCTCGCTTCATAGCCCCCCGAGTGTATCTAAAGCACATTTATTTAGTGTTGTAAAAAATGTTCTTGTGCCTCTGGAACTGTGTCCAGGTGAGTTTTACAGTTTGGAGTTTACCACTTTATGGCCTGAGGATGTTGTAACACATCAGCTTTAACTGCAGCTAAAAGGTATCTTCTTCAAATTTAAGCAACTTCCTCCATTGACACAAAGCTGTCGCAGTGAAATGTAACTTATGTTACTCTTCTTCTGTGTCTTTTGCCAGGTTGAATGAATTAGTTTAGTCAACAGTAACTGTGCTAATTCTCCACTAACTAGTGTCTGTAGCATCCTCCAATATGTATTCCTCATTACTCTTGCGTCATGCTTGTTCGAAGACATTGTAGGATCATGAAAATGATGCCAAATAGGTAAGAAGAAAAAAAAAACATTTTATTATATTTATATTTTTATAGTCACCTCTTAAGTTCTTCTTCCTGTTCCTTGATTCTGGCGTCTACCTTGTTCTTGGACTGTCTCACCGCCTCCAGCTCCTCCCTAAGCACTTCCTGCTCCCCTGACAGCTCATCCACTTTGGCAATAAGGTCATTTTTCACAATGTTGAGAGCATTTCTGTCAAGCAAAAGAGCAGAAAGAGGAGGACGTAAGATACCGAAACCAGCTCCAGAAAACTACAATTTGGGCATTAATGTCCAAACGCTCCTCATGTTGTATGAGCTTTAAGAAATGGCTGCAAATATCCTGAATCTAGATCATGAACTGACCAGAGGAACATCATTCAGACATGTTTTACCTTTGGTTGAAATGCAATAGGTGTATATGGATGAAGATTAACACCAACACACACTCATCTTCCCTGTGTCTCTTACTTGGTCTCTAGGAGCTGCTTGTTCTCCGTCAGCAGGTTCTCGACCTCCTTGCCCATCCCTGAAACAGTCACATTAACATCTCTGTTACCCATCATCACACTCGATACACAACATACATAGATCAATCAGTTCATTCATTGACAAGGTAACACTGCCTTTCAGACCAACCAACGCCTGCTGATGGATCAAATATTTCTACACAGACAAAAGTTTAACAATTAGATTAAATTAAAATTAAGGAACAGGTGGCTGATTTCAGCCTTCATATGCCAGTTTAATAAAGAAATGTTCCACATTAAATATCTGGAGAACAACTGAGTAAACACTCATGAAACTGAGCTGGTGAGAACACGCATATCGACACAGCTTGACCAGAAACACTTCCCCTAAAAACAGAGCAGTTCATTGATGAAAATGATCAGAATCAGTGAGTGAACGTATATTCAGAATTCAGTTGATCCCCTAACCATGACAGTGTTAGTGTATTAATTTTGTTAATAAATCCTATTTTAACTTAATTACTGCTAGATATTCACTGATAGATTATGGTGAAGCAGCAAGCACTGTGCAACATAAGGAAAGCAAACAAACTTCAAGCACAAATTTCAGCACAGAGAAACAGTTGGACATGTCAAAAACAAACAAACAGAAGGTTCTTATTTATCAGGTGATGAGTGGTTTGCTACAGTCCTTTGGTTAACCAGGATTAGAAATTGTGAGAGGTTTATGTTGTGACATACGATCTAACTGCAGTCCAGCTTTCATCTCATGACAGCAGGCGCTGACTACAGTCCCACTGGTGCCATCTTTTTTTATATTAAACTTCATCATGCAGCCCGTTTATCTTCCAAGACATGCACATTCATTATTTTTTCCTTGATCCAAAGTTCTGTACTGTCTCTTTAAGATTATTCTCCAATAGTGTTTTCTTTCCAAACTAGCATTTTTATTTTAATGTTCTTTTAAGGGTCACCACTACTGGCAAAACATTTTCTATCTTATCCTTTGTAGGAAATCTTGGGGTGGGGGGCTGGGTATGTGCAAAGGTGGTACAAAATGTAAATATAAAAGCTGCACAAAAACAGGCAAAGAAGCAACCAGAGGGACATGAAAGCTAGAGGCCAGGGAATGATATAAAGGTGACCATGAGCATAGGCAAGGGGGTGCCTTACCGAAGAAATCATCACGGACTGGAGGCAAACGAGAAAAAAGAGAAAGGGTGATGAGTGAAAGAGGGGAGGACACAGATCAGAGATGAAGCAGGGGAAAAGGACAAGAAACGATGAGAGAAGAGAGAGGATGCTGATAAGCATTTATTAATTTGGATCTGAAAATGAGCGGCAGGGCTAAAGAACTAGAACAGTAAAAGCTGTCCCTTGGTCTGACACAGGATCAAGGATGGAGCAGAGCCCCGAGACCCAACAGACAATTTATTTAAATACTGTCAGATTTATTTTAAAGTCCCAGTGAAGCTGATTTTTAAGAGCATATTTCTTCCAAGGAACAATGTGTTTAGTATTTGAACATGAGGCTGGATGGGACACACTGCACTGAGGGTATTTCTAGGGTCATTCCAAGCATTTCCAATGAGGGGGGGAAGGATTTTCAAAAGTCTTTTTATACAATGGGCTGAGAATTTGAGATATGCAGACTGATGCAGGGCGCAGCAGTAACTACAGATTACAATATTTTCACTGTGACTTTAAAGGAATAACTGTTAATGCATGGTTTTAGATGTTGGGCATTTACTGTATCACCAAAATGTCCAAATTTCTAATTGATTGAACAAACAATAAAACAATAATTATATACTAATAATTAAAACTATAACAATGTACCTGTCTGAATTGTATAAACTGATTCATAATTACGCTTAAATGTGGAGTTTGGAGAGTAGAGAGGAGAAGAGAGATTAAAAGGAAGAGATACCAACCAATACATGTTCAGATACACACCTGAGAACTCCCCTATGGGTGTCACCAGCAGAAGCACATAAAAGGGGAAAAAAGAAATGGGTGAGAGGTTAACAGATGGACAAGAAGATGGGTCAAACCTCCCTTCCTATTTCTGATACATAAAATTCAGGGACAGCAAATCAAAATCCAAAAGGAACCCAGTTCAGACACCAGAGATAAAGGGAAACAAAATCCATGTGAATTCCCCCGGAGTGGGTGAATAAGCTGTTTAACATGCCTCTGTCCCATAAAAAATAGAATCTAAAAAAAGGCAAACCAACACAACTGACTGCATGAATGAACAAGCTGTGCTTGAGGGACTGTGTATTTTATCTGAATGACTGTGCAGTGATGCAGGGATAAGCTGCCGGCATGGAGCGTATTCCAGCCTTGGCCATGCAAGGTAAAACGTCAGAGTCAGTGTAGTGGCACATTCATACAGCCTCACATGGATCTCCGGCCCAAAGCAAAATCAAAGCTTGACTTGTGTAACGTGGACATGCATCCCTCTGTTTGGCTTTATACTTATTCTGTTCTTATTGAGTAATATTACATATCGGAATATGAGCATCCAGTGGAAGTCTCTGCCTTCACTTTCACCCGTTCAAGGTTCAATGATCACCTTTGGAGGAGGTGAAGGTGACAGCGCTTTTCTTTCAAGCATGTCCTTTGAAATAAAACTTACCTGTGACCAGTGACGCTGCTTACTTGTTTAAAGTTTCCTGGCAGCTTTAGGCCTCTTGTATAAGGATATTTACTAATGAATCTGTGAATCCACCAAAGCTATTGCAGCCCAATTCCTGTTCATACCTAGCAGCTCGGCGCCTGCATCTACATCTCCAATGATGTCTGACTTGGCGTCTTTAATCTCATGGTAGAGGGAGTCGGTGTTGATGCCGAAGGCCTCGTTCACGATGCCCTGGGAGGGGCTGAATCACACACAGATTAAGATTTCATTAGACAGTGACAGCGGAATTTAATAATTTCAACCAAAATATGACACTTAGGCAACCCTAGATACATTACGCTGGAATAAAATGGTTACAACTACACACAACATAACCATGTGTGCCGTAGTACATATGCCTAAATGTGCAAAAACGCAGATATGGTGCTATTAACCCCTTTGATAACGTATACTATAAATACATGTTGATCAGCTTTCCGATATGATATGTTGAAGATACAGGATTTTCTCTGGACACTGTTGATATGTGCTGTGTGTATGATGCAGCTGCATGGTAACTGTACCTGTTTCCTCCGCCATAGACACGGGGGTCCACACACATGTCCAGCTCAGGGGTAGAATCAATGATCTCCTGAAACTCGGACCACTCATCACTGCTTCCCATACCTGGAAAAACATGACCAAAAACACATCAGAATTACGTTTCAGCTGTGCTTCAGAAGGGTATAATAACATGTGCTTTGTGTTTTTGCTGCACTTTGCACAAAGGTTAAGAGTTATCATTGCAGAGTTCGGCGACATCCTCTTACCGATGCTGACATTCCTGGTTTCCTGAGAAACTTGTACCTCCATATTCCGGCTGAGCCTCTTGGCACCTTTCCTGCAGTTCCCAGTCCGCGTTACATCGAAATCGCAGTGTGGGAGAAATCCCTCATTGATGGGGGTGACGCTGGCGGAGGGGACGGAGGAGGTGGGTGTGTTGGACTTGCTTCCTGTGCTGCTGGGTGTGGCTGGTCAGACTCTGATCCATCCTCCTTTGTATACAGCGGTGGTATGAGACGACAAGGGAGCAAGAGACAGACGACATTATATGACCGTCATACAATGTAGATGGGATCAAGCACCAACTTTTTCAAATAACACATGTATGACTCATTTGATTTGAGTGTAAAAATACTGTGGATATTACTATACACTGTATTATAACGTTCATCGTTGGCTACTTTGGAAAGTTTAAGCCTTTGGCACTTATAATGGTAAAGTTGTAAAGTCAAATTGTGATCAGCTTTGCTGTGATAGACTTAGTTTGGTGACTTCTTGATGCATGAAACCAATAAATCCAAGTAATTAAGCTAATTTTTGTGAAAACCTTTTTGAATTGTTAGTAGATAGAAAGTTGATAGTTTGCACATTATATATTTATGTGATATATGAGATCTTTGTTTCATTTACCCTAGCTAAAGTCACTGTAGTTATATTTGGATGGCAAATTACATAGCACAAGTCAAAACCTGGCATAAGCCTATCTAAAGCCTAAAATGTGCTTTTAACCTACACTTATTACTTCAAAGCTGAATACCAGGCGCAGCCACAGCAAGAAAGCAACACTGTCCTTTTGTTTTTCTTACCTTGGAAGTTTTTTTTGTTTTGTTTTTTTGCACATATAAAGCAAGATATGACAAAGAACACGAATAGCACAGCGTAAAAAATGAGGACATTTAAACCCACAGGTTTAACCTTAATGCACAAGTGTAAAGTAAAGCATGATGACACACAGCAGAAGCTCCGTGGTCACACAGTAAACCCATGAAAAGAAAAAAAAAACACGGCCCCAGCTTGCTTGAGTCAACATACTATGTACTTAAAAATCTGACTTTAAAGGGCAGCTTTCCAACTGATGTGAATAAATAGTTTCCTCTAAAATGACACAAGCAGGCTTGGGAGGGGAGGCGGTCTGTGTGGGTGTGGCTAGCAGGACAGGCAGCGGTAAGGCTGACACCTCCCCCCCTTCTACGCTGCGGTTGTGGTCACGGAGGAGGACATGGCCGCTCTCTGTCCCACCTGGTAGGCGGAGCTGAAGGTAGACTGGCCGAGCTCGCTGACCTGCCAGATGTCTTTCCCGGGCATCATCCTAGCCCCCCCGAGACCCCCACGTACCATGCCCTCACCGCTGGGGTACAGGCTCAACGATGGTGGGCGCTGCGCTTTGCTGCCGGCAGAGGAGACACAGAGAGGTGGAGACCAATGTGAGACATTTATCATACATCCTCTCTCGTTCCTCTCCAGGGCTGGAGCCTATCCTGGCATGCATTAAAGGTGCAAGACACAAAACAAACTGGACAATTTACTAGTCCTTCAAAAGAAACTGACAATCACTCACACTCTCACTGCTAACTATTGTAAACCCAAAGAGAAAGTTCAACACTTTGGAAAATAGGCTTATTCAATTTCTTGTTGTGAGCTGGATGAGAAGATTGATACCACTCTTTTGTCTATACGGTATATATGCAGCATCTCTACAGCTCATGTCAAAATCACATTTGTTTAATTTGAACAAAAACCAGTGTAAAGAGAACAATTTAAATGCTGTAACTGATTTCTTTTTAACCTTCGGACAGAGCCAGGCTAGCCATTTCCTCTGGTTTCCAGTCTGTGTTGCTAATCTAACCAGTTGCATACACACACGAGACATGCATCAATCTTCTCATCTAACTCTTGGTATGAAAGAAAATAAGTATGTTTTTAGACCGTGTGGAGAAAACCAGAGCACCCTGAAGACACACACATGGAAACAGCAAAAACCTGCAATCAAACTTAGTTTCAGATCCATAAAAATGAGCATTATGGACATACAGAGCAAGCCAAGAATGGAAAGTTGAGGCCAAAGGAATCGCAGCTAATTGACAAGCCCTACAGTAAGAAAAGCTCTGGGGGCATGCAGTCCACTCCATCAGGGCAAATACATTTACTGCATGAGCTTCTTCTAATAAATAATAATTCATATTTCATCATCATATTATGTTAGACATAAACAGACCAGCAGAACAGACGTACAAACACATGGATGAACTGACCAGCAGACACAAACGCACAATGCAGAACGAGGAGAAGGTAGCGGAGAAAACTGGAATGCTTGAGTTACACTGCTCAACATGACATCGGAACCATTCCTCATTTCAAAATGTGTTATTACAAGCATCAATGACTAATAAAGAAAATGCATAAATAAATAATTTTTTTATAAAAGGGGCTAAAGCATAGCAACAGGGGGGGCATCAGCAATCCTTAACCAAGTTTAAATTCAGGCTGGTTTAGACCATGGAACTAAGGGAACCGTTGTGAGGGCAGTTGTTGAACATGTCGGATTTACCTTTTCCTCCATGTTTGACGTTGACTGTGCAAACAGCAGCACAGAGAGCAAGCCAGCAAGACACACAGACAGACAGACACCGATTAGGCACAGACAAGAAGACAGGAACATGCCATGGTACATGAAAGCACACACACACACACACACAAACATTTTCGTCTTTACAAGTCAACCTTTATTAGTAAACCGATGATAGTCCGAATGAGTTGTCCTTCTAGTCCTAGTCATACATTTTGTAAACCTCACCTGGGGCTTATGATGCAGCATCCAACACCAACCTCAGTCAGTGCTCTGCTTTACACAGCTGAAAACGTCTAGGATTAGGATGCATGTCAGTCGACACCGTAGCTGAACTGAGTTACAATACTGTGTTTACACTGAACACGCTGCAGGAGGAGACTGGTCTGAGGTTCAGCTACTGAAAAGCTGCACCAGGTGTCCCACTCGTTGTCTTGCCTCACACTCATAAACATTTACGTCTCGTGGGTTGGTCACAACAAGTTAGCAAATAAACTAAATAAACACGGCGGTTGAGTTTTTTTTAATGCATTTTCTATCTGTTAGTGGAAAATACAGGCTGATCATCAGAGCACCTGACAGACAAATGCCAGCATAGACACGATGGGCATGTTGACGCATGAAAGCCTGATACATTCAGAACGAAGCGCAAAACCTCAGCAACAAAACAATGGAGGAAAGTTGCAATTCAAGTAGACACAAAGATGTGCACGACAGCCACCCCAGCACACACATAAAATCACTCACGTTCGTCCACAGCCAGAGCCTTCCGATTGGCTGTTGCTCCCTGCCTGCTGCAGTTTGGACCGCTCTATGTGCTCGACATACGTCTGAATCATCTGTCACCCAACAAGAAAGAAAAAAATATGAGAGAAACGAGGGAGGGAGGGAAAATGACATTTTCAAGGACAAAAAAACATGAGAAATACTCTGGTGAGAAAAGGAGTTGCCTATAAAATGATTACAGGGATTGAATTATGAAATCTATAATCAACTACATGTTGGATTACTCGGACATAGTTTATGAACCAAAGGACAATCAGATTTTGAGAGTATAGAGCTCAAAGGACAATAATTGGGTTTTGCGTATTACTGTTTTAAACTGTTTTGTTTATTTTCCAGGCAGCCTCGACTTCATTTTCATTATGGGTTGGAAAGAAACTGCAGGGACTCGTGTTTGGTAATCCACCACAGTGACAGTTGTGTCTGTTTGTAGTTTGGTTACATTGGAAAGCAGAAAAGAATAACAATTCACTATCAAATTTAAACAGTTTCAAAGAAACATTTCAGCATTTGGGTTTTTTAAACTGGCCCAAAAAAAAAAACCTGAAACGTCTAAGAGTAGTTTGAGTTTTTGGGCTGGATGTTCACTCTCACCTCCGTGTGGCGCTGGTGCAAAGCGTTGTACTCCTTCTTCATGTCTGATTCTCGCTCCTCCAACCGAGTGACTAAGAGCCAGAGGCAGACAGTTTAGCAGCAAACAACCAGGAGAGACAAGGAAAAGTCATAAATCCAAATATCTGTGGCTCTAAGCCTTTCCAGTTGAGCAGTTCACATTACATTCAGTCCCTAATTACAGTATATTATAGGGGCTTGGGTGATGAAAGGTATCATTTCTTAATAATCGACAGAATGGGGAACGACAATTCAAAGGTGGGTATTTTAACTAATGCACAATTTTGTTTGCTTAACAGTATTTTAAATACTGAAGTGTTTGCGTCTAAACTCCACTGATAGAAAGGCATCAAGAAAAAGGAACACATTAAGGGTAGACAGAGAACAGGAAAAACTAAACAGTCAAGTTATGTTCTGTATGTATTCATAAAGTACTGACACGTGAACAACAGCAAATCAGCATTGACAATCTAAAAATACAACATCCCTCTGCAGTGCCTACTTCCCTTTCCATCTTCCCCACAGAACTATTCCTGAGTGTTCAGTGTTACTTTTGCTTTTGTGTATCAGTTAAAAGCTTGACCTGCGTAGCCATTCTATTCATTGATAAACTTTGCTAAAAGCTCGACCAGGTTTTGGGGCTGGTCCTTTAGAAACGACCAGATGTGCTACATGTACAGTGGCGTCTGTTCACTCACTCTGGTCAGAATAGTTCTTTGTTTTGAGCTCCAGTTGTTTCCCCTGCAGTTCCAGAAACTCCACCTGCATCTGTAGTTCCTTCTTCTCAGCTTCCAGCGCATCTTCAAATTCAATGAATTTCTGATGGGAGACACAGAAGCAAAATTACATTTACAAAGCTCAAAATATACCAAAGTATAACTGTATACTTTAACCACTGTGTTGTAAGAAACAACATACTATGATTGAATTGCATTATAGTTATTATAGTGTTGATGGGTATTTCAAGTAGTCACCTTTCAGGATGATTCAGGGTTCACTGTCAAAAATCAAATGAGTTTCACATGACATATCAACCAAAAGTGTCTGGATGAGAATAGTTTTTAAACTTTTCTCACTAAAGAAAGGTTGGAGTTGGTCAGATGCTCTATAAAACACCTGTTTGTCCTTTAGTGAACATATAAACTGGAGCAGCCAGCAGCTTCTCTTTCACACTGGCTGTTCTTTTTTAACAAAGCTGTTCACAATGACATCCTTTTTCAGTGCAGCAAGGCTACAAGTCTTAATACTGTAATCCTCTGACTGCAGGGAGACCATGGAACATGGAGTCAGCAGCAGATATCCACCACAGAAAAGACAAATGCTACAATATGAGAAAGACTGAATAACAATCCCCGTAAAACACAAAACCTGTTTCTCATATGTAGGGTGGAATTTAAAAAGGAAATCTCCACCTCTGAAGGCAAGAGGTAGCTCAAAGGTCTCAGAAATCACAGAAATGTGACTCAATCAAAGGTGAATCGGTGTTTTATTAACTACTGAGCTGAATAAACAGCCTTCATACTATGTGTTGTTGCAGCTTCCAGTGTAACAACAGAAAGCCACATTTATGTATGAAAAATCGGATCTGACAATCACATTTTCCAAATATGATTCTTCTTCCATAAAGGAAATCTTGTTGCCAAATGGAAAGAAGCAGAGCTGTTTCCTCCACTCATGTTGTGTGTCTTGTTTCAGTGAAGATGTGATAATGTAATAATTATCACCATTATGTTGTACAGCATCAGGCCTCAGCTTCATAAAGTAATATCCTTCTACTTAAATCCTGGGAACATGTCCTACAGCAAAGCGCTCCTCTGTCCACTGCCTCGCTCCTGGTTTAAGCTGGTTTTGTCTACTGAGCTATTTGTTCTTGGATGTTTGAACCTGCCTTTTTAAAGCCTAACCAGGAACGGGGGCTGCAAAGACGCCCCACATGCACTGCATCAGCTGACGGAGTGTGACGATGCTTAGTTGCATGTGTCCCTGTAAAATAAACAAATACCTTCCCCAGCATCAGACACACACACCATGAATGTCACTTTCGGCTTTTCCCGTTAGCTATGCTTTGTTAAGGACACACATTAGCTCAGAGGAGCTAATGTGTGTCCTTAACAAAGCATAGCTAAGTGTTTTTGCCTGCAGTGTGGTCACACTTACAGCTAATTGCGTACACTAAGTAAAACCAGAAGAGAGGGGGACGTGACAGCAGCGTCAAATGCAGCAGGCTATAATATCAAGTCTGCATCTTTACAATTATAATAAAACAATGAATAAAGGTTGTCAGTCCAGAAAATGGCCTGAGACCACACTGAATGTGCAGGACCGAAGCCGATAAGTTGAATTTTAGTTTGTGTACTAGTAACTAAAGGCAAAATACATAAAGAACGAAGGCAATAAGACATAAGATATGTGTAATCGTTTACTGTCATCATGCTTGGAGAAGTGTGAAACAAAGAGATGAGATGATTCCAGCAAGCAGCTGCAGAACTAGACAAAAAACTGGAGCAACAGAGATGCTAAGAAACGGCTGAGCGTTCAAGTCAGTGTAATACCAAATCCTGGACATCTGGTGAAGGTTTCAGGAACAGAGAGGGAGCTGCATCTACCGTTAGTTAATAACCTTGAAATCTGAGCTGCTTCTCACTCGCTGCTCCCTGTGTCTTGCAAGATGGTGCGTTGTTTTCCTCTAGCTCAGATTCTCTCTCACCCTGCTTTTGCTTCTTATTAGCCTTCGTCTCTGCCTGATCTGCCCTGTGCCCTTACTCCTTTAAGCTGCAGCTTTCTAAACCTCAGTTATTTCTTTCCCTCTGCTTCTGTTGCTCTGTTTTAGCTCTTCTTGAGCACAAATCAGGTTAGAGTGCCAGGCTCCGTCAGTGTGCTCTGTATACTATTGATTTCCTGGGATTTCCCACCCCTCGCATGCCGTCCCATCCCCCACTTTACCCCATGCACCGTCAGAAAGAAAACATCTATTTGTTGCATAGAAAATCGTTACCTAATTTGAACAAACATAAATCAATTTAGCTTGCCAGCTGAAAACATAGCCCTGCATGGAAAACAATCTTGAACACCTGCTGGTAAGAAAACCAAGAAATAATCTAATAAAAAAAAAAAAACAAGTGCAATCTGAATTACTGTAGTTTAAACACTACTTATTTAAAGCTTAACCTGTTGTGATTATGAAACCTAGATTCAGATGGAAAGATCCAGACAAAGTAATAAAGCATAAAACTCTATTCTCCGTATTAAACTACTGAGCAAGCCAGATAAAAGTAGAACTGGTAGCTCTACTGCATCAGTGTGTGTGTGTGTGTGTGTGTGTAAACTAGAGACCTTATCTGGATACAGAAACTGAAGGTAAATAGACCTCAATGACATTGCAAGTATTGAGCAGCATATTAAATGTTAATTATAACTCAAACAGAAACATGTTTATGTCATCTGAGAAGTTTTAAAACTGTCATTTCATGTCTGATGAGTTAAACTGTATCATCAGCTGAGAAAGAACAGTAAAATCAGACAAATGTGTTACTGTAACTAGTATTATTGATGGTTTTTGTGGTTAAGTTTCTCTCTTTCTGTTTAAAGCATGTTATATCATTCAGATTTGGTTAATTACGCTGTGCTGGCATGAAGTCTGACTCATAAAAATATAGGACATGTTTAGCACCTTTTGGTCCCTGTAGTGTCTGTGGCTTTCAACGGAACTACAACTTTATGATAAAGGATTTGATGGTGAAACAGACTAAAAGCTGAGCTAGGCTGATACTAGCAGTGCTGCCAGTGGGGGGTGTTCAAGTCGCCCTATGATGCCTGCTGGATCCCACGGTGCCACCAGTCAGAGAAAGGCGACAGAGAGAGGGGAAGAAAAAGATTTGCTGGAGGTGGAGTTTGACTGGTAATATAATAGCTTCATAGTGATGTTTGCTTTTGTTGTTTGTGCCCCTGTTCTTGCTATTTTCCAAGTATAGGAGCTCACTGAGAGTCACGCTGACACCAATCATTTCTTTCATTAGTTAGCAGACTGTCCCTTTATCATCATGCCGTCATATCCTTGCTTCATGTTTGCATATTTAGTGTTTATGCATTTGCATGACACTTCAGCAGAGCTGTATAGCAGCTCATGTATAAAAAAGGAGGGTTAAAATGAAAGTATGTTAGTATTAGCATTGGTATAAGTAGTGGAAGACACAGTGTTAGTGGTAGTAGCTGTGTTAGTAATAACAATGGTAGTATTAGTAGCAGATGTAGTTGTGACTGTAAAACGTAGTGGTATCAGCAGAGCTAGTGGCAGCACGAGTAGGAGAAGCAGCACATTCAAAGTAGAATTTTAGGTTCTGCCTCTGAGCACGGTTTACTGGCACATGCATAAAGAAACATTCCTTTAACATTCACATACAGATTTTGTGTGTGTGTGTGTGTGTGAGATAGTGACTGTATGACCTCTCAGCTCAAGTGGTGTGGATTCATTTTAATGTCCTAAATCAGCTAAGAAGATGTGATTTTAATGAAGCAGTCTTATTAAATAGAATTGTGACATTCTATAATGAATTTCCTTTTTGCTGGATGTAACTTTTTTCACTGTAATACATGAACTTGTAAGGTCTCCTCTGCCTGGGGTTATTTGCTGACTATAAATAAGTCAAAAACTGTCTTAAGCTAATGTGATTGGGGTAATCTAGCCTAAACATGAAAGTAAGTACAGTGTTGGAACATCTTCTACCAGTGGACACTTTTTAGCCAGTTCTAATGGTCATGGTGCATTTAAATGTTATAATAGGATTCATTACAGCTGTTTTTAACAATCTGACAAAACAGAAGACATTGTCAACAGCGTTAGCAGTAAAGTAAACTCATCCATCTCAGGCCTAAACATGAGTCACGGGTCTGATGAAACCCGTCAGCTGGATGTGATGATGCGGGTGGAGGCCCAAACAGACACCGGGGGTCACTCACCTCCTCCGCCTGTTTGCGGAGCGCTTTCTCCCTTTCATACTGGGTGATGAGCTGCTCGTTGTCCTCCTTCAGCAGCTCCAGCTCCACTTCGTGCTCCTGGTTTTCAGTCAGCACCGCGTCCAGGTTCTCCAGGACGTTCACCACCAGCGGCATCAGCTCTTTCACCACCTCTTCATCATAGCTGCGGATCAGCCGCTCGAACTCCCGGTAGATGCTGTTGGCGAGGCCGGACACCCGCTCCGACATCACAGAGCCGGAGCCGTAGTCGTCCTGGTAGACCACCTCGTCTATCTGCAGCTCCATCATCTTGGCAGGTGGAGCCGGCTTCTGTTTTCCAGATGAGGAGGCTGAGCTGAAAGTTTTTTCGGGCCTGTGAGGCGAGAGTGTCACGCGGTTTGGATCCACTCCGCGCAGAAAAAGGTGGACATCCAATCGCAGTTCGTCCTCAGGTAAAGAAAACAAGCAGCCTGTGCCCTTTTACATCAACACATGTTTACTGAACGAAGACTGGCTGCTGTGTGGGAGCATAGGCTAACCTTTATCTCGGTGCTGAAAACAGCTCTACAGTATTTTGATGTAAAGAGGGCCCCTTCCTCCTCCACCACCAGCCCAGTGTGTCACCTCCAGACGCGGCCCAGCTATTTCCGCCCTCCCGCAGAGAGCATCTGATCCGGGGAGCAGTGGATGTGGACTGGGCCAGCCTGTGGATCGGCTCTCGCTGAGCCCATGCTGAAGAACGAACTG
>NW_018127915.1:1924121-1925964 GCF_001952655.1 Monopterus albus
GACGACGATATTGCACCTGCCTCTCAGCAGCCGCAGCCATGGACCCCAGCCATTTCTGGCCGGGGAAATAAATAAATTAATAAATAAATAGGTAAATAAATAATGTAACGCTCTCTGTTCACCAAACGACCCCTATGACTTAGTTTATTTCCATATGTTGGGCCCTCGCAGCGGGCTGCCGACGGTGCCGGTTGGGATCGGGCGTTGATGGTGATGTCGCCCTATGGGAGAGGCTCTCGCTGCTTTTCAGATGGAGGAGCCAGCTGACCGACTCTGGGTGACGTCACATCGTCTGCATTCATCAAGTCAGACCAGCGCGCGCGACGCTGGAAGTTTACTTTATGATTTCAAAATACTGCTTCACAACCAAATGATTTACGTTATATGGGTCATAAATAACGATAAACTGTCGGCGCTTTCAGTGGTGCCAAAAATGACAGCTTAAAGGTTCACTCCGCCAATTTTACACATTTATAGCTATTAAAATTGAACAAGATATCTCAGCCTCTGCTGCTTTAATATAAATTTTTTTTAGTCTAATTGAAGCCCGGTGAATAAGCTACCTACCCCATAAATATTAACGGATAATTTGAATGCTTAAATAGTAATTTAGTTGGGATGCTCTCTAGCTTTAAAAACTAGTCCATTCTTTGTGGGCTCATTTGAAGTTTTTGAACTTTTTCACATTATGTTCATTCATTTAACGTTGACCATTAGTCTACCTAACTGGCGATCTAGATGCGAATAAACAGTGATGAGGACCTTGTCTCAGTGGTAGTTATAGTCCTCTCTGGTGTAGCTTTGGTATACTCATGCTTTCCGAGTTTTAATTTTAAGCTGAAACCGGAAGTTGTAACTCTTCTTTTATTGGCCAACTCGACCTATGTTCGTGACAGCACTGGGTGCTAGATTTAGACAAGGCAATCTCTCTCCAGAAACCTGCTTCCCAGTCCAGATAAACAATAGCAGTTAAGACATGGCTAGATCATATGAAACCTTAGTGATCTTTACTTTTAATTTTGACGTATAAATTGGTTGGCCCACTGTTATATAGCCTAGTCCCCACCTGACAGAGCAAAAATACCTCAATGTAAACCATTTTTGTTTACATTACATCATTTAAACACTGGCAATCTGAAAGTTTCTTGCAATAGCTACAGTGAAATAATCAGGAATATCACGAGCGCTGGTTAAAAATCTGAATGATCTTTACAGAGCATATGCAATTAGGTAACCTTTGCCAATTCCAGATCATTGCATTGAAATCCTAAAACATTCAATATGTTGACTACTTTCTCTATAATTAAAATGAAAGTTTAGATTAATAGTGGCTTAAGCATACCAGTAGCTCAAACTGAAAACTGCATGAAGAGATGCAGATATCAGATTTTTTTCAGTCTGTGATTTAAAATATGGTTAAAAAAAGGACTTACCTCAACATCTTCCCCTTACACTGGGAGGAATTCAGCTTGTCAGGGTCAGATTTGTTCATGTACTTGAAGCAAATTATTTTTCTTCTGGAAAAAAAAAAAAAAAAACTGAACATACCAGAAAAGGAAACACAATACAGGAAGACAAACATCTCAAATTTGCACTAAGATTTTTAAGTAACTTTGTACCTTTTTGTAAAATTACAGTTTTTCTCTATCGCTTTCGTTCATTTCTCACAACAGAATTGAAGTTTGCAGATCTCCAAGTGCATTTCTCAAAACAACACGTACAAACTGCACAACATAGTGGATAACCGGAAAAAGCGCGTCACCTGCTCGAAATGCTTTGTCTATTGTGCAAAAGTGTGTTCTTTCATCAATCATTGTGTCAGAGGCAGCAGAATGCCATGTCA
>NW_018127915.1:1926362-1941658 GCF_001952655.1 Monopterus albus
TTCCACCGCCAAGCCGAGAAAAACTCTTCAATTGGGTTCAGGAATGGGGAGTAGGGTGGAAGGAATTCAATCAGCATCCTGCGGTGGTGGACAAACCACTGCCTGATGTTGTCAGAGCGATGGAAACTGACATTATCACAAATTACTACATACTTTGGTACATCATCTTGATTGAGGTCCCTCTCCTCTTCAGGAATGACATTTCTATAGAGATTGTCTAAGAATGTAAGGAGATGCTGTGTGTTGTACGGTCCCATAATAGGAATATGAGCTAGCACACCTTGGTCTGACATAGCAGCACACATAGTGATGTTTCCTCCCCGTTGGCCTGGGACATCAACAGTAGCTCTCTGGCCGATTAGATTTCTACCACGCCTTCTGCCTTTGGCCAGGTTGAAGCCAGCCTCATCCAAGTATATGAAGTTGTGAGGTGGTTCTCTTCGTTAACGAAGGTGAAAACTCACCTGAGAGCAATTTCTCAATTCTGGACATATTTCTTAGCAAACATCTACTCACACTTTGTAGAAATCTGTACAGACATACAATTCTGAGAACATGTTCACTCATTTTGATAGTACAGACTTCCAACCTGAAAAAAAGACTAATTGGTTTGGTGGTTGTGACATTTCAGCTGAGAACCAGGACAAGTTATTTTGCACAGCTGGACAAAAGCAACAAGAACTGTCCAAAACAGCTGACAGATGTACAGAACCACTTGCATGTTGTCCAAAAGCAATTGCAATTTGATGGAAACAACAAGAAATTGCTGATATGATGTGAACAACTGACAACAGAATCTGACGGTTGAACGAGTAGTTCTGAGAAATGCAGTTCTGTTGTGAGAAATGAATGAAAGCGATAAAGAAAAACTGTAAAATCATCATTAAGGGATCAGAATCGATGCCTGAAAAAAACAACATCTTAATATATGAAAAAAGTTAGTTACAGAACTGCCCAGACAGGACCACACATGCACACAAAACATGCAAAAATCACTGCCAGACAATAAAATGTTATAGAAGGGAAGTGCTTGAAAGCAAATATCTTTCACTTCAGGTTCCCTTCTGTGAGACAAGTGTAACTTGGGCTCTCTTTTCTAGTTGGGAGGATTTGCAATGGAGACAAGGAGAGTCAATGAAGCATAATAAATGCACTGACAAAAGGGCATACAGCTCCTATGTCAAATACATCTTAACTACCAACATATTCAACGAACCTCTTCAACTAAATATCACATCAAAATGTAAAAATAGAAAAAAAACTTCAGCCAAAAATGTGTTGTGTACTATGATGAAACCACTGCACCTTTAACAATCCACTCACTGGAGTATTTCAACCTATACATGACATAAATGGTCAATTTATGCAGATAAAATAAAACCATGAAAACATCAGCATCATATTTTATCTTTTCAGACTTGTTGCGCTAAACTGACTGAACACAACAGGTCACATCGACTCTCTGGGCTTCAGTCATAGACCTGTAATGAGGTCTAACTTACAAAACCTCACATGACAGTTGAGAGCAAGAAACCAGTATTAATTTATATTATACATATCAGCAAGTCTTCAAGCCTTGTGCATCAGCTATGTAATTTAATTAATGAAAACCAAAAATCTGTGAACTACATGTCCTATTGTCAGTTGGTATCCTTTAAGTCAGCAGAAATCTTCAGGTGAACTTCCTTGTTTCTTTCAGTAGGTGGCAGTGAAATGTTAGTATTTAAATATCACACCACCCATTAGTTTTCTTGTGACTTACACAGAAGGTGGATGGTCCTTGGAAACCCACAAACCATACTGGCTTTATGGCTACTGCTTGGTATTACGCCAGAGTAGACAAAACAAACTTAGGCTGGTTGGAGCAGTAAAACAGATTAGAAAAATCTTTTCTCATTGAATTTACTTGATCACTGTCACACCAAGGTTTGGCGGGGTCTTATCTAAACTGTATTTAAGACATCATGACTCCTTATTGCCTACGTAAAGACATTACAACAGACATGAAAGATGTCACAACCTTGAATGTTGTGTAGAAAACATCCGTTAATATGATATAAACAGTTTTAACTGAAATAAGCACAGTACGAGGCTTTGTACTGAACTTTCTCAGAGATTCTGGGCAGAAGTTAAACTCCCTGGAGAAAGAGGATTTCTCAGCTTCTGATGTGTTCGCCTTCTGCTAATGAGTCACAGGATGCACAGTGTTGAGGTGGAGCAAAAGTAATATAGAACAAGTTGCTTGCATAGAGTGCTGCCAATGAACACAGCTACACCAAAGCATCAGTGTAACAAACATTTCACTAACTCCATCCTCTTTAATAGCTGCTACTGAATCTCTAATACTCTGCAAAGTGTTATCTCGGTATTTTTGGAAAAACAAACAAACAAACTCAAAATGCAAAATAACAGTTTATTGCAATACACAGGATTTCTGTCTTCTGCTACACTCATTGCCTGCCAGGCACACCAACACGCAGGGGACAGGCTGGCACCAGAATACCACAAATGTGCATCATGAAGTGGGTGAAAAGGTGATTATCAATGAGCCCACATGGACTCAGGCAGGCCACGCGTGTGTCCAGAGTTCACTTGTCTTCAGCCGTTTTAATTTAAAACATAAACAGAGGTCTACCCCAAGCAAAAAAAAAGGCATGTTCTCAGATAAAGCAATGAGGACAAAGCAGAAAGTACCTGGACAATACATTCACATTAAATCAGAATGGAATTTTCTTTTAGGAAGCAGAAACATCTGGGATTAAATAAGTGCATTCATCCATCTTTGTTTCAAGGTCAATTTTTGGTATCTCTCCCTGAACCGAGTGTGTGCTCTGACAGCAGATCACTGATGTAGATGTGATTAAATCAGGGACAAGGCCAGAAAGAATGCTCAGCTCATATAAAGGCTTCTGATTATACTGCCATTAGTCATTGTCCAACACTTGCATTATATTCAATAACTGCCAAACAAGAGGTTTCATGTAGTCATCCAATAAGGATTAGGCAGCATATACATATATATATTAAAAAAAAAACAAAAAAAACATTTTCATTGTTTGCAAGATCTAGGTATCTTCTCCTGTCTATGAACAATGTAGCTTACAAAGAAATCTGAGCAATTTTCTGCTGTGAGGATTTTAGTCACAGTAGATCATTTGAATGCACAACTATTTAAAGCTCCTTTCAACATCTAAATGTGTCTTGAAACCCGTTTTTAAAATAACAAACCGTGCCTCCAACTAAATTTAGACATGCTTGTAAACAGAAGCAGTGAATACATTTACCACAGTACTGAGATTGAACAGCAGTACAGATTGATTGGATGGTGAGTGTATGATTGCAGGTTTCAGTGAAGAAGAAAATGAAGATTTGGACAAAAAGCTGGGAGCTGGAAAGAGGACTAAAAGTGCAGGAATATGATGGGAAGAACAAAAATTCCTGGTCTATTTAGATGTAGACGTGAAATAATCGTGGAGAGAGGGGTGCTGGAATGAGAGAAGATTAACAGGGGAGCAGACAGAGAGTGTATGGACACAAACAGGGACGAGTGGTGTGTTCAGATCATCAGTAGAATACCACACTAGACTTTCCTCCAGGTGGGTTGAGAACCCTGTTGTGAGAACGAGGCCTGGGTCCCAGGTGAGGCTCGTGGTTCTTCAATGAAGTCTCATCAGGAGGTGATGGAGAAGAGGGCTCAGGCACTGGAGGGGGTGAGATTGCAACAGGTTCTTCCTTAGCTGGCATGGGAGCTGGGGGAGCAGTTTCTTGCTTCACCTCAGGATGGCTGACCTTGGCTTCAGGAGCTTGAGGATAGAGGAAAAGTGTTTCAGAGAATTGTAGCCTAAAATTTAAGACATTTCCACCTTAAATGCATTAAGGAAATCACATTTGAGATTCAAGTGGAATTAATAAAGTTAGAGTGTGGAGTTAATGATATACTGGTATGGAGCTGGTACATGCACTTTATAGTTACTGAAGCCAATTTTATGCTTCAAACAAGAGGCTAACAACAGCCTTGCTATAGAAAACGTGGCATCAAATTTCACCTGGTGATGACCAGCGTAACATGGATGTATCATATTCCCCCCAGTAACTGTGTTTACTGCTTTTCTTTCATGTCGTAATATGATGGATGGTGGGAGAGTGCCCCTTGTCTTGTTACTGAACAAACACGCTTGTTTCATTCACTGTGAGATGGCAAAGGTCACAAAGAGCAGCACACTTGCAGTTGAATTTATTCTTTAAGATTTGTGTTGTGCTGCCATAGCATAACTCCTTTACATAGAAGTTTAAATTGAGCTTTAGCTAAGCACTTACAGTCTAAATATCACATATTTTATCTTTAACTAAAGACATACAAAGTTTAGTATTAAATTCACCATGATATGAACAGGAGGACCAAGAGAAAAGGGAAATGGGCAAGACCGCTCTATTAATAGAGGCTCTTTAAATGAAACAGTGACTAATATGATTCAGCATTTTTCAGAAATCTTCCAAAAGACTTCACATGGGCATTATCTGTTCCACAAACTCACCTGGTGGTTCAGGTTCAGGTTCAGGTTCAGGTCCAACAATTAGATTGTCCTGTATAAAAAAAAACAAAAAAAAAAAACAGATTGGAAGATTGGAGATGGGTCCAATTCAGGCTAAAGCAACAGTGCAAATTCTGCAAATCAGTGCAATTTCCATGACCAAGGGTCCACTCTAAAGAGCTTTAGTGAGAAACAGTTATCATAAATAATGTTGATATTGGTGATACTGTTAAGAAGGTCCCCTACTCTGCCAGTAAAAAGGCCTGCAAGTGAAACCAAGCACAGTAACATACAGCTGCAGAATCCATGTCCAAAGTCTTTATAAAAACATTTTACCAAGTATGTTTACATGCTTCTTCTGTGCTTTCCAAGAGTGCAGAAAGCTGTACAGAATACAAAAACTGACACCAACAGCATGTTTACAGAAAACAGGTAAATAACCTGTAACTATTTCAAGTGGTCATTTGGAATTTATTTCTGTCCTTACTAACGATGCTGCAATGGACTCTGCAGCCCATTGCAACAGTGGTTCTTGCTGCAAAACACTATTGATCCATGAAGAAAACTGCTTGATAGAAGGTGACACAGCGGATGTGCTCCTGAACGAGGTTAAATGTAAGATCAATGACATAATGAATGAAAAATTTGGATCCTAACAATGAAGAGACAGTTAATGCATTTTTAATTTAGGGTGAAGCATTCCTTTGAAGGCTCACTAGCTGGTGTTTTATTGTCAAGAGTGAAATGAAATGAAAATGAATTTAAAAAAATTATTCAAGCATAGTCAAAGTTGCGTGGCCTACCTTTGGCTTATTTGGATGACCTCGGCTTGAGCTTTGGGTAGGTGCACTTTCTGCAGCCCCAAATATGTTGCTGGCCTGTCCACCTGGAGGTACAGTTCTCTGTGGTTGAGCTGGATGATCAGGATCCCCGAATATTCCACTGCTCTTCCCACCTATTTAAAATATTAACCAATGATGTTGTCACATAAGCAAAATATTGTCTCATATACTATACACATACTACAGTGGCAGCAAATCTCTTAGGATTTTAGGGATGCTAAAGGCCACAGCCTGTCATATAAAACTGGCTGCCTGTGTCCCTGCAATCTTTGTCTGCCTGGAAACCTAGAACATATTTCAACAGCAGACAGGGCTGAAAATATATTTGACAGTAACAGGTACTTAACAAAATCTGGAGGTGGAATACAGTCAAGCACAGAGAACAATAAAAGTGTTCATACAGGAATTGTGACATTATAGTAACAATTTTCACACCCTGGACATTGATAGATGCTTTGACTGGCCTGCCTTAGCACATCCATTAGCCCAGACAGGCTGGTCTGACCTGGAGGATTGGAGCGCCTGGGTACATTCTGAGCAGCCTCTGGTGGACCAAAAATATCAGAAGCCATCTTGCCAGATCTTCTTGGTGATGCAGAATTGTCTTCATAGCCACCAAACAGGTTACTGGAACCACCTCCAGGAGGCTGCAACACCCTGGAGAAAGATGAAGGATTTTAGTACAACTTGCAAAGAATCCTCATTAGTATGAATTACCTTATACAAGTATGGCAATGACAGACTTCAAACTGAAATAGATTTTTACTCAGGCATAACCTTATTAAATTATACATGTTAATGTGCATTATTATTATCATCATGTTGAATTATTACAGTGTATACAGTTATCAGAAGATGGGTTCATTATTGCCAAAAGTAAACATGGACACGGTTTATAATGTCTTGGTGACACGAAGGTTCAGTGATTACTGTAAACACGAGCTTTTGTAACGTGGCACATAAAGAAGACAGGTGGAAAACAGCAGGCAACTCTTAACCAGGGTATATGTTAACGTTACACTACAGAAGACAGCCTAAGCAGACGCAGCCAAAGGTTATTTAACTTAGTTACATACCCAGGAACGGTGCCATACGTGTGAAAACTCTGTTTAATTGTACGTTATCATTTCACACGTAGCTAATTACTGCCAGAAGACACGATAACGAGGCTGCTGGCGACTACAAAGAACAGAAAGGGCTTTCACACTTCCGCAGGCGCAGCAGACAACGCCTGGTTGTTAGCTTCAAAGCTAATTCTCAACTCTTAAGTTTGCTAACGGAAGACACATCAAATCAAGCTAGCGCAACTTGAGTGAGCACACATATTTGGCTTAGTGCTAGCACTATGTGTGAGGGCATTAGTAGAAAAAGTGATGGTGCAAAAACAACAAAGAGCTCCCGTCAAATAATGTTAACCTAACGTTACATTGAAATAACCTACTAGCTGATAGAGCGGCTACATACGGTCGAAATAAGACACAGTTTGACATTTCGTTCACAATAACAACTACATGACTATAAATATTATATGATTCACCTAGAACTGGTTTTTGCAGCATCATCCAACCCTTGAAACATGTTAGTTGAAGTCATGATGGTTTTGGTTTGAGTTTCCGAAGATAACTTCTCTAGTTAGCCAACTAGACGACCATTAAGTTCCTCCTGCCTGCGTGTGCTCAACAAAACTCCGTAGTGAGCAATTTCAGTCCACCCAAGAATAACTGGCCCTCTGCCAAGCTGCTGAGTGAAGAGGTACGGTCGTTTCAGTGTACCCGGCATCCCTCCAGATAAGACTGACTACGTAATCCAGTGGGTAGAACTCTTTTGAGGTAAACCTAGTCATTGTTCACAACAGCAACGTGTGATGTATACATCTGCTGAATATATGTGATTTGTTTTAACATGTCTTATGTAGAAAAGCTGAAAGCTCCACCCTGCTGCTTTGTCATACAAACATTAAACAACCGCACCCGTTATTTAACCCAGATTTGTGATACTTGTTTTTTTTTGTCGGGGCGTTTAGCCAGGACAAGAGTAACATGGGATGAGTCTTGAGATAGCATGTCAAATAAATATCAGATGCTATTGCAATAAAATCTTCTTGTGCTGTATTCTGTGTGCTTTATAGCCT
This sequence comes from Monopterus albus, assembly GCF_001952655.1. Taxonomy (NCBI): domain Eukaryota; kingdom Metazoa; phylum Chordata; class Actinopteri; order Synbranchiformes; family Synbranchidae; genus Monopterus; species Monopterus albus. The sequence continues at coordinate 1,933,868 of NW_018127915.1, forward strand.
ACGCGTTGGAACCATGTCAGTGTTTTTGTATGTCATAAATATCAAATTCTGAATCCGCTCAACCGGGGTATTTTCGGCGTACGCCATGAAAAATTCAAGTGTACCCTATTAGTTCCTCCTATTGCTTGGGTCTTCAAAATGTCAATCAATTTTGGGGCGGGGCATATTTTTTTTTTAGAATGCCAGAAACTCCATTGCGGTGATCCAATCTCGCGGAAATAACGCTTATTTACTCAGCAAAAGCCTTAGATTATTGAAGTGTCAAACTGGTTTTGAATTTTGATCATGACTTTCGGGAAACCTATTAGGCATGACAGGAAAAGAATAGGAATTGGTCCGACGTAGGGTTTTTCTCACTGGCAATTGGCTGAGGCAGCTGTCAGTCAAACCTAACGTCTCTTTGTGTATTTCTGACCAATCATAGGCTTTGTTTTCGATTTGTAGTGGGCGTGCCAAAGCGCGTGGACAATCGATCAGTCGGAACTGTCAGTGGTAGCAAGTAGGAGGTTTTCTGTGAGCTAGCAATGCTAGTCTGTTTGACGATTGAACATATCAACAACAGGCTTCCACTTCAGGTAATGCTTATAGTTTGACAATGCTATCAGTCTAACAAACAGTTTGAGGCTTTGCATAAAATAAGTATTATGCTACAAGCTGTTTTTTTTAGCGCTCTGGCTTGTTTGACTACCATAACGTTAACGTTAGCTAGCCAACGACAGCAGCTATGCTAGGAGCCACGTTATGTATTGGGGGACACGTTGAACTGCTTGTTACACAAAGTTAACGACAGCTGTAAATAACTAACCTATACCACAATGCATTTCTAAAGCAACGTTAACCTTGAGGACAAGTATCAGATCCGCGGTTAGACTGCTAACATCACTAAGGTTTTGCTTTCAGGACCGGTACTGTAACTGTGTAATATATCTAGATGTGTTGTCGGTACATTTTAGATAGCCTCATTACAATGGAAAACAATATTTTTAAACAGAATATAAGTTACATTAACGTTTCATCAGACCATCAATTTTACAATAACTTTAAGATTTATGGTCTGAGGAGCGCAGGTAAACATTAATTTACTAACTTACAACACTGTAAAAGTAACATGACCAATTAGTAATTTCGGGCTGTAAAGGCTGTCAGTTATCTTTTGTAGCTGGTTGAAGTTGTCTAAGAAGTAGCGTTTAGGTGACACAAATCAGGGATTTGAAAGAAAAAGATTTTCCTAGTCTGAAAATGTCCCTAGTCTGAAAACGACTCGAGATACTCTTGTCCAGTTACTCTTTGTTGTTTAGCTGTTTATTGCTGTCGTCCATTTGTGTTACCATCCTCCTGATTCTTCAGAAATAAACCATTTAGTGGGTAACAATCGAACAAGTACATTATGAATTTTGTGATGTTTACACATTAAGTTGTAACACAATTTTACAGATGTAATACACCATCGTGATGTGCAGCTTTCACATAAACCTGGTTCTGATATTGACTCGTTGATTCGTTTTTTGTATGAGCTCATAGTAGTGTTAGAAAATAGAGTGTTGTCTCAAAGCCTTACAGTTGCAGGATGTACATGAAATACATTGTTTTGCAGACAATTTCTGCAGGCAATGGTGACGTAGTGACAAGCAAAGTCCACTTGCACACGGGTTATTAAAACTACCTATGCTTATCAATTCACACGAGCTCACATGACATGTGTCACTGTAAATTATTCAGTGCATAGAGTCAATATCTTACAGTTGTAATTGGTTTTATAGTTTTATTTCTTGTTGCAAAGAAGCATTGAGTAATGTTGTTGCTGATAGAAAACAGTTGAACTGCGCAGAGTTCAGCTCAGTGGAAGCTGGAGCAAGGAGAGGGCAGAAAGCAGAGAGATCCGTCTGGGTTTTATTATGCTCAATTTGATCAGTAATTGCCAATATAACCGGTCGGACCCATGGTGAAGAGAAAGAAAACCTCGCCTACTACCGAAGAGTACGAAAATGGGTAAAATTATATTTGAAATTAACACTTTATTTAGAGGTCTAATGCACCGAGGTATTTTCGTTGTCGTTTCTGCAGGGCGCTAAACTGAAAAGCGCTCGCATTTGAATTTAGTTGAAATTCAGCCTGAAATATTTCCCTTCGGAGCCTAAAGACACTTGGTAAAACACTGCCGTCAGTTACTAAACTCTTTTGGTTGTTGAATATAATTTATCTCAAGACATTAAATGCATATATTTGGTGTTGTTTTGTCGGGACTGGAGAGGGGATTTGAAACAAACAGCGGCGGCGGCCATGTTGAGAGACAGTGAACGTCGTGTTTAGAAGTTAATTTTGCACACAGCTTTGCTCCTAATATGACAAATTTTCTCCGATTGTGTTTTGGCAGTATGACACCGGGCTCCAGGGAGGGGATCGGTGTCGATGGGAAGAGGAATCCGTCCAGAAAGCCCGAAGGTTGCGACGAGGAGGAGAGCGGAGAGCAGGCGAGCGAGGAGCGCAGTACAAAGGGAGACGACGGAGTGGAAATTCTTAATCCATCAGCCACGGGTCTCAGCGTCGGTCTAGCCCCAGTCCTCCCTGCCTCTCCACCGAACCGAACCGGTCCAGCCTCGAGCCAGCAGCCCCAGAGCTCAGCGGAGCCCGCCCCCCCGTGTCACGACCAGCATCATTTTCTCCGATCAAGCGTTCGACCTCCGAGTAAACGTATCCGGAAGGATTCAATCGGCTCAACCATCAATGGACATGGCGGGGCAAAATCGAAAGGTACCGTGACCAATTCAGTTAAGAATGTGTGTAGGTGGAATTAGCAGGGTGTCTCCTCCTGTTTATTTGTTATGGCTTAACTGATGATGTTTTAGTTGCTGTATTCCCTCTGGACTACTGGTAGAGTTGTAGGCAGGGTAGACTTCTGGTAGCTCCAGCACCAGTTGCAACACCATCCTAACAGTTCTGTGAAAAGGTAGAGAGATCAAATTTAAATTATGATGTCATTTGATTATTTTAGTCAAAATTTCTAAGAAACTTTAAAAACACAATATCAAGGTAGTGTAGGGGAAATTAAACGCAGGACTTCAGTATGAAAGGTTCTTGCTTAAGTTTCCTTTTGTTATTGCATTTTTTGGGAATAGAAAAAAAGAACAGGATGACTTTTATGCCTTCAGACAACACTTTAACTGACCTACTGATCCACTATTTTCAGATGCACATGATACAACAAACAATAGTAAATAAACAAACAACATGCTTCAGTGGTGCATTCTCATTTTAGTCAACCTCAGATACAAATTGTAATTGTTCTGGTGCTCTACTGGTTGTCTTTTGCAAATCTGACTTATGCCCAGCTCTGTAGTAACTTGCAGTGTCAGTGGTGAATTGACTTTGTAATACTGAGGTGTCTGAGCAATGGAATTCACTCACTTTTTGAATACACTAAAGAATTACCTTGTTGATTATGCATTATCATGCTTAATACTAATTGAATGCAGTCTTGTTTCTTGAACACCTTCTGGTTCCTCGTATATGACCAGTGTCACGAAAGGCAAAGAAAGGCGGGACAGTACAATTGAAAGTTACATTACTGAGGTGGTTTCTGTTCACCTGGGCTGGGAGCCTGTCACTGTAGCCTAAATCTTCCTTTCTGGAGGATTTTGTATTTGCCTTTTTTTTGTGTATAATTGCACTTCTCTGCAACAGCAATATTTGAGTTTTTCTTCTAAGAATTGCTTGGACTTGAATCAGACAGAAGTATGTTGGTGAATTAGTGTACTCTGACAGGTATGACCTGTGGGTTCCTTTCGCAGCTGTGAAAAAGATACACTGATTGTTTCATCAGATATATTTAGATTGCCCAAGTTTTGATCAGTTGACCAAGGAAGCCCTACTTATTTGATATGATGTGGTATTGATGCACATCTTTTTTGATAGACGCCTACGCTACCGTCTATGAGCCAGATACACATTTGCACTTGTAAATGAACACCTGTTTGCCTGAAAATACAGCTGCCTTAACACAGCACAGTGCTGCAGAAGCAACTGTCTTGGTGTTCGTGTTAATGTCTCCTGGCATTGCGTTGTGTTCTGGGGTAAACTTGGCCATTGGAGCCCACAACGAGTTGGTTTTGGACGTGCGTACTTCAGACCTAGCTGTAGGGACTGATTGCTTTCCCTGCCTCCTTGCCAAAGCTGAACCACAGAAGGAGAAGCTCTGCAGGTTGTGCGCTGTATTGGCAGTGGGTGGCTTTGTGTTACCTCTCCCAAATCCCACACCTCAGAACTACAATTGTATTTTTATTTCCATGCTATAAAAACAGCCGGGGTGGTCAAGCAAACATTTGTACTAATCTTGACATTTTTTTTTACTGTAATATTTAAGTTGTTTTTCCTCTGCATGTTTTCATGAGCATTGAGTTTGTGGGCTCGCTCTGTCTACCACAGGGGCTGAGATTGGTTCTTCCTCCCAAGGGGCAGTGGGACAGTCAGGGCCTATGGTCGGCTCCACAGGGGGAGTGTCTAAGTCCTCCAAGGGCCAAGGGTGTGCTGAGAAAGAGGAGCAAGCTGGTAACCAGAAAAGGGCCCGTCGGCAGTGGGAGTCTTGGAGTGCAGAAGACAAAAACAGCTTCTTTGAGGGGCTCTATGAGGTAAGAGTAGAACCAAGTAGACAGTGCCAAATAGTTTTACAGTAAATGATAAATGAGTACTATCTTATGTGGCACAAACTATGACCTAAATTGTTGCCAGTTATACTGTATTATGTATCACAGGACATTTTAAAGTAAAACATCTTTTCGTGTGTCTTTTCACATTTCATACTCTCCTCTGTTCCTCTCATTTCTAGCATGGGAAAGATTTTGAGGCTATCCAGAACAACATTGCAATGAAGTACAAGAAGAGAGGCAAGCCAGCCAACATGGTGAAGAACAAGGAGCAAGTCCGCCACTTTTACTACCGCACCTGGCACAAGATCTCCAAACACATTGACTTTGCCAATGGTGAGCTGCCCAAAATCTTTGTCACCCAGCAACAAGTGGGACTAGTTTGATGTTAATATAGTCAAATACAGTTTAATACACAGTATTTATTTATTTATTTTAAGTTGGAGCTCCAACATTTATGTGCAGCTTACACAGTATTTTATCTTGTCTCACTTATTCTGTATGTCTGTTAGAGCTACCAGGAAAGTTAGCATGGCAGTGGTATGTGTCCTGGGGATTGAAATTGTTTATGTACTGTAGGTCTGTCTTAGGCAGCGAGACATAAACTGGAACCCCTTTACCTTTCAGAAATCCCTTAGGATCACTGTGTTTTATCTTTATGTAACACACACGCCTCATGCATTGCTGGTTACAGCAGTGTTGTGACTTGTGCCCCCTTTTCTTCTCAGTGTACTCCCGAGTGCTGAAGAAATCCTCTCAAGAACTGTATGGTCTCATCTGCTACGCTGAGCTCCGCAAAAAAGTTGGAGGATGTAAGTGAAGGCTTAGACATGTTTCGAATGCATGTCTTTTTAAAGGTTGTTTGTGCATGAGTGTGTTCCTGTTCTTAGTTTGGGACACAAGGGATGTGATTAAACACTCTATGCTCATGGTCATGTGGGGACATCTGCTCCTGAGGGATGATGTCACAAACAGCTCTCTAGCTTTGTTTTTTTTTTCTTTTGACAGTAATGGATGATAAGAATGTGGCAAAGCTGAACGAACTCATCCAGCAGGGGTAAGTTAGTAGTAGAATTGATAAAATACATAGTCTAGTTTAACTGTTTGTGTTATTTAACATATACAATGGCAAAAGATCTGTTTAAATGCACACATCTGGGATTGTTATGCAGTTTTTCTTTTTAAGTTCTATATCACATCTAGAAACACATAAGTTATCACCCTCAGTGTGAGAGACCAGTCTGAGGTCATAGTGATTTACTCCAAATAAAAAAAGAAGTGCATTAGCAGCAGGAACACTTATCACAACTAGACCACTAATCACCCGAAGGAAACATTTTGGAATATGGTGAAATTATGGCATGTACAATGTTTTTGTTATTTAGTCTATTCCATGAGCAGATGTTCAGCTGCACAGTTAGTTGTCTTCTCCATTGAAAGGTGTAATGTGATCCAGAAAAGTTGGCATCTAAAAACACTGACTCTTTCTCTCCTGTTCTGTCTGCTCGACCAGGGCCACCACTGTGCGCTCTAAAGGGAGGAACCTACGAATCAAAGCGCCCATGTGCCGTGCACTGAAGAAACTTTGTGACCCAGATGGTGAGCTTGTGCATGCACAGACAACCAACATATACTATACATAAAAAGTAAATGCACGTCTAAAAATGCAAAACATGGCAATGTTGAAGCACAGGGTTTGTGGGGGTGGAGCTATATGGCAATAACAATGGTAGCCTGTGGGATAGCGACATTTCTATGGTAACTCTGTGGGAGCAAAGTGAGGAAGAGGAGCAGGAGGGTGATGATGGACATGACTGGTATTCTGTTCACGAACATCCATGTACCAAAGTTAGAGAAACCTTTTTTTTTTTTTTTTTTTATCTGAATGCTTTTCTTCCTCTTTAAAAACACACGACCTTGCCTCAGAAAACAGCTTTGTCATTGTCTCGGTCAGTTCTACAGCATCTTTGTGTCTCGGTAGGAGTGAGTGATGAAGAGGACCAGAAGCCAGTGCGATTACCTCTGAAGGTGGCAGTTGAGCTTCAGCCACGCAGTAACCATTCCTGGGCCCGTGTTCAAAGTCTAGCCCACAACCCTCGGCTCAGGTCAGGCACACTCATTAACTAGTGTCTGAGAGGAATTAAGCAGCAAAATATTTTCAACTGCTTATACCATAAAATATCACAAGATTTTTCTATAACCTCTAGAGTCCTGAGCTTTGGAAACCCAAGCTGTGCGGTCCTCATATGAGGACCGCACAGCTTGGGTTTCCAAAGCTCAGGACTCTAGAGGTTAAGGAATTACATTTGCTAAATCCATTTAGTCCACTTTGTTTGGCCAAATTTGTTATTTTCAGGTCATAATGCTGTCACAAGCAGACACTGCTTTTAAATGACCTCATTCATCATCTGACATTTGTCTCAGATACTTTATAATGTAAGAAAGGATAATTGTATTATTCTTTACACAACATTCCTGTTTGTCGTCATGTTCTGGATCAATCTTTCGACAGCACAGTTTATCAGTGCAATGCTTTTTGGCAGCTGACTCCCAGTTTTCAGATGGTGGAGTTTACATGAATGTGTCATCAAGCAGTGTATATGTTAGGAGCATAAAATTCAACTTGGCCCAGTGCTGTTCAACACATCTTACTGCAGCAGCTTATAAATCAACAACTATCTTTTTGTGTCTTTTCCAACTCAGGATGGTGGTGGAGCTTCACAGGAAAGTCTCCAGTCTCATTGATTATCTGAAACAGAAGTGGGCACACCATGACCAGCGCATTGTATCCTTAAATGCATCATCTGGTTAACAACTTTGTAGATCGATTCCTTTTCAGTTTAGAGAAATGCACAGAGCATGAGAATGCATGTTTTTGATGCAATGTCATCATGTGATAGTGGAGCAGTGAACTTAAACATGTTGTTTACAACCATCCAGTGTAAAAACCACTGCAATCATCTTTGTTGTACGAGCAGTTTTGCACTTCAGCTGTAAAAGTGTAAGTGGACATACCTGTCAGTTTCATTTGGGTTCTTAACACCGATGCGTCAGCTTAAGAGTCTCATGGAGCGGGAGGCTCTGGAGGGCGCCCAGTCCAGCACAGCCTGTCCCAGCAAAAACCAGCCAGAGGAGCTTTTTCTTTTTCCTG
>NW_018127915.1:1942111-1948398 GCF_001952655.1 Monopterus albus
GTGGCACGTGTAGTTCACTCCAAGGCCTCTTGTACTGTACACTGGCTAGAGAGTGGCAAGAACCGGCCTAACGCTAAGGAATTGCCAGCTGCCCAGATCCTTGGCATCCACACGGCTCCACCACCTCGGACTGGCACTAAATCTGGACGGGGGAGCACTGCAGCAGCTGCTGGTGCAGCTTCAGTGACTGTATTGGGTGATACTCGTCGGACTGAGCCCCATAACCCTGAGCCTTCACCAGACAGTTCTGCAAAGGTGGAGGAGAAGAGACCTTTGTCTGTTTCTGTCCCTGCTTCCTCTCAGCAGACTGTTGCACCTAGAGAAGAGGGAACTGGATTGGGACCCTCTGAGGGGGCAAAGACCTGTACTGACATGGAGGCCAGTGGTGGATCAGCAGTGACTAAAAGCACAGAGAAATTGTGTAGTGGTGTAGAGAGCTCATCAGAGCAGTGCAAAGAGGAGCTGAATACCAGCACCTCTTCACCCGAGATCAACCAGACCCCTCCAGCCAAACCTCTGGTGATTGCCTCAGACGAGGGAGTGGCACAGGGCTCTACACCAGCAGCCAAAGAACGGAGTGTTGAGCAGATCAGAGAGGAGGGCTGGAGTGTCCGTGATGCAGAGAACGTCACCCTGGCTGAGCTGTACCTGATGTTTGGGAAGCCAGGCAAGCTGCAGCTGGAGTATGAATGGCAGCCTGTTGCTGTTTCACCAAACAACCAAGAAAATGGACAAGGCTTGGCTCAATCCAAGCCCAGCAGGACACACCGGGTTTTGCGTTGCCTACTCAAGCTGGTTGCCACTGAGGTCAATCCTAAACCTTTGGTAGGGATTAAATGTGACTTCTTACAATACTGTTGCTGGTTGCCAGATAGTCTTTTTAATATGTTTTTGCAGAAAATGTGCTCAAATGTCATGATTTATTTTTCTTTGGCACAAACATTTGGGGCATATAGTAAATGTCTAGGAATGTATGCACTTTCAGATTGGGGTATATAGTAAATGTCTAGGAATGTATGCAGATCAGTGGCATGAGGGAAGAATGCAAATTTAAATAGATACTGTTTGAAAGTGGTCCATGTACCCTACTGCATATTGCATTGTTGGCGGCACTATTCCACAACAAATTCTCCATGGAGAGATTATTAGTGCTGGGGTTTGGCTGTGAACTGTGCTAAACTGTAATGGAATCATTATTTAGAGCTGTACATGTAGAGCAGGTGGTGTCATTAATGTGTCTTCTGCTCCAGGCTCCAGAGCTGTGCTCCACAGCCACATCACCACTCAGAACTCACCAGGAGGAGCAAAACCAGGCCCTCACATCTCCAGGAAAATTTCCTGTAGCAGGTGTTCGCAGCCCCAGTTGCGGCCGGCAGCAGGCCTCTATCCGAGGGGCCAGGTTACACTTGGCAAACACTGGAGTGTCAGGTATTCTCTCACATACTCACACCACTACGGCAAGCACAAAATGTGCATTCACCCTCAGTGTAGTTGATTTCCTATTTGTGGTAGTGTGACAGAATCTTGTTTGGATGAGTTGACCTGAGATTTACAAGTTGTGGAAGACATTTAGGATATGTATAAGATGACTCATATCTTATATACAGCATCAGCTTTTTTTTTTCTTGACTGTCAAATAATTGCCCTCTTCACACAACATGTCTGACTTGTTCTTCTTCTCTTCAGGTGGACGCAACCTTCCTCGCTCTCTGCTGGGATCAACAGTGGGCAGTGACTCAGAGGGCGGTGTTTTTGCAGTACCCACCACACTACCCCCCAACAGTTCGCGACACAACCGAATGTTCTCCCCCAACAAGGAAGCCGAGCTAGCCTTCAGACAACAGCTTGACTCTATCAGTGTAAGAAAATAAGAATGAGTTATTTTTTTATGAGTATGACTAGACCTGTATATTGCCCAGATGAATATTCACAAACGTTGATGTGCACGTTTGTTTTTTGTTTTTGTAGATGCAGTCAGATCTTTTCCTTTCCAGACAGCGAAAACCTCGGAATAGGCAACTGCGGAAACCGCTTGTAGTTCAGGTAAGAACAGATGACTGTTGATCTGTATCTCTTACATGTTGCCGTGTCAGGATAGGCTAAGAGTTCCTTCTGTCTTGTCTACAGCGAACACTGCTACCCCGAACCGCAGGAGACACTCCTCAGCATGTCTGCTCCTTCTCCATCCTCTCCAACTCCTCTGCCACAGGTATACTTTTGGACATGAATAGCCTAGAGTACAAAATCCTGTCAATGGAGGATGTAAAAATGTAGTTGCTTAAGGAAGTCATTTTACTTCAGTGGTGTGCAAAACCTTTGTTGGCTTCTGTAGCAGAAAACATAGCACCTTGATTAGGCTTATTTATGTTTTAGTGTTGGTAATACATTCAACTAATGTGCTCTTTGTACATAAGTAAATATAATTTCTCTTTTCACCATAAACTCTGCTAATCTTTTACTCTCTCACTTCCTGTTTCTTCCCTCAGGAACTGGATCCTTCCGGCCAATCCATACTCGTCTCGCTCCTTCCGCCCGCCCCCTCATTTCCAAAGCTTCTCCTGCAGCGCCCAACTCTACAGCGACTAACCAACTCTCCAGTATGTATCACTTCTATTAATCTATTTTCACGTTGTTTCAGTTTTATCGAGACTCAGTTAAATTCTATATAGAATATAATTTGTGCCAAATACTTAAGTTTTCTATTTGAGAATCACATTTAAACAACAAAATAAAACCACTTGTATATAATTAGAAGTAGCCCTCCCCATGACAGATCAGTTGATTCAGTTGGTGCTTTGTCTTCTCCTGGTTATGGGCATCTTACAAGCTAGCAACAATAATAATTCTTATAAACTCAAAATAAGAGGATGGTAAATGGTTTTATACTTGTATAGTGCTTTTCTGTGCCTTGCAGCACACTCAAAGTGGTTTCATACTACTTGGCCCATTCGCACTCACACATTCATACACCGGTGTCATCACCGGGAGCAACTGGACGGGGGGGGGCCTTCTGTGTCTTGCTCAAGGACATTTCGACATGTTGGGGGAATCGAACCGCTAATCCTCCGGTTAGGAGACCACCTGCCCTACCTCCTGAGCCACAGACGCCCTGAAACAAAAGAGCTTTTTTTTTTTTGCTCCTGCTTTTCAGTTTTTATATTCAAATCGTTGCTGAGTTTAATTGCTGAAGTTTAAAAATTGCAGGTAAAGCCTATCAGGTATGTACAGCTGTGACAAATTTTGTTTATACTCGCAGGTGCCATTGACCTGGCAGCTAAGTCAGCAGGCATCATCCCTGGAAGTCCCTGTCGAGAGTTGGGTTCTCCGGCTGTCGATAGCAGCACTGTGCTTGCCGCCACACCCGTTGTTGATGCTGAACCAGACTCTCAACTCCTTCAGCAAAATGTCCCAGAGGTCAGGAACAAAAGCACACAGACACACACAGCTTTGCTACATCAGGTGTCAAAGCATAACGGCTTCTTCTTTGGTGTAATTGTCTTCTCCCTGCCACTGCCCTTACACATAAAGCAAAGTAAAGTGATTAGAATTCATATTACAGTTAACAAAGCTGGGTCATTCTTCACTCTAGTGAATTTCTTTCATTTGTACAGTGTAGTCATTCAAACTAAAATCCCAAGTAATACAAGTCACTACTCATGAAAACGTCGAGCCCCCTTTATTTGCTAAGGTTTAAGTTCCTTCTCTATCTTGCAGGTTACCAAAAATCAATTCAGAAATACATGCATGTTGCCTTGAAGGTGCAGCTAGTGAAGCAATGAAAGCTTTGCATCACGTTCAGCTTGTTCTTTCCACAGAATGGTCTGCCTCCACCATCTCCTGGGGTAACTGGTGGTGGAGACTCGCTCCTCTCTCCACCCAGCGTAGCCTCGCTACTGGACATCTCACTCCCTGGCCCCCCTGAAGAGGCTTTAGCCCCCGGAGAAACTCAAACACACATCAGTGACTCCATCATCGAGCTTGCCATCAACTCTGCCCATTATGGTGCCTGCATTTGTTTCTACTGACAGGCCTTAAAAGGCGTATATATAATAATTTCTTCAAAAATAACAAGACAGTAGATTGATATTAAATTAAAATGTTTAACACGTAAGTAAAGTTTGTGATCCATACCTTCTGGGTTTCATGAGAGGTTGCCTTATGTAGCAAAGTTTAAATTATGTGAGGGATTCTGTAGAAGAAATATTTTGACATGCAACCAACTATAGTTTTGAGCCATCAGGCTTATTGAACATTGCGTGTGCAATCTAATGGCTGTTTTCCTGTTTCGCTGCAGGTGAGGATGCTGCTCTCTCTCCAGCCAAGCTGAGCAACAATGACACCTCCAAACTGCTGGCCTCATCTCCATCAGTCAGCCCATCCCGAGGCTGGATCCCATCACCCAGCCACGACCCCCAGTGGTACCCCAGCGACTCATCTGATTCCACACTGGGTTGCCTCCTCTGTAAGTCTTTTACAGAGACTATTACAGATCACTTCCCCCCCAAATTCATTATTCAGTGCAGCTTTGCTACAGTGCTTTTCTTTTGTCCAAAGATTTGATAGTAGAAAATAAATTTACAGGTCTTTGTGCCATTGAAAATTCTAAAATCAGCTTATTGATATGATTGGTTTTAGTTTTTCTAAAGCTTTCATGTTATTTGTGGACTATCAAACTTGTCGCTCGACTGTGAAACAGTACATACAAGTAATTTATTGTATTTTAAGTAAAGAACTGTCCCGTCACACACACCGTTATTATTAGGCACAGGAATACAGCTGCAGACTTCCTTCTACAGTGATGTCCCATGAAGACAGATTTGTTTCCACTCTTCATGTGTGCACAGCCTTCTGTTCAGGGTTTCTGTTTCCTTTTCTTTCTTTCCAGCCAGCATGGTCTCCCCTGATAAGAGCAGGCGAACCACCCTAACCCCCTCTGGCCCCTCCAGTGGCACAGCTTTGCTTGGTCCCAGCCTCCTGGACTGCAACTCCCATGATTCTTTCCAGTCTCGTGGCCTTTCTGATGTGGCAGAGGTAAGCTGACATTACAGGATATGCAAGTGGAGAGAGTTTTTACTTTTTTTTTTAACTAAATCCAACTGATAAAATACCTTTTATGCTTTTAGAGTGTTTTCTCACCTACATACATTTTTACCTTTGACCTTGTTAGTGGTAAGTGAAGTACAGTGCCTGGATATTCTCTCCTTCACAAAGCTGTTTCACTTTACTCTCAGCTATATTTTTCATTTCTTATGCAACTATATGTGACAATTTGATGTGAAAAACACTATTAATATCCTGGAGAGACTGTCTGGAAACATGCTCCTGATTTTTAAATAATAAAACGTCTCTCGACTTTCACAGCTACATTTTCACTCCACCCTCCAGTGTGACTCGATCACATATCTGCCTATAGAAATTCACCTCCTTATTGTAAAATTTGACTTGACAAGCAAATAAAAAAATGGTAAACCCTTAATTCCATTCACTGTAAAATGCAGACAAAAAGCTTTTTATCTTTGAACGCTCTGTGGTTGTACCTGCAGATGGACTCTCAGCTTGCTTGTATGATGAGTGAGAGCAGCGTAGACTACATTGCTCGCTTCAATGATCTGGCTCAAGAGCTGGCTGTGACTGAGCCCTCCATCCCGCCACCCTGAGGAAGAGAGGACCATTATCTGAAGAACATAAGATGCCGAGTGACCAGAGGAGAGGTCTAGACTGTCGCCCTGCTGTTCGTTCTACATTGGAGAAAAGACAGCTGTGGTGAAAGACCAACCCCCAAAAGCCATCCCTGCCCTGTTTGTAAAAGTGCAATAATAACAGTGAACCTTGACCGTTGTTCAAAATGACTTCAAAATGTGTTGGTTTCACTGAACTGTTATTTTAGGTGGAAATTCCCTTTAAAAAAAACTTTTTAAAAAACAGATGTATCTACAAAACACAACCTCATGTACAGGAGAATACTATGCCATATCCGAACAAAATATTTTCACTGGTCTTTTATGTCTTTTCCTGCTCTTTGTGCATTTGTCTGTCTTGTCTTCTAGTCTCTCAGATTGATCCCCAGAATGTGTAGATCAGATCCCAGCAGGTATCCAATAGCTTCTGGAGGGGGATGTTGAAGGTAACGTCACTGAGAAAGACGCTGAATGTGTTGACATACTTCACACAGTCTCTTCGGTTGTTACAGTCACTGTCCTTGGTTGCAAAAGTGAAGCACAGCAGGGCAGCTAAAAGGTTCTTCAGTTCTTACAGCCAAATGCAAAATGGCAGCTTTTTTTTAGCTG
>NW_018127915.1:1948415-1955053 GCF_001952655.1 Monopterus albus
ATTTTGTGCTGCAGTCACATTGGAGGGCCGAGTCCATTGTCAGTCGCTTCATAACTTTTTCATCAATTTTAATGTATGCTGAGATTATTATACCAGTTGAAATGGCCTTTAATCAATTTGCTGTTGCATAAAACAGGTCAGAGAAATATCTCAATTCTTCCATATGCTCATCTTTCAGCTGCTGTTTCTTATTTTTACATACTAATACCCAAACATTTAATTGATGTAAATCTGAATAACCTTGTCAAAATAAGTGGGAGTCTCTCAACTCGACTCCAGTGACAACAGCAGCATTGCTCATTTACCTGAGCTCTCTTACCTGTATCTTCAGTCCTAATTAGAGTCGCTGTTTCCAGTTGGTGACTAAACAGATGCACCTTTAACTCTTGTATTAATTTTTAAAAGGCTAATATGTAAAATATCTTGGTTACCACTAAACCTTCCTGCTCCATTTAAACTCCACGAATGAGCAGTAAGATTTTAATGAAATCAAACACTAAAGCCAGATACAGCTGAAGTGCAAAACTGCTGCTTATTTTCATGCTCAAGGTCTCGTAGTCATTGTTTAATCACTAGTCAAACAATCTTATTGGTTGTGCTGAAAACATTAATTTACATTTGTTAAGTATTGGTACTGAACACTACTGCCGATGTCAACAAAAATGCCTTCTAGAAACTTTCAGCATCACTGTCCATTGTGATGTTCAAGGTAAATACATGCTTTTAAGTAGATTTTCTTACTTAATCCATGTAGTTTCACTGTTAGTCAGAGGTCATACATGCATACCAATGTTTAAGGCCAGACTCAATGCATTAACCTGCATCAATATGCAGTGTTATAAACATCTGGTCTCAATGTTTTACTTCATCTTTCTGGGTGTAAACTGTAGGAAAGTTCTTGTCATTCCACAAATGGGATTTAAAATGGTCTCCTTCCTTTGACTTTTGTGATGCTGGTGCATTTTTGACATGTGACAAGGCTTCATCTTCTCACACTAGATAAACAATGAAGATGGTTCTTAGTAAGGAATTAACTGCAAGTTTTGTCTTTGAATCTGGCATGTTTGGTTTTTTTTTTTTTCCTGTTGAAGGATTTATTTGTACAAATGGCAAATCCAGTATTTACTGTGTTTTTGTAACATAATGTAAATTGTTATTGGGACTATTTATTTCAGAAAGTGTTTTCTGTTTAAGTTAATGTTAAGATGACATCTTAAAAGGAAAAACATGTTTAAGTTTTCAGTTTGTAAAGGTGTTTTTATTCTGTGTATAAAAAATAGTTATCAAATCTGGTGGTTGTTTCTTGCATTCATCGTTTATGATAAAATCAGATAAAGTCGGATGAAAACTGATACAAGAAAACAGTGCAGCCTTTGGGTAATTACCAAAAGTTATGACGGTACCCATTTTAAAAAAGCACCCATTAAAGCAGCTCATTTATAATTTATTACCTCAAGAATATAGAACACAAAGCTGTGGAGCAACTTTCAGTGTGTGACTTGCTCGACTCAAACAGGAAATCAAACTGACCACCAAAAGTTGTTTCTGGACAGAGATAAGCAGAGTTTCCTTCCTCTACATGTATTAAAATCACTTTGTTTTGAGAATCATTTTCAGTGCAGATGATCCAGGAACATGTCAGATGTGCCACATCTCAGAGACACATTGGAAAAAGTGCCTTTTCTACCCATAGTCTGTGTATGTATATGCATTGTGTGTATCTATACGTATCTATACATATATATACACATGTAGTTTTGTTTTACTGTAAACCAACTGTTGTGGGTAAATCCTCTGCCAAAACAACATATAGGAAAACCTCATATCTCAAATTTTAGTTAAGTGGTTCTCATATATTTATTTATAGTTTTGGCATGAGAGACAAGCAGTACAGTGTGTTGTTTATACATTAAATCATAGCTCTTTTTATCTGTCATTAAAATGTGATTCTCCAGGCTTTTAATGGGGTTTTTCATGACTGGGACAGCAAAAGGCTGAGATTGTAGTTTCCAGAACTTGGAAGACGTTTCCCAGACCCGACACACAATACTGACATATACTGTAAATTACAAATTTGACATTAATGCTCCTGCAAATACACATTTACATTTTGAGCATATTAACTAAATTTCCTGGTTACAAGAAGTCTACAGTGGTGTGAAAAAGTATTTGCCCCCTTACTGATTTCTTATCTTTTTGCATGTTTGTCACACTGTAATGTTTCAGATCGTCAAACAAATTTATATATTAGTCAAAGATAACACAAGTAAACACATCATGCAGTTTTTAAATGAAGGTTTTTATTATTAAGGGAAAACAAAATCCAAAACTACAAAGCCCTGTGTGAATAAGTGTTTCCCCCCCCTGTCAAAACATAACTTAACTCTGGTTTATCGCTTTGGCCCACTCATCTTTGCAGAATTGTTGTAAGTCAGCCACATTGGAGGGTTTTCGGGCATGAACTGCCTTTTTAAGGTCATGCCACAGCATCTCAATTGGATTCAGGTCAGGACTTTGACTAGGCCACTCCAAAGTCTTCATTTTGTTTTTCTTCAGCCATTCAGAAGTGGACTTGCTGGTGTGCTTTGGATCATTGTCCTGCTGCAGAACCCAAGTTCGCTTCAGCTTGAGGTCACAAACGGATGGCCGGACATTCTCCTTCAGGATATTTTGGTACACAGCAGAATTCATGGTTCCATTTATCACAGCAAGTCTTCCAGGGCCTGAAGCAGCAAAACAGCCCCAGACCATCCCACTACCACCACCATATTTTACTGTTGGTATGATGTTCTTTTTCTGAAATGCGGTGTTACTTTTACGCCACACATAATGGGACACACACCTTCCAAAAAGTTCAACTTTTGTCTCGTCTGTCCACAGAGTATTATCCCAAAAGTCTTGGGGATCATCAAGATGTTTTCTGGCAAAACTGAGACGAGCCTTTATGTTCTTTTTGCTCAGCAGTGGTTTTCGTCTTGGAACTCTGCCATGCAAACCATTTTTGCCCAGTCTCTTTCTTATGGTGGAGTCATGAACACTCAGCTTAACTGAGGCAAGTGAGGCCTGCAGTTCTTTGGATGTTGTTGTGGGGTCTTTTGTGACCTCTTGGATGAGTTGTCGCTGCGCTCTTGGGGTAATTTTGGTCGGCTGGCCACTCCTGGGAAGGTTCTCCACTGTTCCATGTTTTCGCCATTTGTGGATAATGGCTCTCACTGTGGTTCGCTGCAGTCCCCAAGCTTTAGAAATGGCTTTATAACCTTTTCCGGACTGATAGAGCTCCATTATTCTCTTTCTCATTTGTTTTTGAATTTCTTTGGATCTCGGCATGATGTCTAGCTTTTGAGGATCTTTTGGTCTACTTCACTTTGTCAGGCAGGTCCTATTTAAGTGATTTCTTGATTGCGAACAGGTGTGGCAAGAGAAATTGAACTCAGGTGCGATAAACCAGTGTTTTGACAGGGGGGCAAACACTTGTTCACACAGGGCTCTATAGTTTTGGATTTTGTTTTCCCTTAATAATAAAAACCTTCATTTAAAAACTGCATGATGTGTTTACTTGTGTTATCTTTGACTAATATATAAATTTGTTTGACGATCTGAAACATTACAGTGTGACAAACATGCAAAAAGATAAGAAATCAGTAAGGGGGCAAATACTTTTTCACACCACTGTATGTCAAGGAGTCGGGTTGAAAAACAGTATCACATGATCATAACCTCTTCACCACGGAGCTTTAAGTCTTGTAAATTACATGACCACTTTTAAACAGTGATTCTGGGGACAAATTTAACTAGGCTGTTCAACACAGGTGTTGGAACAATAAACAGGTCCTGTTAGAATCTGTTAATAAAACTGCAAACTGTGTTACTGATGAGTTGCACCTATTTACTTCTCATGTCTGTTTGGCCTCCAGCCAGTTTCATGTTTGGGTCCATTTGCCTCCAGTCATGTGGTCCTCACCTGAAGCTGCATCAGCACTCACTCATCTTTCAGTTTCCGCTCCTTACGAGCGCGAGATGCCATGAGTTTGAAGAAGAGTGCGGGCCACAAGGTGCGGAGGTAGATGGCCAGGGAGGGCAGCGGTCCTGCCAAAACAACATCTTTGCTTCTGTGACGGACAGCCTTCAGAACCGCCTGAGCCACATCCCTGGGGTCAGAACCCATAGCTGTGGTTTTATCCACAACTGAAAGCAGTGTCGCAAAGATGAGAAATGTGTCAGTGACATCAGAGGGTGAGTAGATCAACAACTGTAGAAACTTTTTTTTTTACAGAACTTTGTTTTATAACAGTTTAACTGACTTTCATCAGATAGTTTAATGCCATATGTAAAGCACTGTGAATTGCAGATGGAATTGAGAACTGTTGGCCCCTCCTGACTTCCTCTATAGTTGCCACACTGATCGACTCACACACTTCTCACAATTGCATTAGCCTACCTCCATGCTTGGAGCCATCTCCTGTGACTGCGTTGAGTGACAGGTTGGTTCGAATATACCCAGGGCTAATCACAGTCACTGGAATCCCATAGTGTTCGATCTCTGCCCGTAAGCAGTCAAAGTAGGCTTGGGTTGCATGCTTGGAGGCTGCGTCTGCCCACAGTGTGGAAAAATGAGAGGAGATTGAAAAAGCTCTTGGGTTTTTGTTTGATTTAATCAAATAAGTAACGACAACTTACAAGCTGATCTGTAAGGAATGGCTATCTTGCCCTGGACGCTGCTAATGACAACAATGTGGCCACTACGCCGGCGAACCATGGAGGGCAGGAGAGCTGTGAAGAGAGGAGAATTTGTGAGTCTAAAATACTTCTAGGAAATCTGAAAATGTCTGTGAAAATCTAGCTCTGGTACATTTATGCCTTTACCATTTTCATTCCTTATGAGTGTGACCAAAGCAAAAGACGGTACCTGACAACTGTTAACGCTGCACTGCAGCAAAACTACTCAGCAACAAAAAACAGTAAAAGTTCACATGGCCCAGGCTGCTCTCCTCACTGACCTTGAGTAAGAGCAATGGGCCCAAAGTAATTTGTTTCCATAACATCCCGTTGAACTGAAAGGTGGGTATCCAGTATGTTGCCACGGTAACTGATTCCAGCATTATTGATGAGGACATCCACCTGTCCGTAACATTTCAGGATCTCCTCTGCAGCTCTGTGCACTGTGGATGTGTCAGCCAGGTCAAAGATAACAGTGCTGGGAGTGTAAGTCTGGTGGTTGGACAAAACAAAGCAGAACAGTTATCATCATCCTACATCTGCAGTCAGGCTGTTTCAGATCATTCCTACATTGTAAAAGTGGTTGATAAAAACTGTTTGGAGATTATGATTTGGTTCCTATTGGAGATTAGTGCTGTGTTCTCAGAAAAGGAGTGACAGAGTTCTAGATAATCAGCGGCTTAAAGAACATGACACTATTAGGTTGTGTCTGACTAAGTACTGACTCGTTTTAGTATCAATCAATCTGTCCATTATTGTTCTGATGAAAAGATTATTTGGCTTCATAAAACAGAAACTAGTGAAAATGTTTCTAGTACCCAAGGCAATGCCCTCAAATGTCTTCTGTCTGACCAGAAGTCCACCACCCCAAGAAATTCAGTTTAATGTAAGAGCTCACATTTGAGAAACTGGGACAAACACATTTTTGGCAATTTTACTTAACAAATAACTTCCTGTAGTTTAGGGGTTAAGCTACTGACCATTAATGGTTCAAATCTGGCCTGGGAACTTTGTCAGTCTCTCTTTCTCCCTTATTTTCTCTCTTGTCTCTACTATTCTCTGTAATAAATGTTCAAAATGTCCAGTTTTTTTATTTCTGTCAATCCACTAATCAAGTAATAGTCTACTCGCTGTAGGTCTAGTGTGCACACCTGGTGCTGTGTGCCTGTTGAATTTGCTTTAAGCTCCTGGACGACCTGCTGCAGACGGGCTGCATCTCTTCCACACAGCACAAGCCGTGCACCTGCAGCGTGGAAGACCCGTGCACACTCTAGAAAAGAACAAACCTCTTGTTCACGGTGAATTTCAAAGCACCACATCACTTAAGCATATTGCATCTCACTACTGCTACCAGTCAATGTGACTTTGTAGTGCACAACATCTCACTACTACCCAACTGAGATAAACTGCTACCAGTCAATGTGACTTTGTAGCGACTTCTAGAGAGCATCTGCATGTAGGCTGAAGTAAAAAAAAGAAACGAGAAGACAACCGACCTTTCCCCAGTCCAGAGCTGGCCCCTGTGATGACCACCACTGCATCCTGCAGAGCGGCTCCTGGTCTGCGGCGAACAAGTATCCGGTATAAAACCAAGACCCCTACACTTGCTAAAACCAGGGGTAGCATTCCTCCTCCCATGACACGCTCCATGGCTGACGCTCCCCGTCCCTGCTCCACACGAGCTACCTGTGGACACAAGTACAAAGAATTTAGAACCAGTCTTCCTCAACTGCAACTGCTGATTTGCAACATTACAACTTTCAAATCCACTGCTCTTGTACATAGATCACACCCAAAACAGTCTGATTAAAACTGCATAAAAGAAACTGTTTATTTCATATATATGACTCTGGTAACTTGTGTCTTTTACAGACTAAAAGATGTATCCTTTAGAAAATGATACTGTGAGAGAAAAACATTTT
>NW_018127915.1:1955101-1980168 GCF_001952655.1 Monopterus albus
TTAAGCCTCTACTAGTTGTCTTGTTTACAAAGCACAACACAATCAACAAGCAATGCCAACCATGACAAGCGCTACTGAACCACAGAAACAAGGTGAGAGCGAAATACACTAAATAACAGAAAATAATGATGGCTTAATCCAATTTTGTCATTTGTACAGTACTAATATTGACAAGATTTGCACACTCTCTTCCACATTAGAGATCTCAGAGGTATCCTACATTATAACACTTAGATTTTGATACTGAACACCAAAATATGAAAAGATGAGACAAAGGAAAGCAGAAAAACAGTATAGTATGCATAATCAGGTATTTTTATGTGTGTTTTACAGGGTATTGTCAAACTGTTACATATTTCTAATTGTAAACGCATCTTACATCACATGAACTTCATACTTCTACCACTTTCCACAGATTATATGATCTGATTTTACTATATTTTCGAGCACCATGCTGCATGAATGTATATTGATGACGACATGAGGAAAGGTTGCTTTTTCGCAATCGCTCGAAGTTGAAATTTGATAGTTAAATAGTTAAACGCATGCCGTGTTGATGTTGATGTCAAGTGTAACGTTACTTCCACCATTCACCAGAGAACACAGCAGTACAAATGGTAAAACCTTACACATAAGAAAATAAGTGGTTTATTTATGCTTTTTCTGCGAAGCCACGCTAAGTGTTTTTACTTTAAGTGAACGACTGGACACGCCGATATTAACGTTAGCTAATGTCCAATGTTGGTTAATAGTTGGGGCTCACCTGCGTCGCTGTCTTGTTGAACAAAACAGCCTCAGTCGTTAATATATGCGGCTCCAGTTTTGTCAGGAAGTGGGCCCAACAACCACACTCCAGGCAGACACCAGCGTGATTCTCCTTCTTGATTGGCGGTTGGCAAACCAACGTCGAATGGAATTATGGGAGTTGAAGTCTCAGTAAGGAAGAAGGCTGACAGAAAAAGCATGCCTAGTCCTCTCTGACACAAATTCTTTGCTGTCAGTTTCTCTGTAAGTCTTTGTCGAGGCAGAATTTTGTGTAGAGGAACACAAGCAGCCAAATAAAGCAACAGAATTTTATTTGTAACATTAATCAAGACAAGAACTTCCTTGGCTTATTTGAGCTAGTTGAAGCCAATTGGACTGTTCCAGAAGCAGACAAGGTTGGTAAAAAGGTTTAAATAGTCATATTTATAAAATAAGATAGCGGAATTAATAAATAAACATAATTATGTCATTCACCTGTCATATGATAAATAGCCAGTACATCTAGTTGCCAAATCTCCTTTGGGTCAGCACTAGTATAAGCTGACATATAATTAGCCTGCTCTGGCCCTAAATCAGCAAACTAATAGTTTTTTCAGGCTGTCCTTGTATTTACGGTGAGAGCCAGCAGCAGTGGAGGTTTTAGCATACTCTGTATGCATAAATGCATTTTATTTTATTTAAAAAATGATTGAGAGGGAAATGTACAAGCTGCAAAACTAAGGCTGAGCTCACCAAATCGGTGCATCCACATTTTCCTCACTTGCACCTTTTCCTTGTTAGTCCCACCCGCACAAGATGCAAGGAAAAGAAGCTATGAGAAAATATGAGAAATGAGGAATCAAGGCAACGTGTTCATACAAACATGGGATGTATTTTTCTCTAATCCTTCATCTGAAGCATCCAATCACCAACTGATTTCTGATAAGAGGCATGTCAGTCCATAAAAGACTTCTGCAAAGGATGCTTTCTTGTATGTTCATCGTGGCTCCTCCAGGCAGCCTCCTTGATCCTCATTTCTCAGAGCAGGACTGGAACGACTTCAGGGTCGAGTGAAGATTGATGAACAATCAAATAAGGGAACTGGAAATTTACCCAACACATCAACGTGAACAAAGAGCACATCTAAATTTTCCAACTGAAGCTTCTCCAAGTTAAAGCCAAAAGCCTGGGTCTCACTTTTCTTAAGTGTTGCTTTCACACACAGTACACAATTATTAAGAAACTATACATTTTGACTTATATAAGCACCACTCAAATTGGAAAAAAAAAAAAGTTAAAATTTCAGGACAGTAGGAAACATTTATCATGGTCAACATCTGAACATTTTCATGAACTGAACTCTTTGCAACCCTAATACAGTCCCTGTGTACAGTCCCACCAGTCTAAAAGGTTATAAATTCCCTGATTGTCTAAAATCTTGTAATGAAGCAAAGACAAGATTTGTACATTTGTGATACACTGTTATTAACAGCTACTGGCATAACATGTGAACATACTACTTACTGAAACACCACCAGTTTGTAAACCTTAAAACAAGTTTACAATGTATTTCTATTACACTATTCGATGGACCTTTTATGAGATTTATATCAAATTCTTAAGGAAAATTCACAAACAGCTGTACCATAAAAAGTTTTAATTTGCTAGTTTCCCTCTGACAAAAAATAAGTTTGTCAAAACAACCTTTATTTTGCCCTTATTATACATTTAAATAACATTTATTTTTGATTGGTGATGATGATGAGATTACCGTCACTCTTAGTATTCAACTAATTCACATCTAAAATCCAATTTATTATTCAACAGTTGAAAGTCTCTTCTTATATCATATCTCATCCATACTTATTCTTGTGAGTCTCATAATGTGTATCACCTCCCCTGTGGCCTAAAATTTTAAACCTGCTGGTGACAGCAAACTCATAATGAGCACCACTGGATACACACAAGAAAAAACAAAGTGGGAATTTAGAATTTTCGGGGGAATTACAACGGTTTGGCTTAATGCTAATGTAATATACATTACTAGATGCAAGTGTGAAATTTGACTTTCCAAAACCTAGTGTTTTGGGTTTTTTCCCCCCAAATGAGGACACTGAGCCACATCATTGTCACACAAGAGCTTACTTGTACTCCTTTAAACATAAAAATCTACATGAACAAGACACAAATAAGTCTCAGCTATTGGCCCTTTTCTGGACATCATGTAGAATTCATTTAATGAAAAAATAAAATAAAATACAGAAAACTGAGTTTGAAATAACCTAATTATTTAATGAATGGGTGATGTACTGATTTGCAAGAAAGGGGTACAGTAAAACTATGAGGGAAAAGGTAAAGAGCTTGGTACTCAAAACATCCATTTCGATTGCAGTACAGTTTAGTCCAGGGGAGCTGCTGATGCTATACCCTTGTATATACTAGCTTGTCATGTGTCAAGGATACAGGTGGAGGACCAGGGGAGGAGGCGCAAGGGTACTACAGAGAAAAATGTGCTGTTGTTGTCACATAGAAATAAAAGGAAACAAAAGGGAAAAACAATTCCTTCTAGTTTTAACTATATCCTGCTGATCAAAATTCAAAATGGAAGCACCCACCACGTGTGAAGCTAAGTGCTCAGTGTGATTGTAACTTCCAATTTCTTACATCTGGGGATGAATAGGTTCTCTTTTTTTGTCGTTTTCTTCCCACCCCCCATTTTTTTCCATTCGGTTCTTAAACCTTCTTCAGAATGCACTCATACCGCATAGAGTTCATAGATCTTCTTGGCGCAATACACCAGAGCAGCCAGTGCCATCGTATTATGGAGTCTCTTTCTGTGGACGTCATCCCTGCGTACCAATACCACGGGTGTCGATGAGGTGAGTGTATGCAGGGGCAGCCGTGAAAGTTTTTGGCTGTCATATTCCACCTGGTACTTGCAGCAGGGGTCAAACTGCCATGAAATCCCATAGAGGGCAGCACAGGCCACACTGAGAGCGCCAGCAGGCAAGGCCACATATCGTGAGTATTCAACGGGCAGTGAAAGTGGTGTCAAGAGGCAAGCAGTGCCTGACAACACAGCCGTCTTGTGCAGGCAGTTGCCCACAGTAATCCACCGGGCTGTCTCATCTCCGATGCGTGTGGGCTCAATAACAATGTATTTATACTGGGCCTCCAGTGCTTGCTCCAGCTCATACTCAAACTGGTCCTGTGCATTCTCTCCATTGTAGATTTCATGCACAATGTAGCAGTCTGTCGCCGCCATCACTCCCCTGTGCAGAAACAAAAATAGACACCGGACATTGAAAAAAAAAAGGACAGAGAGTAGATCAGGAAGACTGGTTTGCCTAATTTCTACACAAACTGGCCAATATGTTGTGGAGACACAAATAACCAAAGCAAACATTTTCCAGCTTATTACATTTCTCAAATAAATTTCTTGAGGTTTTAACACACAATTTGTACACATTACTACTGTGAGAACCCCAGAACATGTACATAATTAATTTTATATATTGTATCTGCTTTTGAAAACTGGCAGTGCAGGATTTAGGCAAATAGTTAATTTGTTTCTATCAGTACATCTACATAAGTAAACTATTAAAGGACAATTTTTTTGTGTGTGTTTGCTATACTGATAGTGTCCTGATGAAAATCTGATGTCTATGACTTCCAGGTTATGAAACATGCCCATTTTTACATGCACATTAGGATACACACTGCTTGAGATGTTTATAGTGGCGCTAAACAAGTAATTTAGTTCCATATTTTTTATATCATTCCCTAACTGCAAAATGTAAAAAATACCAAACAGCCAAGTCATTTCTCATAGCGAAAACAAAAATGCTTTGTCTACCCTTCATCCAAAATCGTCCAGAGTATTAAATATGAAAGAAAGAATTATGTTTATTTGTTTCATTGTCATTAAGTTTAACAGCCACATGTGTGGATCAGTGTCAACACTCGGAGGCCTTCATGTAAACGTTAACAAAATGGCAAGCAAAGGCTAATCATAGGAGAGGCACCAAGCTTATTCGGATTCAAAGACGAGGGCCACTGGGAAAATGGTAATGGAATTAAGGGCATGCCGAAAATGAAAATACATTCTAGGATCACCGAGCACGGAACATAATGTATCTGAGCGTCGGCCAGAGAACACTGGCTAATATGCTTACACAGAAGAAAGTTAGAGGACTGTCCAAGCTAAGTTGAGGACCATCTTACTTTCAGAACGGTCGACAAACACAGCGGGCAACAAAGTTAGATTGTTCAGCACGTGAAGTGTGACAAATCCGGCAAACGCTCGAAATAACGCACGGTTAAACACAACTCTGTCGGATGGTATGAAGTAACCAAAACATCACATGAGCAAGCTAGTTTGCTTCCTTGCTAATGTTACCTAGCTGTGCACGTTAGCTAGCTAATGTTAGCTAACCGTGGGATAAAATTCTAACTTTTCGTGTTGGCGTTTAACTTTAA
This sequence comes from Monopterus albus, assembly GCF_001952655.1. Classification (NCBI taxonomy): domain Eukaryota; kingdom Metazoa; phylum Chordata; class Actinopteri; order Synbranchiformes; family Synbranchidae; genus Monopterus; species Monopterus albus. The sequence continues at coordinate 1,960,325 of NW_018127915.1, forward strand.
ATCCCTAACGATATGCAAGTTTTGGATTTGGTGAATGGTGACACAGACAAAACGATCTGTCATATTAAAACATATTCGTTTAATACCCAAGATGTGGACTAACTGACCTCTCCCTGTTTACTGGGACACCGCGCCTCCTTCCCAGCGACGCCATGTTGGAAATACAACAGTGATTGCAGATGACGTATAAGAGACTCCAGCCTTCTGGGTAATGTATTGTGTGAATATAGTCAACGCACTACGTATACTCGAATATGGACTATCATTCCCATGATGCTTTGAAGACACAGTACCTGCCTTTACGTATTTCATAATAGCACAGACGTTTAGGAGGTCAGACCATATTCTAAACAAGCCTAACACAAATAAACAGAGGTATGTTTGTTTAAGACATAACTAATTAGATAATCACATAAATAAACGCCCATTTCGATATTTAAATCGCTGTACAAGTAGAGCGCATGTATAGCCTATTTAAGTCGGATACACCATAGTATATACTGTACAGTACGCAATATAGTGTCCAGCAATCTCGTTTTGAAATATTATTTGTTTGTAGACTTCAGTCTACTCACCCATATTGTGCTCTCTGTCTGAGTCCCCGTGCACTAGTATGAGCTGCCTGTCCGCTTGCTGTAACCTGAAGCGTTTTGGATTTAACAACTGTTCAGGAATGTCAGATCAGCTGAAACCAAATGAGCCAGTGGCAACAATTGTGACAGCTTTATGATACAAGGAGCTAAATGTCGCATGTATTACGTATGGGTACAGTACAAATGGGTACAGTAAAAATGTAATCAGTAAAAGAATATTGGTCATGCTGTCTTTTAATCTGCGGTTTTATGAAGTTTAAACCCAGCTATGCTTCAATTGATGTAGGCTGTTTGAAGATACAACATGCTTATTTGTTGGTTCTGTGGGTAAAAGACTAATCAAGTGCTAATTAGAAATCTATAGGCCCAGTTAAACAAGAAAGATAAAAGTGGTCTTTCCACTGCACCCTGATTACATGCACCCACCTTGAAGATACAGTAAATGCTGTTTCAATACCCTCTCCACACACAGCCATGAAAGACTTCTGGTAGAGACAAGTTTCATCTCACCCATTTATTGATCAACTGCCTCAAAACTGTTAAGCGCACCCTATAACACATAGTTCTCATCAAATCCAGATATAGCCTCAGTTGTTTGTTGGTGATAGACCCTGCTTACATGGTCAGAGTATTAAATAAATATCAAATAATTCTTTAGAAAATTCGGTTCAGAAGGTGTAATTACTACAACACAATCTGAACAGTCAACCCTTCAGTGCAGGGACCTCCAAACCATTTTATCTCAAATACTAAACAAACAGCTAAATCCACAGCCACCACTAAATGTGAGCCCAGATTTTTTTTGCCACACAGCTAGGACATTATATGGTGAAATTAAACTAACAGACTGAAATATAACAACCATCATTATGTATATCATTATTATGCTTCTGTACCTAAATCAAAATTACACGCAGATATAATTTACATGGATCAAGATCATAAGTATGTATTTATTACTGTAGACAAACTGCCGGCATTTCCTCAAACGGCCACTGGATGGCAGCAAAGTAGACCTTCATTGCAGGACGTTAAAGTGCTAACATGTATTCTGTTTGACTAGGTAGTGCTTGTTGGGGAGGCCATATAAATATTCAATAAAAACCGAAACAAAGGCCACAGATTCTTCCCAAGGAGGTTGTAAAATGTCCCTGCAAATACTGTTTATCACTAATTGACTGTTAACATGATGTTTCCAGTACATGGTGTTAGCAGTCAAATGATGATAAATACACCCTTGCTAACATAAGAGTACAGTATGAAATATTTTCTTTAAAGTTGGCTACATCAGCATTCCCTCTCTTTTGCTATAAATTCATACTCTTGACATTAATGATGTAATGAGTATTTTATTTATTTATCAACATGGAAAAAAAGGTCTCAAGCACCAAACAATATAATAAGGATTGGTACATTTTCACACATTTGGTAGGGCCGCCTTCTCAAAATGGTTAAATCAGACAAGCTTTCTTTCAAGAATACACGCATAAACACACGCACACAAAAGACATAATACATTGGCCTATAAATAGGTGTGCGTCACCTACAGGAAAGCGGTTTCCTGCAGTTATCTCTACGTGATTTATAAAATCAGACAAAATCCGACTTGCATGTTTATGTCTGTCCTGTCAGTGTGTGTTGAGTAACCTGAGGTATTTTTCTCCTCAACACTCAAAGATTGTCAACAGCAAAAGCTCCTAAAGAGGCCAAAAAAGGTGAACCACCGTAAACCATTCTGTCAGTAAAATATTTCTTCTATGAGGACAATAATAACTTTGACATCAGCTGGCTAAAGAAGCCTTCTGGGTGAGAGAAAAATAAACACATGAAAAAACAAAGTTTCAGCCATTTTTCAGAAGGACAGAACAAAGGATGTTTTGACACCATAGAATGTAAATGGCCTAAATATAGCAGTGCTATTTTATGAATTGCTTTTCTGAACATTGTCCACATCAACACTGAGGTGTTGTACCCCACAGTGACAAGCATCACACCCAATTTATCATGTCTCTTACATTTAACATGTATAACTGAAAAAATAATGACTTTATCTTGAGGTTTTAGTCAGGATTATGCTTCAGAGTTAGACATCCTCCATTTGTTTTTGGTGTACAAATCCCTGCACCTCTGACTTGTCAATTTATGACTCCAACGATAGACAGTTAATTTTTGGTACTGGGAAGAACAGAAGTAGATAGAGTGAGAATTTGGAAAAAAAATGTCAAAAATTAATAGATAATATTGTTTTTTACAATTCCTTAATATCCACCAAATGTGTGCCTATACATGTGTGAAATTACTTAAAGTAATTTCATGATGCTTGATGTGTTTAGCATTCACAAACTACTATACTAAAATTTCAGTCCTAAGAAACAATTTCTAAGACTATAATGGAAAACTAATAATGTAAAAAAAAACAAATCAAAAGGGGTTTGGAATATAAAAGTTATCATCATGTAAGCATCACTGAAACCATCACTGCTTCTGTTCAAACCATCACAGAAAAAGACATTTGGGAACCAGAACCAGTGAGTCCAAAGGAGGACAGAAAATTAGCAAAATAAGATTTAACTTGCATCTGTTATCTTAACATGTCTAACCCTTGCTTCATGTCAGTGATGGGTAAACATCCTGGAGGTTTCTGTCTGAGGTAACAGGCGTCAGCTTTGGTTAGTCTGCTTGCTTGTGTTTACAAGTTGTGACTAGATGATTCTTTTCCTCTTTCTGGTGACGGTCAGTCCCACGTGTTACAGATATAACTTACCGGTCGACCCAATGTTCACGTCAAGGATGTCTTAGCCATGAGATCAGTTGTCTCTGGATTCACTTAATGTCATGTTTAACGATGCCTGGAAGGTCCTTAACTGTATATCAGCCTGTAAGTCCAAAGAATGCTGCCACACAGTGTTCATCTCCTGGGCGTCTCTTTGTCCTTCTCATCTCTGTTGGATTCATGTGGGGTCATTGATAAATATGTTCAAAGTACTGAGGCTGAGGATTCTCTTTGACATATTTCTGAATGTACCAGCAGGTCAAGTGAGCTTTCAGATCCTCTTCTACTACAAAATCCATGGCAGCCTGCCATCACACAAGCATGAAAATCACATTTAAATTGCTTTGACAGGCACTTTATCATTTTATATGAGCACTTTGGTCATAGATTTTAATAATTTTGGTAGTACAATGTGTATCATACATTCAAAATTCAACTTAGTGAAGTAAGTTTTTCCAGTAACTAATCATTGTGTTCATGCCATTTGTCAAAAAAAATGACATCTACAAAACATTTTTACCTTGGCCAGGTGCTTGGCAATTCCTCTCCCTCTGTAAGCATCTGGAACTTCAGTGTGCTGCAGGTCTACTGTCTTCTTCCCAACATACTCATACAGAAGAACTGCACGATCATGTGATCCTGAGGACAGATAGAAGCCATAGCTCTGGGTTGTTGTCCACCCCACCCAGTTTCCTACAGCCTACATAAAACAACCTGATCCCACATTGCTAAGGGACTCTAACAGTACTTAAAATGCTATAGTCAGTGTTTATGAGGAAACACTAGCATTGCAAATTCATTAAAAAAAACTGCTCACTGTCACAACTGACAACGCACAAAAGCCAGATTAACTATAAATTTGGACATTTAAAGCTGCGTGCAAGCCCACTGGCTCAGCAGCTTGAAATTTACATATAATGCTACGACATGGCTGTTCAGTAAGACAAGGCATAAGTAATTTCACTCAGTGAGCATTCAATAACCTCAAAACAAAAGAGTCACTGGTTTGATATCACATGGCTGGCTACACACTCGAACACAACATGTGGCCTAGCTAGGTACAGACAAGTTGAGAGAGACAGAGTGATAAATATCTTAATTTAGGGAACAATGGCTCCCACCATTTGGATAACATATTTCAAAATACAGGTATTACGTTTTCTCTTTCAGAAGGAATCAACATGAAAACAAAGCTCAATTAGTATTAAACTTAACAAAATGTATAAATCACTATGTAAATACTGTGGTATTGGACTAATTCTTTCCACAATAAACGCCACAGCCCCTGGTCTGACTGATAAAACACAGTGCATGCTTAATCCAGGAATTTTAAATACATTATGTTTTATGCATAAGCTTTAAAGGTTGGGGAGAGCAATCAGGTTGTTATAAGAGAAATGATCTCAGAAATATCTATTAAACTATCTTTTGCGGCTGGATGATATAGAATACTGCATTTTGAGGTTGACTTCAGGAAAGGCATGAAGAAGCTGCTTTCGTCATACAAAAAAAAAAACAGCTGCTTGCAAGTTAAGACAGTCTGCATTCGACTAAGCATCATGGTCTTTTCTGTTCTTGTCACCTAATAACAGCTGAATAAAGACGTGACATTTCGACTAGGTAAAGTGAAGAACCCCTTTGTGCCTTAAACAGCAGTTGGAGTTATCAACAAGGGGCACGACGGCGATGTTAACAAAAAAGAAAGCTACACCATCCTCTGAGCTAGCATTAGCCAACTAGCTAATGTTTACATGATGCGCTTACCGTTAAGCCTTATAATAAACTGCCGACGCTTTTTATCGTGCTCCACCTGGATCTGAGAGTTGTTTACGTCGAGGACATTTGCCTGTGTTGCCTGTGTTGCCTGCGTATTAAGTGCCATAGTAGCTTCCTGAAGTTGACGATGATCGCTATGCTACTCCACAGCGTTGCTAACCAGATATGGCTACATGAAATCATGAACGGTCAAAGCAAAAGATTTCAGTCAACGAAATCAGCTGTGAGGTCACGTGACGTACAACCAATCAGCGCCGGTCTTGACAGCCCAAACAGTTATACGAAGCTCTTCAAGTTACCCTGTATCGTTGTATAACAAGATTATTATTATTATTAAATATATATATGAATGTAAAAGCTGGAGTTTTCTGTTGTAGATGGAGGTGATTTTAAACCATTGTTTATGGGAATGCAACTAATGATTAGACATTAATCTGCTTATTATTAATTTTCAATTAACTGTTTCATTGTTCAAAAAGCAGTGAGAACTGCCTAAACTAAACTAACTAAAACTTGTCAAAACTGTAATGTAGTAAACGTGCAAAATTCCCCTCTGAAATATAGTGGAATAGGAAAAATGACTCAAGTAAAGTACCTCAAAACTGTTCCTAAGTAGCCTACAGTCCTGGAGTAAATGGCTGCTTTCCACCACTAGTTTCTCCAACTTAAATACCACCCCCACCCCAAAAAAACTACTAATTCACTACTGCATTGTAGACTCTGCACTGTTTGCCATGGCTACATACAATCTAATAAGTTTAGGCAGTTAGTCTGTATGGTTACAGCTTTAAACTTACATTTTTGTTTTTCTTGGTGAATAAAAGCACAAGTGATGCACAATATTTAGGAAAATGTTTTGACAGGTCCTGTCAGGCCACAGCTGACAGAGTCACAGTCACACCTGTGTCTCTGTGTGTCCTCAGCAGTGGCTGTCCTTCTCAGCTGCACTCGAGTGAGTTCTTGTGTTTACTGCTACCGATTGTGCTGATATAAAACAAATGCTCTATCTTGATACAAACTTGATAGACATTTGGAGTATTTCTAGACATTAGTGGAGTTTACTAAAATTACTGTGTGGTAATCTTGTTAAGCTTCTTGCCTAATCCTGCAAAACTCTAATGGTGTTTGCCAGCTCTGTATGGGATTAAGTGTGTGGGACACTGTTGTATAGACCTGTTTGTGCTTTGTTCTCTGGTTTTTGCCAGACTGGACTGAGAGGGAGCGTGCCTGTTTTTATAGACAGAACAATAATAATTTCAGCTATAAGTTATCACTTTTATCTTAACAGACTAATTGAGTGCATTTTTATTATATTGCTGGAAAAGATGCCCAAGAAACCAAGGTAAGTCAGCACTTGTCAAGCTATTACCTAAAAAAATATAGATTTTACCTGATGTACAGACATAAATTTACAAAAACTTATAGAAGAGTAGTAAATATTGTATAAGACAGTGTTTCTGTTACTAGTATATTTTGCTGAGATCTATCTATCTATCTATCTATCTATCTATCTATCTATCTATCTATCTATCTATCTATCTATCTATCTATCTATCTATCTATCTATCTATCTATCTATCTATCTATCTATCTATCTATCTATCTGTCTGTCTGTCTGTCTGTCTGTCTATCTATCTATCTATACACACACACACACACACACACACACACTATGGGTAGAAAAGGCACACTTTTCCAACTAGTCTCTGAGATGTTGCACAACACCTGACATGTTTCTGAATCATCTGTACGATATAGAGGAAGGAAACTCTGCTTATCTCTGTCCAGAAACAACTTTTGGTGCCTGTTAGAAAGAAGAGTACACAAGAGTACTAAGAAACATACTAACCAACATCAATACAGATATTTTCTGGCTATGTAGTATTTCCATGACTGTCTCTAAAATTCATTGTTTACCACAGACTGTTCATGAGCTACATTACATGGCTGAATTTTGTGAAAGTGCAGGGAGTGTGGAAAAATTAGGCTGAAATGTCTTAATCTTATTTGTAGCAGGTGGCATGAGACCCAGGTAAAATGCCAGACCAGCACACCTACACAGAAGAAAGTGGGAAAGGTAAGTACCAAACTTATAGTGAGGCTTGTGACGTTCAGCCTTCAGTTTTGTCTGAATAGGGATGTTCTCAAAGATACCACTGACTGATTTATTACAATGACTTGAAAACATTCTGGAAATGAGAAATTTGTATTCTGTGATGAAGTATTCAGTTGTCTTGTATTTATCATTTAAATATTACTACAGTAGAAATGAAGGTCATGAGGATGAGGCCAGATGCAAATTTAAAATACTTAATGTTTTTAGAAAAAAAAAACATTTTCCTTGTGTAGCCTGGAAGACTATTGCTCAGCTGTGTTGGAGAACACCTGGTGATCAAACACCTTTCATCATGATAAACAGCAGATATGAATAAATCTTTAAGCCATACCTGGTGGCTGCCAGCATACAGTGCCTTGCGAAAGTATTCGGCCCCCTTGAACTTTGCGACCTTTTGCCACATTTCAGGCTTCAAACATAAAGATATAAAACTGTAATTTTTTGTGAAGAATCAACAACAAGTGGGACACAATCATGAAGTGGAACGAAATTTATTGGATATGTCAAACTTTTTTAACAAATAAAAAACTGAAAAATTGGGCGTGCAAAATTATTCAGCCCCCTTAAGTTAATACTTTGTAGCGCCACCTTTTGCTGCGATTACAGCTGTAAGTCACTTGGGGTATGTCTCTATCAGTTTTGCACATCGAGAGACGGAAATTTTTGCCCATTCCTCCTTGCAAAACAGCTCGAGCTCAGTGAGGTTGGATAGAGAGCGTTTGTGAACAGCAGTTTTCAGTTCTTTCCACAGATTCTCGACTGGATTCAGGTCTGGACTTTGACTTGGCCATTCTAACACCTGGATATGTTTATTTGTGAACCATTCCATTGTAGATTTTGCTTTATGTTTTGGATCATTGTCTTGTTGGAAGACAAATCTCCGTCCCAGTCTCAGGTCTTTTGCAGACTCCATCAGGTTTCCTTCCAGAATGGTCCTGTATTTGGCTCCATCCATCTTCCCATCAATTTGAACCATCTTCCCTGTCCCTGCTGAAGAAAAGCAGGCCCAAACCATGATGCTACCACCACCATGTTTGACAGTGGGGATGGTGTGTTCAGGGTGATGAGCTGTGTTGCTTTTACGCCAAACATAACGTTTTGCATTGTTGCCAAAAAGTTCGATTTTGGTTTCATCTGACCAGAGCACCTTCTTCCACATGTTTGGTGCGTCTCCCAGGTGGCTTGTGGCAAACTTTAAACAACACTTTTTATGGATATCTTTAAGAAATGGCTTTCTTCTTGCCACTCTTCCATAAAGGCCAGATTTGTGCAGTATACGACTGATTGTTGTCCTATGGACAGAGTCTCCCACCTCAGCTGTAGATCTCTGCAGTTCATCCAGAGTGATCATGGGCCTCTTGGCTGCATCTCTGATCAGTCTTCTCCTTGTATGAGCTGAAAGTTTAGAGGGACGGCCAGGTCTTGGTAGATTTGCAGTGGTCTGATACTCCTTCCATTTCAATATTATCGCTTGCACAGTGCTCCTTGGGATGTTTAAAGCTTGGAAAATCTTTTTGTATCCAAATCCAGCTTTAAACTTCTCCACAACAGTATCTCGGACCTGCCTGGTGTGTTCCTTGTTCTTCATGATGCTCTCTGCGCTTTAAACGGACCTCTGAGACTATCACAGTGCAGGTGCATTTATACGGAGACTTGATTACACACAGGTGGATTCTATTTATCATCATTAGTCATTTAGGTCAACATTGGATCATTCAGAGATCCTCACTGAACTTCTGGAGAGAGTTTGCTGCACTGAAAGTAAAGGGGCTGAATAATTTTGCACGCCCAATTATTCAGTTTTTTATTTGTTAAAAAAGTTTGAAATATCCAATAAATTTCATTCCACTTCATGATTGTGTCCCACTTGTTGTTGATTCTTCACAAAAAATTACAGTTTTATATCTTTATGTTTGAAGCCTGAAATGTGGCAAAAGGTCGCAAAGTTCAAGGGGGCCGAATACTTTCGCAAGGCACTGTAAAATACATTCTAACACGACCTCTAGTGACATGTCATAACACTGAACATGAGAAAATATTATGGCTATGGCTACAGTTATACACGTCATAATAATAATATTAAACATCCTGTCTGCTGACAGTCAAACTTTTTTATCTAGTTATCCTTGACCATAAGCATCCTGCAGCATTCATGAGACTGGCTAACTAGACATCCTGTCTACTCTAAACATTTCTAATACAACAAGTATCTGACCAATATCTATCTGACTAAAAATACCTAACAATTCCCCCTCACTGAGCTCGAGCTGTTTTGCAAGGCGGAATGGGCAAAAATTTCAGTCTCTTGATGTGCAAAACTGATAGAGACATACCCCAAGTGACTTACAGCTGTAATCGCAGCAAAAGGTGGCGCTACAAAGTATTAACTTAAGGGGGCTGAATAATTTTGCATGCCCAATTTTTCAGTTTTTTATTTGTTAAAAACGTTTGAAATATCCAATAAATTTCGTTCCACTTCATGATTGTGTCCCACTTGTTGTTGATTCTTCACAAAAAATTACAGTTTTATATCTTTATGTTTGAAGCCTGAAATGTGGCAAAAGGTTGCAAAGTTCAAGGGGGCCGAATACTTTCGCAAGGCACTGTATGTGAAGGTGAAGTATTCAGTGGTGGAAGAGTACTCAGGTCTTTTTGTTAAGGTAACATTACCACATTGTAAAAATACTCCACTGGTGCATTAATGTATATGTTGAACTTTAATACTGTAGGTGTTTAAGGTTTCACAACAATGTACAAATGTATAGCATAATATTCAGAGGTATGTAGTTTTCACTGAATAGGAAGGAGGTGGAAAAATGTAATCTGCAAATTAATTAGTAACTAAAGGTGTCAGTTAAATGTAGTGGCATAAAAGGTACAATATTTGACTCTGAAATGTAGTAGAGTAGAAGTATAGCAGCAAAAGCAAACAGTCAAGTAAAGAACAAGGACCTTGAATTTGTGCATAAATACAATACTTGAGTAATTGTACTTAGTTACTTCTCACCTCTGGGACTATCCTGATGCAGACAAGTAGTGTTATGTTTTAAATTTAACTTTGCTCATCTGGTTTTATAAAGTTTGAAGTACCACATTACTGTTTTAACAACTTCTCTTTGGCTCCAGTAGTATAACCAACATCAGCTGAAAATGTTTACCATTACATTATCAGTGTTTTATGTTGAACACAGCTTCTTCAGAGGGGGTGCAACTCCTTGCTAGGCATGCACGCCTTTGGTTTGATTTATGTAGCCATTAGGCTTAAGATCAAGTCAGTGCAGGTAAAAAGACCAGCACAAGTTGCCAAGTCAGGACTCTTCGAACCTCTTCTAATTGATTTCTTTGTTGTGTAGTACGGCCACAGATCGACTGCCTCTGCAGTTTGAAGGGTTGCATCTACTGAGACTGGTACAGAATAGCTAGCCTGATGGCTCTCCAGTGCTCAGCTGTGATTAAGTTTAAGATGTGTGTTTGTGTCTGTGTGTGTGCCCAAGATCACAGTGTCAGTCAGATGGTACTTAAGCAAATTACGTAAGAGCTCTTGCAAGGATTAAATGATGCTCTTCAGTGGTGATTGGATTGTACGTGTCAAAGAGTCTAAGTTGGGATGGGAGTGAGCAGGATGTGTGATGTTTAACATTTAAACATTATCATCAAAATGAAAAACCAACAGACCTTTCTAGTGTGTTTTTGTGACTTATTTTCTTAGACGTTCACTGGTTCTTTCTTTCTCTCTCCCAAAGGACCCAACAGCCTTCACAGTGCCTGTGTCTAGTGGAGGTAGACAGGCTGGCAGCAGTTCCTCTAAACCCAGGGCTAGCTATGGAAGGAGCAAAAGCCTCAGCAGCAGAGGTGGTGATATGACTGCAGTGGGTAGTAAAGTTGGTGGCAGTTTGAAAAGAGGCAACCTTAGCCACCAAGTCAGCTTTGGCCACCTGGGTACCAGACAAGCATCTCAGCCAGCCAAACCGGCTCCCCGCCTCTGCCGCAGCCGCCGGTTCCCCCGCCGCCTCTTTCAATGGAACCCAGCCACTCTCTCAGCAGACTCGACCAAAGAGCCACTGGAGAAGGTAATTTATTCATGTGCACTTTATGATTTTTCATTTGTAGTTCTTAGATACAATTAAATTTAACATTTCCTATCTTATGTGGAGTATTTTTATGAATCTAAATGTGGTGGCTCATTTTTATTATGCTATTTATTAGGTTTTTCTTAAACTGCACTCAAACAAGGAAGCTCTGAAACAAAAATAAAAAAAACTAGATTTCACAAGAGAGTAAAGAAGTGTGTCAAGTTTTTTTATATACAGCCGCTTCTTTGCTGTGGTCTCTGTAACAGATTCACACCATCCAAGTTCACAAGTAAAAAAAGGACAAGCCACAGAAAAGAAAGCGCTGGATTCTGGCCAGCTGTCTGAGGAGGAAATCAGGTTTGTTGGTGGTTGGTAGAAATGTCAAAGTTTTCAGATTTTCTTTCCTTTAATGATCGCTCTTTAAAATGCCATTATTGTACTATACTTCCAATAGATAGTAATGATTTGCAGTCAGTAATAACTGGTTTTCCCTGTTCCATTTATGTTTTTGTGATTAAGGGACAACAAAGACCAGTATCATGGTAATAATGCTGAGAAAAGTAAAACAAGCAGCTCCTGTGAGTTTCCCTCCTCTTGTCATCACTGCACCAAAGTAAAGAGACAGGTATATTCACAGACCAGAGATGGTGTGTACACACTTTGTGCGATGACCTCTGGGATGAGACACAACTGGGTCCAAGCAGTGTTAAAGAATGTGAAGACTAGTCTTACTCCTGATATCACAAGGTAACTACAGGTTTTTTTTAATTTTATTTCTAAAAGTGCTGCATAATTGGTGTCAGTTGTAGATGAATGTATTCAACTGTTTTAGATCTCATGGATTCTGCCTTAAGGGCTGATTTTATCAAGGGTTTATACTGTGAAATACATTGTGGGTGGCTGTGGATTTAACATCAAGTATGTGACAACTTTTGTGTAAAGTAGTTTCTTTTGTGTTCTTCACAGCTCCCTTCCAGAGCAGAAGACTCAACAGCAAACACAGCAACCTGATTCAGAGTCAACCAGTCGTTTGCAAGCACACAATACCAGCAGCTGGGCAGGGGATTCACATCAGCAGCAGAAAGAACAAGAAAGCAAACTGCAGTCAGAAAGAGAGCAGAGATCTGCTGATAAAAATGCTGCATCGTCTCTCCTCCCTGCCTTCTCTGCTCCATCTCCCATCAGTCCTCCTCACCAGGTGGAGGAGGGCCAAGGTGCTTCTTGTCTCCAGTGTCCACTTCTAGCTGGAACCACACAAACTGGTGAGTCATTGAATAAATAGAAGATAAGAAAAGTGTTTTAGTAATTTGCTTTTAAAATTAAAAATCCACATGGAAAAATGATATAGATTTGAATGATTGTATAGAAATATATTTGTACTTTTGAATGTTTATTATTATTCATCACATAATGTTCAGTCAGTGAGTTTTTGGATATATCCTTATTGAATTCACCAAAATGGTTCTTCTGTTTAATTTGTTTTTAATGACAGGTCACAAATATTTATTTACTCCACAGATATATGGGGTAGAGATACACGCCAGCATATTGTTTCATTACAAATGTATTTAAGTGTGTGGCTTTTTGACTACCAGGTGTGACATCATGTGTTGGAGCTGGAAATGACAACTCATCCTCTGCAGCGGTGCTGTCAGATGATGAAGAACATTCAAAAATTCAGATTTTAAGTGAGCAAATTAAAACCATACCCCAGTGTGAGGGGCAACAAATATCAGTGAACACCACCTGTGAGTGCATGAAAGACAAGGAAACATTGCCATGTGAGCAGCAAACTGTGCAACTTGTCACAGAGGTGAGATTATGTTTTTAAGTGTGTATGTGTCAATATGCAGTTCCATTATAAAGACATTTACAGTAAGTCAAGAAAAAATACTTGCATTTTTTTCCTGCCATACCAAATGATTAAGATGTCACAAGCAGGAAATAAGAAATACTGAGAGAACCAAACATCTACAGATCTGTTTAAGAGCTTGATAAAATTTGTTCACCTGAATACATGAATACATAGTGACGGTTTGATGACATTCCTTCACAGTTGGAACAAACTCAGAAGGAACTGTCACAACTCCAAGAGTTAAACAAGAATCTGCAGGATGAACTCGAACAAGAGAGAGAGATTCATTCAAGAGAAAGGATTCATCCAGAGGTATGACTCTCAAAAACACAGATATTCTCTCTTTATAGTAGCACTAGTCAGTCTGAAGGTAATGCACTCATGACCCATCTTGTGAAAATACATATTTTTCTACTATAAAAGGCCACACAGGATAAAAGAAGATTCAGATTTATTGGTGGAGCCCTTAGCTGACTGCAAAAAAACTGTCCTTCACAATTTGAATTGGACACATGCACAATATAAAACAGTAATGTTTAATCTATTTTAAAATATCAAAACATGCGACTTAAGAAACTTCTAAAATGCAAAACACAGTTTGCCCTAATAAAAGCTCTCCTTTGTCTTGTAGAAAGATCTTTCAAACTTCTGCTTGTCTTCAGAACAAGCTTCAGCTTTACAGCAACTGCAGAAGATAAACCATGACCTCTACACTGAGCTGGAGGCAAAGAAGAGGAGTCAGGAAGAAGCCAGAGAAGCTGAACTACTGCGAAGAGTAGATGTCTTAGCTCAACAAGCACAGTTACTGGTCACAGGTGATGCCACAGCACTTGCACAACCTCATCTTGAACACGATCGTAAGTGGCTTCCTGAGCAGCAGATGGAGCAGGAATATTATGTGGCCTCCTTGAAGTCTCAGCTTAGCATCAGTGAGGAGCAGAGGAGAGAGGCTGAGTCATGTTTGACACAGCTGCAGCAGGAGCTGCAGGGTTATCACAAGCTCCAGCGGGAAGCTGACCACCTGCAGAAACAGCTTCAGGAAATGAAAACTCAATTTCATGCAAATGAAGAAGCACAGGCTCAAAAAGAGGTTTGCCTGCAAAAGCACTTAACGCTCCTTCAAGCAAGTCAGGACAGAGAACGGAGGAGCTTGGCTGCCTGCCTGGCACAAGCTGAGCAACATTCACAAGACCTTCAGGAGAGACTGGACATGGCTGAGCAGAAGGTGGAGAGCATGAATACCTGGACCAGAGAACTTGAGGAGGCTCAACAACAGCTTCAAGAGGAGCTAGCACGTACAGTATCGGTTGTACAGGAACTTCAAGAGGAAAAAGAGCAGCTTGACCGTCACTGTCAAGAGCTGCAGAATCAATTATCTGAGGCAGATGGGGAGATGAGCAGGTTGCAGAGCCGCTTGAAAACAGAAGAGACACATTACTACAATATTGAGCACTCATATGAGAAAGTGTATGAGGAACTGCAACTAGCCTTAGGGAAGGCACAGCAAAGGGAGTCTGAAACACAGAACATACAAGAAGGATACCAGAAACTTCTGGACAGGAAAGAAGAAGAGTTAAGTGAAGTTTTGCTGAAGATGGAAGTCTTGGGCAATAGCCTGGAGGAGACAGAAATGAAGCTGAATGAAGTGTTGAAAGTGTGCACCTGTGCCTCTTTTCAGCTGAAGGATGAGTTGTCAGAGCTTGCTCACCATAATGAGAGACAACAGCAAACAATTGAGCCTCTCACTGTAAATGACAGCAGGTCAAAGTCAGTGGATAGTGGCCAACTGTTTAACAACTCAAATATAATAGATGTTGTTCAGGTAAACAGCAGCATTTCTCACAATCATGCAAGAACCCGATCTCATTCGATTGACCCATCATATCAGTACACTGTCACTGCAGGAGACGAGCCAGAAATGTTTATGTCTGTGATCCAGTTACTTGAAACTAAGCTTTATGTGACAGAGGAGAAGCTAAGAGACATAACGCAAAGACTGAAGGAACACCAGAGTCACCACAGCTGCCAGGACCCCCACCTTTGCTCCCAGCTCACTCAGAGTCAAGCCACTGCCCAGCACCTCAGTCTTCTGCTTCACAGTCAGGCCAAGCAGAGCCAGCGCTTCGCCTGGGCGACAGAGAACCGCTGCAGGATGTTGGTTGGCAGGTTTCAGGTTGCTCTGAACATCATACAAGCCTGCAGAAAGAGGCTTCAAGGCACTCCAATTGATATTTCACACATTGACAAGCAACTAGCCACTGCTGCTGCCTGCCTTCAACAAGGACAGGAAGTTGCAGAGAAACAACAGAATGAATCACACAACGCCAGCAGAGGAGAGAATAAAATCCTCAGTGGTGAGGCTGAGAGCAACATTAGCACTAAAAGTACACACACTAATACATTATCATCAGGGGATGATATGGACTCTGCTGGGAAGTGTTTAATGAGGGACCTATTTGTTGTACAAAAAATGGTGTCTGTCCTTCAGAGTCAACATGGTACTGGGCAGCTATCTTTGGTACCAAGAGAGGGTGAGGGGGATGTGGCACAGAAGTACCAAACCATAATCTCCCAAAGAATCGCCTTAAATACAGAAAGAAGGACTCATTCTGGGAGAGCAGAATGTGACAGTGATGAACCTTTAGAAAGTAGCATTAGGACAGCCTGTGCTGAAGCTGAGCTAATTTATGTTGCCATAAAATGTCAGCAGCTATATGAGAGTGAAGTAAATAATCAAGAAACTGACCATCAGAGGAAGGATCTGACAGATATCAGTCCCCCAGAGTTGGTCCCATATGAGGAGCGGGTGCAGGCAGAGGGCAGAGGTTTAGAAGAAATTGCACAACCAGTTGAAAAGCTCCAGTCTAGTGATAAAACGGTGGAGGCAGAGAAAGAACCAAACTGGTTAGAGAGACTTATATCCCGGCTGCAAAGAAGGGTTAAATTCCTATGTCGTCTCTGCCAGGAGATCTCTGATGAGTGTAGTATCGACCATGACGAGGAAAATGATTCTGTAGTAGATTTGAACTGGGTTCACGAGCACGCAAAGTTGTTTTATTTGTCTGACAGGTTGTACTTGGATTTAGAGCAGCAGTTGCAGCAAAATGAGGTGTTGCAGAAGCGACCGCAAGCTTTGTGCAAAGAGCAGGATGTCACATTAATGAATGAGCAAGAGGCCTTTAATCGCACTTTAGGTCAGCTGCAGGAGGACAACAGTATGCTAAGAGAAGAGCTAGAGCGTGCTGAGCAAAAGATAATATCTGTAGAGAATGGGAATCAAAGACTCCTAGAAGACATTCAGAAAAGTGAACATTATCATGAAGAGCACGTGCAAAAACTGGAAACAGAATGTCAAGAGAAGATAAGAGAACTGCAGCAGATCCATGAAGAAGAGATGAAGCACTTGCATCGTTATTACACCAAGTCTTGTGTTTCCAAAGAGCGACAGACCAAACCTTGCGCAGAAGGACCTTCTTTCAGTGAAAGTCACTCCACCACACCAGAAATGGCTGCGAAGGAGGCAAAAACAAAAGAGGATCTCAGGAGTCAAATGGTGGAAGGTGATGCAGGAGCACTGAGGGAGGGTTACCAAAAAGATCTTGAACAACGTCAGGTAAAAAAGACTTTTCTTCTTGATCAGATTCTTTGTCTCTTTATCTGCACTTACTGGTTGATCAAAAAAGCATCAACTAGGACATATAACCACTATATAGCTATATAAATTCTCTACTTATATACAGTACATGTATATATCAACAGGGTTTCATTGCTATGGAGGAAATGCACAGGAAGTTGGTAGGTGATCTACAGCAGCAGCATCAGACGGAGGTGGCAGCGCTTCTGAAGGAGAAAGACCAACTGCTGCGAGAGGAGACAGCTGCCACGATGGCAGGTGAGGTTTCTCACCAAGAAACCATGAAAAACAACACTTAGGCCCAGTAATTTAATAAAAACTGGATTTGACTCTTTAGTCATTTATTTTTTGTGATGGAGACGGAGACATTTAGCAGTTTTTACCATGATTATATGGACTGCCTAACAATGGGCCCTATTTTAGCAAATAAAAGACGACCCTATAGTAAAAGTGTAACGAATCATTTGAATGTATAAATGTTACGGATTGTTTTTCGAAAATGATCAGGAAAAAAGAAATCAAGAATCAATACACAAAAGGCTTTGTCCACCATGAAAGTTAGCTTAAAGCAAGTTTTATTAATATGAACAGAAATTAAGTTAATCAAGGGACCAGCGGCAAATAAACGTGTAATTTATAAGCTGTCATATCTTGTCTTTTTACAGCCATTGTAGCAATGAGGAGAGCCCATAAAAAGGATCTGGAGAAATGCAGACAATCTCAGCACAGCAGGGAGAGTGCTGATGTCACACAGCTGCACATTGAATATGAGTGCGTGTCTATTAGTCCTTTCACATTTTCTAGCACTGGAGCTACTG
The DNA here is from genome assembly GCF_001952655.1 of Monopterus albus. Lineage (NCBI taxonomy): Eukaryota > Metazoa > Chordata > Actinopteri > Synbranchiformes > Synbranchidae > Monopterus > Monopterus albus. The sequence goes on from NW_018127915.1 coordinate 1,977,963, forward strand.
ATGGAAAGATAATCTTACTCATTCACTGCAGCATTTATTGCAGGGCTGTTGAACTGGAAAGCATTAGAATGTCACATGTACCTTGTACATTGTAGATATTATGATGTTTATGTCAGTTTTTTTCCATTTAGAAGAATGAATCAACAGTAACTTCCTCCTAGAACAGTTTCTTCTGAAACTTTGCTGTTCTCTGTTATGCTATATTCACTATGCCTCTGCACTGGCATTGCAGGAAAGAGATCCAGTTATTGCACAAGGAGCTTGAGGTGTTGTCGGTTCAGTACACTCAGAAATGCCTGGAAAACTCTCAGCTGAGCCAGGAGCTGCAGGATGAGAGAAAATCTTTGATGCTGTACCAAAAAGAACATCAGGAGCTCAAAAGGAAACAAGTACAAATATTTATGTTCTTTTTCTCAGACAATGTAGTGAAATAATCCTCATTTGTTTTCACTTAACATATCCACATCTCAGTAGGGCAGTGTGTGCGTATTTGTAAAGCCATTTACAGATGTATCAGTGTATTGTCTCCTTGTGTCTCCCTGTCCATCCTTTAAGAGACAGACAGATGAAATGTCTCACCTTCACCGCTCATTAAATGGGGAGCAGTTACATGTGGCCCCTCAAATAAATGACTTCTATGAGATGGAGGTAAGTGTCTCTAAAACAGAGTTGTCTTTGTCTCAAGCCATCGTGTTTCCTAAACATCTGTCCTCTACCAAGAAAGCAGGGATAAAGTCCTTGTGTTTAACTAGCAACATCAGCATTATTTTGTATAGAAAAATGTTCCATAGGTAAATGCTTGCACTTATAATCTTTGCTTCTTTATGTCTACACACAACAAACACCTTACTGAAGAACCCTCATCTGCACCTTGTCATACTGTACTGATGTGTTTTTTGATGATACAGGTGATTCTGCGGGCGAGGGAGGCAGAGATGCAGTTTCTCAGACAGGAAGCTCGTTCTCTAAGGGAAGACTTGAAGGTTGCTCGAATGGTACTGAAATCTCTTTAAACTTGTGCTGGGGATATTTCTTGATAACAAGATCAGATCATTACAGACTTTAGAAAATCTTCTGCATTCGTACACACACACAAAAAAACCCTGATTCTTTTTGTATTTACAGAAATCAGTGGCTAAATATACATGAAACTAAAAAAAAACAAAACAAGAGAATGTGTGTCATCAGCAGCAAACCTTTTTATCCATGTAATACAAAATACTATTAACACAAAATGATGTAAAGTTATAAATGTAAATGTTTTATTTCTGTTGCATGTCTGATAACAGATTTACTACTAATATCAGCAAAGTAACTCTGTGATTGGTGAATGTGTGTGTGTGTAACAGGACAAAATATATGCCCAGACCAAGTTGAAGGCCGTCTGTAAGGACAGCCAGGGTGAACACGGTCATGATGTCAACAAAGTCAGTGAAGAGTTCACATTTGCCACTTGGTCTCCAGGCAGATGTGCTTCAGGATACAGCTTCAGTGAGACCCTTTTTATTTTGTGTACATTATAAAGTTAGATTTCCAAGAATTTCAGAATATTCCTTTAATGTTCTCCCTCCCTGTCTTTTCTGTCTTCTTGTTTTTTCAGACAACACCATGACAAACACAACTAATGTTGATTTTCTGAAGAAAACAAAGACATCACCCCTCACACATCAAATCAGAGGAGCGAGGTCAAAGGTAAAATTTTCTGCTGTATCAAAAAGAAGGTTTTTGGAGACATTACTGATCTACTAAGTACATACATTTATCCGGCATTTGTAATTGTATGTTGAAAAGCATGATAGATTCATCAGTCTTGTTAGGCTTTATGTTTTAATAAGATGGTAAGTCATATGTCACACAAGAATGCTAACACAGAATGTAATCGTAATCAGGCATGCAAGCAATGCAGAGTGTAAGAAGCAGGCTCATCCAATAACCAAGCAGCATAGTTTCCACTATTCAGTGCTCTAGTTGTGCTAAAGCTTTTGAGCTGTGAGAACATCCACTTTTATCTAATGGTAAATGCAGATGTTCCCTTTATAAAGCACTTTATCACCTTTTAAAACTTTAGCTCTCAGTGGGGTGTTTGACTTGTACTAAGTGTCTCTCATTACTTGTGCATTTTTTTGTGCATTGCAGAGTTTAAAAGAGGACCTTTCTCTCCAGGACAGTATGAAGTAGTTTGAGTCATTCTGATTTGATTTGATTT
>NW_018127915.1:1982179-2020098 GCF_001952655.1 Monopterus albus
TTGTCATATACAGTATTTCTCTGTGTTATGAGTAACTCTTGTTGTTAAACAATAAGTGTTATACTATGTGTAACTTTTTATTATTGTTTTATTGTGTAACAAGTTGATTTGTTGTTGTTGATGTGCTATGTGGCTCTGAAAAGTTCAAATCAAGATTTTATGAATTTGTGTGTGTGACAGAGTAAAAGAGAAAGAAGAATCAAAATACCACAAGAGAGAGCAACACACACTGGCTTTTCTAAAGAAATATTTCAAAAAGATTACTATAAAATATAACAGAGTGATCACAAACAAGTGATATATATCTTGGTTTACAGCTCAGTGTGATGCACCCATGCACTGCCAGTGTTTTCATAAAAAAATAACCCAGTGTGCTGCACCAGTTGTGTAAAAACTGTTGTTAACATGTCGCACCACTAGATGTAGCAACATTTCCTCTCAGAGCAAAGGCAACAGATGCAACGTCTGAAACTGGTGCTGTCGTTGAATCTGTTCTGTAGCTGCTGCTAACAAGTGAAGACATGGAGCCTTTTATTGACCAAAATATTTGAGCTGTAAAATGAAATAGGGGTGATAATTTTAGAAAGGTCATAATGTATGAAGATTTTGTATTCTGGCATTATTCACCTATGTAAACACATATAATAAAGTATTTCTATCTATACAAAATACCAAAATGACCAAATTCAAATCTGAATTTTGGCACTTCATGTTCTTCATACAATAAAATAAAGGTTTTTTTCTCAGTTTTAAGTTGAAGAGCAGGTGTAGATAGAGCACTAGGTGAGTAGCAATATAATAACTACACAATGCATGGCCTGGATGCCTGGTCCACAATAATAATGTAGCATTAACTCTGATTACAACAAGTTAAACAGGATTAAAAAAGATTCTCATTTGAAGAATAGAAACCTGCCTCAATTTGTTTCTGTGTGTCTTTCTGTATGAAAGAGTGCTTGTGTGTATGTACACCTGTGCGGTTTGTTCTGAGTTGAGCTGCCCCACAAACGCTCTCGGTCTTCATGACTGATCAGTGGCTGATGTAGAAACACTAGTACACATATGCACCTGCTCAGGCTGTAAAAATAAGTGGCCCATTTAGTCATGCAAAGATCAATTACTGCAGCCGGCACTGGAGCTGGGAGCTGCTCTGATCAGCCAGCACAGTCTGCTTCCCGACTTCAGCTGTGTTTACAGTGCAGCTGACAGGACCACAGTTCTGATTATCTATGACAGGCCTATGTTTGTGTCTTCAAATTAGTGGGAAACACTTGAATACAATAGACTCTTATGCTGTAAGTAAAATGTGCCAGAGAACAAGACAGCATGGGCAGTGCAAAACAGAGATGTGAAGGATATTTCTGCTACAGTAGATATTTTGATAGCCAGAAACGGTGAGCTGATCACTTAATCAATAGCAAACTGGGGAACTTACATAGTTAATAACGCTGAGGCTATTATGGATCTTGTAACTTTTTCATAATTGTTTTTAAGAGCTTTTAATGCTCGAGAACAACATATAGACAAATTAAGACAGACATTGCTTGTGGATAAAAATGTATATACACTCTCATTTCTTGTAAAATCTCATTTACATACAAGGAAAAAAGGAACTGCTATCCACCTGTGTAAGGCAGACTAGCAATAAAGTTTCATTAATATTTTTGACTGAGTGCAGCTGTCGCCTCAGAGGATGGGGAACCTGGATTCAACCCCTAGTCTTTTCTGTGTAGAACTAATAAGGTCTCCTTGTGTTATTCTGCAAGGTCAGAGCACTTTATTATTATGATGCATGTTGATTAGATTACTCAGGAGCATATTCCCTAACTGGAACAGGGCCGCTAGTGAGCAGCTCCCTAAAAAAATCCTGTGTATGTGCAGCATATCTTTTTGTTGGGTGGGTGTACAATGCCTCTCTTCCCCACTCATAGGTTGTTTTTGCTGGTGTAGGCTGCCAGCAAAGACTCTAGCTTTTGTGTTTGTTTTGTCATCATGATTACTGCTGCATTACACTGCAATCATTTTGTCTAACCTTAAGTGGTACTGTAGCTACATAACAGCTCAATGTAACAAGGTAATAAGGGGCTAATAACAAAGGGGGCAATACAGTGGTGAGATTGTAATATGGAAACAACTTGAAAATAATAACAATAGTAGTGATATCATATACTAGTAGTTAATCTGCTCATAATAATAAGATAATATTTTCTGATATTTTGCCTCTTTGGGGCAACATTCAAGGGGTTTTGAAAAATTTTCAGCTGTAATGAATTATATTTACCTCCAAATGAAAGGGAAAACTAATTATAAATTACAAGAGCTTGCTTAAAGATTTGTTTTTACAAATGTGTTACTACCAGGTTGAAACCAGTAACAGAAGCAGTGAATAAAAAACTCAACGGCAGATAAATGGGTAGACTAGACGTAGCTTTAACTAATAGAGCAATGAAGAAGCAGCAGAAACATATTAAAGTGAGCATGAACAGCAGGAGTGCTAGTGAAAATTGACTAGACACACAGTTATATAGTGGAATAAGTGCAGTACCTGCCATGCTCCTGATCATGAGTGTCCTGCCAGAAGCAGTTATACTCATGTCTGACTGAGCTTTGCGCTCTGGCTGGTGTCTTCTGCAACATGCAGGGATAACCACAACATGACGTAACACTTGAAATGAATCATGGGAGCGTGTGCTGATTATCTGAAAGGTGAGCACATTCTGCAGCTCATGTCCTGAGTGTGGTCAAGCCTGGCTCACTCTGTCCTGCTGCAATGAGACGACCTTTAAATAACTCACTGGGAACGAAAACACACTTCACATCCCTGAGTTGTCTGTCATCTCCTAACTGCACACATATCTCATTTACAGGCCTGGTGTCATCAACAACAGTACAGCAACAGAAACATAGAGTGGATATGACACAAGTTCACCACAGACACACGCACACACACACAAAAAGTAATTTGTATTTTAAGATTTGAAATGTGCTGTATACAATTTTTTTTTCAGTTAATGACAGCCAGCAAAATATCACATTCAGTGCATTTTCAGCTAAAGCGTTTTCTCAGTGAATGTCTCCACTGTCAATTAAGGAAGTGTAATTGTAACCCTGTTTGTTATCTTACTTTAGCATACATCCATTTATTACTTATCACTGAACTCAATGTACAGTTGAGGCCGACTAGTTTAAGTACTGAACAATCTAAAATTCTGACTTCTTATGACAGTACATGAAAAGCCAGGGGATCATGAAGAAGGGGCATTAGAGTAGAATATATTGTCTGGAAACTGTGAGTGTGTGCACAAAGTTTTGTAACAACTCGTCTTATAGATTTTGAGATATTTCACAAAATAAGTGAAAATGTAGACGGCTGGAGATGCTAGAGGACAAGTCTGAAGATCACCAAAGCCATTAGAATTCATTTTTTTTGGGAGCAACTCATTCTGAACTTTAAAAAGCAGCCAGCCACAATGCTCTGCCCAGCAGTTTGTAATTATTTCAGAACTTTCACAAGACAGTAACAGGATCAGTAGTTCCATTCTAACCTGACCCAGATTCACCGGAGGCCATTACAGTGCAGAGAGATGGCTAGAAGGTGTGTGTGACACTGCAATATGATGGCCTGCAAGGAAGCTGTGGTACTCTGAGTATCGGTTTTCTCATGATAATGGAAAATATTATTTGACCTTTGTACTGTTAGTACTGTTGTTTTACTAAAGTAGTATGACTACCATATTTTAAAAGGACAAGAATGCTGTACACATTTTTTTAGCAAGCAAGATATTATAATAATGCATGTAAGATTTGTACTGCAGTGTAATGAACAGTGTGTGAGCATTTGAACATTTGTGAAGAGATTTCCAGATTCTGGATATCACACTATAGATTTTTCACACTCTGTTTATCAAAATGGTCCTATTTGTTGGGGATGACTTCTTACATGCTATTTGTTCATAACAGAAGTTACTAACATGGTTTAACATGTTTACTGTATATGTTTTACAGCATTTTTATATTCGTGCTTGGCTCAAAGTAATGCCTATGTTTCGGTTCACAAGGTCACTAGCGTGGCTGCAGACTCTTAGTTCAGTTTTTACAACTAATCAGGGGCCCAGTGTCCCTGTGATACACAAGAAACTTACTGATTTGCTCCTTTATCCAAGCATGTACACACATACAAGACACACAAGTGATGTTCAGCAAGAAACTGCCTTTAAGTACAATGTGTTCAACTGGAGCTGGTCTGCTTTGTGACTGAGTCAAAATGGAATCTACACCACCCACTCTGCGATCTGTGAACAAAGACAACACTACAGATCAAGGTAGTGAATTAGAAGTGTGAATGACTTCTTTAATAACACAGATGCTGCTGTAATGGATATTTTGCTTCTGGACCAATCATACATCATACAGCAGTGTTTCTATTGTTCTGGCTTTTCTGAAATTTTCTGGAATTTGTCTACACATCCTGTAGTAGTGCCATCAATTCTTTAAAATAATACACAGAATTAAAAAAAAACATTATAATGAGTCCTAATTGAACCCAAACAAAACCAGAAAAATCAGTTTAATAAATGTACATGTTTATGTGCTGGTCATTTGTGGTCCCTCAGCCACGAATTAACCACTCGGTTCTTTCGACATTGCTGACCAGTGATTGTACAACACTTGGTAAGGGACAAGCAAATAGTCTAGATGCCAAGTATCTACAGTGACACTGCGAAGGGGAGGGGGAGGATGAGAGCTGAGCAGCGAGCAATAGTTCACTAGATGTAAGATACAGAGTGAGATCTGCAACAGAACAAGATCAGATAGCAGATATACTAAGAAAGTGGGAGACACATGGAAGAGGAGAGACAGTCAACTGCCCACAACTCTAAAATAAGCTGTGAGGAATATATTTCTTGATTGGACTGGACCGTACAGACCACGTGAGCCCTATACACATTTAATATGTGATAGGTTTTATCAAGTCTTTGTGCTGTTCCGAGGGTCAAAATTCTGACTTCAGTGCTTCACTAAGGTCATTTCCTACTTCCTGGTCTGTTTGTGTTCGACTGGATACCAGCAGTCACTTTGGACGACTTGACATTAGGAGTGACTGTGATGCTCTCTTCACTGAGGGGAGAAAGAGATGCGTTAAAACTAGGAGGCAGAGACATGAAGGTACTCGCTGATCACTTACTTTTCTGCCTCAGGAGGATAGAGTGGCTCTGCCCATAACAGAAAAGCACTGTTGAAGGAAGCCTGAGGAGAAACATGCAGCAGTTTGGCTAGAAGACTATGTGAGATCTGGGGGGGAAAAGGAAATTTCCAAATCAACATTTATTGGAAAAACTTGCACACAAGGTAAGCTGCTTCTCATAAATATACATCCCTAAATTACCCCAGACTTGTGGACAGTTTTATCTTTGTTCAGAGTCAAAGATATTTTCACAAAGAACTGTGCTAAATGTTAGCAGAAACTCTCTGCATGCTGCGACATTAAGATCACAGCCCAGCAGGCGCAGTGTGACTCCAGACAGAGCCGAGGAGCAGTCACACAGACTATCGGATATTAATATCCCTTGGACACTCAACATCGTGCTTCCTAGCAACAAGAGCATTGAAAAACAGAAACGGAAGCATAAATTACATAAACACATGCCTATACACATGCTGCAACACTCAAATTTCCCTTTGGGGATGAATAAAGTAATCAATCTATATATCACCCCAAACATAAAATGTCCATCACAGAGAAAAATCTCACTATATGCTCTTATCAATTATTTCCGTCCAACAGGCTGCTCTCTAAACTCTTACACATCAGGCTGAGGGTTTGAAACATACATTTACTTGAGTCTGACAGAGAGTGTATATTAAGTTTATCATCTACTGTACTTTGGGATTACTTGCTGTATATGCAGGTTGCTAATCTGTTCATAGCTATAAAGATTTTATGGTGGGAACACTTGCACAGCAGCCTTTCTGACCTCATTTGGAAGTTTTATTCAAAATAAAAACTCAATTGCCTTAGAAATTTGCATTCTTAAATTGTTGAGCAGAGTGTATCCAGCGAGTGTTTTAATCTCAAAATATTCCTAGATATCCTAAAAAACTAACAATACAGTCAAAACCAGCCATTAAACAAAAGCAGGACAGACAGTAAACTTATCCCCTTCAACATGTCATCTCTGACCTGTGGCTGAAGTGTTTCCCTCTGGGTCCCTCAGGTCTGCAGTGTGATGGTGTGGCAGTATTTTGTTTAATGACAAACTGCCAGTATATTAAACGAATAATTGTGACAGCAGCTCTTATGTTAAGGCACAAATTCCAGTCAGTGCAGAAGACACAGGAACTACATTTTCTGCAGCATCATTGAATGTTTTTTTTTTAATGTTGGCACTAATGCAGGTCTATAAAATTTTATTTTTAGCTTGGTTAGTGATGTGGTTCTAGGGATGTCAGTGTTATCCTGACAGGTGCTCAATCCACCACTCTGGTCCAGACAAATGTGTACAAAATGGATTATCATTACATTTTGTACTGACATTAGTGGTTGCCAGAGGATGAATCCTACAGGCTTTGGTTGTCCCTTGACCTAAGCACCAGCAGGTTGACCTTTGTGACTTTTTGGCTACTACATAAAGCAGGTTCACATGAAACCAGTTATAGATGTTCATAGTGCTCTGAGGAATGATGCTGTAGGTCAAGGTTTGTACTTATCTTGTGATATATCTTATCTTTTACTGCAGACATTCATAGTCTCCAGATGATGTATCCTACTGACTTTGGCCCCTGACTTTTCCTGTAATGTCACCATAGAGTTGACATTTTAATTAGAAAAATGTTAGCTCATTAACATGCCAAACTAAGATGTGGAACATGAGTAGCATCAGTATGTCATTTAGCTCAAGCTGTGCTGTGAGTAAGACAGTCCACCAGAACCCCTGGCTGTTTACTCCAAGTGAGGTTTATCACCAAGTTGAACGATAGACACAGACATGAATGATTCCAAAATATTTAGGCAGCAGGCCTGAGATCACACTTCTCTTCTTTGGTGTGATGTCTCTCTGTGTGAAACATTAAATTTCAGAAAAAAAATTAAAAAATTGTTAGCCTACATGGAGAGAAGAAAGTGGGATTATATAAATCTCTTGCTATAATTTGTGAAGACCTTGCCTGTGATACTGCTTTCATGTATCAATGATAGTGAAGATTCTGTCACAACTTTTATTTCTGACACCAATAAAACACAAGCTGGATGTGCTGAAGGTTACCCTTGGAACAGATTTGGATAAGGTTCCTTCCCTTTTAAAAATATCCCATCGATCCTTACCATCAAACCATTTATATCTGAGGCTATCTCTTCCCTATTTTCTGCTCCATGTTTTTCAGCCTGTATTATTTTCCATCTCACCCTCACAGGGGATTCACACAGCCTCATCACAGTACTCCTCTGATGCTAATAGTTGTAGCAGCTGGAAGAAACAGAAGATATGTCACATAAAATGGCAGGGCATTGGATTAGCGGGCTATTTCTGTACCTTGCTGATCAAAGAAGCATGCATTGTGTATACCAGAGTCTACCAGAGTGGGAAAGAACAAGAGGTAGGAAAGAAAATAACACATACTATTAAAGAAAACTAGAAATTAAATGTAGTGGGGTGATTACAGGTAACTGCAGTTTAAAGATTTGTGTATCATTTCATCACTTTCACGTTTGTCCTCAGTTTTCCACTATAAATTAATAAACATCTACACAGCTTCAAAACAAATGACATTCTTCACTGTTTCTTTTTTTTTTTTTTTACAGCACTGAGAGGAAAACCAATCAAAAGAAATGTTACTCAATCAACCATGAAACGTGAAACATGTTTTGGTTGGGAACAGCTATTATTATTTAAAACCAGGTCTTCAAATGAGATTTGATGGCATATAACTCCTGAGAAAAGATAGATTAAACTATATCATAAATATCAGAAATCTGTCTTTAATGAGTAAAACTGGAAATGTGGAGGACGGAAGAATGAAGCAGACATGGCTATAAAAGCATTTCATTGCATGCTGAACATATTAAAAGAAAGTTTAGTTGGAAATGTATTTCATTTTCAGTGACTTTGAGCAGTGAACTGTTGCCCAGTGTTGATAATGTGTATTTACCTGACATACTCTGTTAGTTCATATGGTATTAAATAAAGTAATACTGTGTGGTAAACATATTTATACTTAAACAAAGGCAAAGATATGTATCAGCCTTTCTTGTTTGTCCATGCACTTTCCAAAAATTATAGTGTGGACAAATAATAAAGTGCATAACATTCATTATTAATATTTTTCTTTCCTTTCATTACAGGAAACCAAAGTTGTGCCTCACCTCCCAGTTCCAGCTGACACTCCGTCTGTGTTGGACAGAGAGGTGCACTTCCTGTGAGCCTGGTCAGATTCGTATGAGACGGGCTGTGCCCCCTGAGGCATGAGTGTGGGAAGGGCCCGCCACCACAACTTCCTGTCCTGTGAAGAAGAAGGCCTGAGACTAAGTGCCATGCCTGCTGTGGGCAGCTTCGGCAATGGCAAGATTAACACGAGGCGCAAATACCACAGTCGGTTTGTCTCCAAGAATGGACAATGCAACATCCAGTTCTCAAACATGGATGAGAAGTCGCTGCGGTATATATCTGACATATTCACAACTTGTGTGGACATCCGCTGGCGATACATGTTCCTGCTGTTCAGTCTGGTTTTTGTGCTGTCCTGGCTATTGTTTGGTTTTGCATTCTGGGTCATTGGTGTCATACACGGTGACATGAACAATCCTGGAGCAGATGACAGTTTTGTTCCTTGTGTCATGAAGGTCAACACCTTTGTGGCAGCTTTCCTTTTCTCTATTGAGACTCAGACAACCATTGGGTACGGCGCTCGTTGTGTGACAGAGGAATGTCCGGCTGCTGTCTTCATGGTGGTCTTTCAGTCCATCATGGGTTGCATCATTGATGCCTTCATGATTGGTGCTATCATGGCCAAGATGGCACGGCCCAAAAAGCGTGCAGAGACTCTACTGTTCAGCCGCAATGCAGTCGTTGCTATGCGTGATGGGAAGCTGTGCCTCATGTTTAGGGTTGCTAATTTAAGGAAGAGCCACATTGTGGAAGCTCATGTGCGAGCCCAGCTCGTCAAGCCCCGATACACAGTGGAAGGCGAGTACATTCCCCTGGATCAGATTGACATGAATGTAGGCTATGACAAAGGCACAGACCGCCTGTTTCTGGTTGCACCCCTCACTGTCATACATGAGATCGATGAAGAAAGTCCTCTATTTGGTATCAGTAAGCAAGATCTGGAAATATCTGACTTTGAGATAGTAATTATTCTTGAAGGGTTAGTGGAGGCCACAGCCATGACGACCCAGGCACGCAGCTCTTACTTGTCCTCAGAGATCTTGTGGGGTCACCGCTTTGAGCCCCTCATTTTTGAGGAGAAACACCAGTACAGGATAGATTATGCCTACTTTCACAAAACATATGAAGTGCCATCCACTCCAAGGTGCAGCGCCAAGGATATGGAGGAGCGACAATTCTCAACATCAGATGCCAACTCCTTCTGCTATGAGAATGAGCTGGCCTTCATCAGCAGGGATGAGGAGGAGGGAGAGGAAGACAGGAAGTGTTCATCAGAGATGGTGAATGAGCCGACCGCTCCTGGAGGTGATGAAATGTTCGCCTGTAAAGAATCAGAGATTTAACCTTTGGCTCTTGCTTGTTGTGTTTGTTTTTGGATGCAGAGCAAAGCGAGCGTCATGTGAACGGCCCTGTGACTGTCACTCTGCTGACACGAGAACACCACTGCAGGTGGAGGACCAGCAGCACTGATCTCCATCATACAAGCATGGATGAAACTCATCACATTTCTCACTGGATAAACTCTTTTGCTTTCCTGAGATGGTTACTGAGCTTTACCAAATACAAACAGAAACTGTCATGGTTCACTCTCCAGATCCTAGTAAAAAAAAGTGCATGACAATAACATAGTTTTTTATGAATAGTTTGAGAAATGCTTGGTCATTTCAATTAAACTGTTCACAGTCCTCCTACATATGATTTACAGCTGAGTGTCGGGTGGACAGTTAACAAGCTCTTTCTGTAACATCTGGACAGTCATACTGTAACCCCTCATATATTGGTAATCAGAAACTTGACACATAATTCTGGAGGGCTCCCATGGAGAATAGAAGAGTCTAATTAAAGAAATGAAACCTTGTCACATGCTGTCACATGTCACAATACTGTGTCACATCTGTGCTTTGTATTGATTTGAAAGGCCAAATCGAAAAAGAGCAAAAACACAAACCAACAAACTGACCAACAGGAAACTTTGACACACAGCACAACTGAGGAACTATTGTAGATCTCTTCAAGTGGTTGAGAGATGCTATAAAACCAGCATATTAATGACCCCCCACCCCCTTTGTTTTGTTAGAAAGATGTTTCAGATGTTCATGGGACATCTTTGGTACATTTATATGGTCTATAATCACTTAATTTAAAAAAATAAAACATACAACAAAAGCCAAATTTGAAGAAATAAGAAATAGGCCCTGGGTAGGGCAATGACCCACATGTGACTTTAAAGGCCCTCAGAGGTGTTGACGACTCCACAGTGGTTTAAGTCAGACCTGAAGAAGCTCCTTGGATGAGATGTGAAATGTCTCCAAGACCCTCAAACAAGTCCTGCTGTCAACCAGCACTTTGGATTTACTTTGACCTGGATGACTGAGAATCTCCATAGACAAACGAGCCTGAAGATTAAATCCCTATAATTTTAAAAAAAGGACTAGAGAAATCAAAGATACACTAAGAAAACCTGTTAAAGTGAATGAAGAACAACAGCCTAGCAGGCTTTCAGGACACATCAGGTGTTTATATGAGACTGTGAGCGCCCTAGTTACACTCCGACCTCACGTTGTAGCACATCACACGTAACTTATTTTGCTGAAACCTCCAAAAATCCTTGGGAAAATGCAGTTTATATATTATTTGGTTCTAGCATTGAGTCATTTCATATAATGTGAAACTTTTGGTTGTTTAAGTTGTTCTCTGTTTTACTTTCTTTCTTTTTTAGTATGTAATAGTACAAGTAATAAAAATAGCAGGCCATCCCAGGTGAGGTGAATTACTTTTCCCTCAACATTTCTCAAACTAAAAGCTCCATGTGGGTTAACATTTGTACACCTGACTGCCATTTCAGCAAATTGAAATAAGTTTGTATTTATATCTTGCTGACTTGACTACCTGAAAGTATCAGAATAAGTTTGCTCCAGAAAACAAGTGGTGGTTCCACTGCCAAATGCTCCAAGAGCAGGGCCAAGGACATCATGCATGTATAGTCCACTAATTTGTACATTTGTTAGGCCATTACTGTAAATAACCACTAAATAATAATAATACATTATTTAAATCAGTGTTAATGTCATAGGTTTCTGAAGCAAAACGAGAAACTGGAACGACCCTGTTTGCTTGATAGACTGGAATATGACTATGACCTCCTGTTGTTGTCTTCCACTAAATGTATTTGAAGCACCTTGTTTTTTTCCTTGCAGGGTTTAGTTTGTTATGTGAGACAACAATTTATAAATTGACAGATAACTATTGATTACCACAATAAAATATCTCACAAATCCAACAGCTTTCTTTTATCTTTATGGTAGTCGGACACGAGGTATGGAGATAATTTTACAGTAAGCTTCTGCTGAATGCTTTGTTGTAGAATTATAACAAAGGAGCTGTGGGGAGGGAAAGTGGGAGTGAGGAGTTCGATAAGCAGAGAAAAATGAACTGAACAATTTATGGCTGTGATTTGGTGGGATGGTGTCTGCTTGGGGTCAGAGGTGTCTTCTTTTTTCATTCTTATGCAACCAATCAGGCACGACTTTGCATATGCACAGACAAGACTTGGCAGTCCTGCTTGATTTCACTGCTCTGTATCCTTGAAATGACATGCAAATGAACACACGCAAATAGACAAAACCAAAGAAACGTTAACTCAGAACTTAGAATAGCTTTGGTAAATATATTCAAAATCCTGTGTGGGCAATCTGCTTGTGTAACATGGCACTAAATTTAATCTATATCAGCTGACAGTTTGTGGTGATTTACAAAAAGTTCTACAAATAAGTAGCATAATGACTAATGTGATCACTAGTGAAACAGGTTGTTTCTCCTTATCTCTCTTTCAAAGGAATGATTAAAGTTTCTACTGGCAGAAAATGCTGTAAAATGTAACAGAGTAAGCAGAGTATCAGTGTAGGTTTGTGTTGATGACATGTCTATCCAAGCCTAATGCTGCCCAGGTCTACTTTAATTCAATTACCACTTCTTATGGTTATCAGCTAAAAAGTTTTTAAAAAAATGGCAGTTATCGTGGCAGCAGCAAGCTAGTCACAGTGACTGTGACATCTTTTATGCATTTAATTGTCAGGACGTTGTCTTAGCACCAAATACATGTACTAATTTCTTACTTAAAGAGACCTGTCTGTTCTGAGATGTGCTGTGTGATGGAAGAAGCAGTGAGAAATAAACTGGGATGCTTTCCACCCACTCTGCAGTGTTGGAGGATGAGAAGCTGTGGTGGGTCAGTCATGCAACATGCAGAGTGGGTTGCTGAATTGCAGCAGCTCTTTGCTGGTTCCCTTCAGCTGCCAGAAAAAGGTGGAGGGTGGAAAAAAAGTAATGACACAGCTGCAGTTCCTGTACTCAAGCTATAACCCTGACATTTTATATCTGCAATCAGTTGTGTCCAAAACCGTATCAGCTCTTTGACTTAAGGGTCATGAAACCAAACATCATTTGTTTGGAAATAGCTCAGGCACACAAAAGATAAATGCCAAAAAGTGCCCAAAGCAAAGTCTTTTTCAACAGGTTACCTGCTCACTCTGTAACAAAAGATGTAGATTGAAATGTAGGCAAAAATATGTCTTTCTAAAGCAGAAATAGATCTCATCTATTGCTCAGTGCAGCCTGCACACCCTGCTGTGGTTAATTACTGTCATATAAGCTAAAAATGTGCATCAACTGATGTGTTTCTCACAGAAATGTAATGACCACTTAGGCAAGACTGATGTAAAAAATAAGTCATTGTATTGGGAAACGAGTATCCATGTTGAAACTGACTGGAAATAAGCCTTAAGTCTCGTTGTCCTTGGCCAGAGGACGTGACATCTAATCATTACAGAACAAGTCAAGGAAACCAACTTTAGGATCTTCATGATATTATTAAGTTTGTCTTTCCAGTCCCAGTAAAATCAGATAGCTCAAGCATGTCTCATTTGATTCTCTTGAGGGGTGTGGACAGCCTAAAGGTTAGAGAAGTGAACTTGTGAATGGGAGATCGCTGGTCGGAAAAAAAAACACACCCTGTCTGGGAAAAACTGAGAGAGGAAACTGGTTTTAGAAATCAGGGTGGGTTAGACTGTAACTGAAACTAGTGTCTGACAGCCCCAAGTGAAGCTGAAACCCTGTGAATTTTTAGTTATGTAAAAAATGTTAAACCAAACAAATGTTGTACAAAAACAGTTAGTAAGGGATCAATAACAGTGTATGTAACATAGCTGTATTCATGATATATGATTAGACACATGAACAAATCCTTACAGTGTGTTACAAAATGTGGGTGTGACAGGTCGAAGCTGAAGGTTCATTAGTGAAAAGTAAAAAAAAACTTAATTTCTTTCAGCCACATCCCATATCGATTAGCTAATGATATTTGCTGAGTTGCCATGGAGAATAAGTACATTATTAAACAAAGAAATACATAAATACTGTAGCTTCATATTCATCCGTTCATTATTTATACCACTTATGCTGAAGAGGTTTGTACTGAGACTATGTTTGCTGTGATATGGCGCTATACAATTGAACTGAATTTTCTTCTACTTCTAAGATGTTTTAATTGAAACTGTTTGAGCCCTAAAGGGGTAAACTATGCAGTATTTCACAAAGGTTTCAGAATATTCATAAAATTAACACTAATTTGAGTAGCTGAATCCTGTAACACTTCCGACTCCTGAAGTGGAAACCTCTCGATTAGTATATACAGTAATCAAACTAGTTCCACTTTGACCAGCTACAACAAAATACTGCTAAAGCAATGAGGCATAAGTATTACAGATGTAACAATGAAATACATATCACTCAAGAAACAGACTTTTAGGTACATTTAGCTGATGATACATCTTCACTTTGACTCTAGTAGGATGCTGAGTGGAAGACATTTACTTATTCTTCCACTGTTGATTTTGACATTGCCAATAATCAATAGTGAATGAATTGTCAATTCATTATGTTACAAGTGCTCCACAGAGGATGTTTTAGTTATTGACAAATGTATTCATCAACTCTTAAAATGTGTACTGTCTTATATCTGTTTACAACTTCAGTGAGTTATGACTTAGTAATTTTTACTGCTTATAAAGTACATGAGGGTAAAAATACTCTTTACATTATTTTGGCTATTAAAATAATATCACAGACTGTGTCATCTATCCACTTTGGTTGATGTCAAACTGAACATGTGAATCTAAAGGTAGCTACCAGGTACTGTAGATCGTCTTGACATGATTCAGCAGACATCACTCACAAGTTCAAACATGTAATCACTTTATTCTGCTTAGACATTTATCGTCCAGCTGAGCACATCACTCAGCAGCAGGCTGCTAACTGCTCCAGCCTCGACTTCTGCAGACATACTGTATTTGATTACAGCAACAGGCTGATTGGATTACAGGAGGCACGGACTCAAATACCTACAGCAAACACAGAGCAACTGGAGAACTTCCTGCTGGAAATGAACAAGCAGAATGGACACCAGCTACTCAGGTCAGCCAGGGTTAATACACTGACATGATCTATTAAAGGACATAGCGCAAAAGTGTCTCATTTTGAATCTACAATGTTTTATTCACTTGAAAATGACTTCTACGTGAGGCCGATACTGTTCATGTCACGAGATGTCCTCTTTAGTCTCAGCTCTATTGTCAGTTTCACTGTTTAAACTGAATACTAGTTTCTTAAGTTTAATATCTAATTTCTGTCACTGAGAAGACTAAAGGAGAGCAGGATAGTGTGCATGTGACAAAACAATGCTAAATTTAATTCCACCATGTGATGCAAACAGAAGCTGTATTTGGGATAGCCCATGATTTTACATTAGAATAACATACGACAAGGGAGATGGTTGAGGTGTGTAACCACTGTAAAATGTCTCAAGCTACTGGGATTGGACCTGGACTGGAACCATTTTCACTAATACTCTTCTAAGAACAAAGGATAGTTGAGCAAACAATGTCTGATACTTTTCATGATAATTTTAATGTTATAAAAACATCCTGTCAAAAAAAAAAAAAACTTTATTCTGCCTCCTAAAGACTTAAAATCCTGTTAAACTCTCCCTTTAAAATTCTGATTTCATTACATTAGAACAGCCCGTTCTGAGGAACAAAGGGGTGAAAATCTATAAATAAAATCTCTGAAGCCTCCTTTTGCTGCCCCCATGCGCCACATACAGTGCAATGCAGTTTGGATGTTTTCATACCTCAAATGTAACAAAACTATATATTTTTGTATCGCTCATTAATTTATGTTTGCTTCTTCTGGATAATCATCAGTTTAACAATACCTACTAAATGAAGGAAGCTTTTCTGTTATTAAATACATTTTATTACACAACAGATATTTTTGACAGTCTGGTCCTTTAACATAAAGAACATGAGTTGTTTTGGTTGGGTGCAAGTCTTCCATTCCTGTACATGGGCTTATGTATTTGTATATGTCTACTTTTAACTCATTTGACCAGACACAAACACCCCATCTCCCTAAGTGACCCCCCCCCCCCCCCCCCCCGCTCACCACACCCCGCCATCACTGCAGAGTTTCCCTTCAGCCCCAATTATCGTCATCTGACTTAGGCAGGATGTCTGTGACCAGGCCAGTACCAATAGTTTTGCTTCCCTCTCTCAAAGTGAACCTCTGGCCTTTCTCCAGAACCATTGGCTGGCGAAGGGTCATTATCAAAGAGGTGTCCTCCCCTGGCATCACCATTTCCTAAAACAGGAAGAGAACAACAGACCAAGTGGTTACAAACAGTCAACATCCTGTTGTTATACTACACTGTTTACAGATATGAAAGACTTGAAAATACATTAATTTATGTTGGGAAAGTTTACTTTATGAACTGGTGGATATCCTCACTGGAACAAACCCACACTGAGTGCCCAGAAGAATAAACATCACTACACACTTTAATAGAATCCAACAGCCCTGCATTAAATAATAATCTTGTCAAACTTCAAATAACAAAATGTTTAAAATGCATGTAGCGCATGTCATCGTGCAATAAAACTATTTTAGAATAACTGTTAAAATCTTTATGTAAACAAAGACACGTGCACGATGATGGCAAAAATCATAATGAAGATTATTGTGGTCAATACTGAGATCACGATTATTTAACACGATTACTCATCAACTTAGAAAACATCAAGTATTTAGTGAAAATGTCTTAACAGTGGGTTTTCTTGAACTTTAAACATGATTCAACTAAAAAACAAGTATTTTATCTACAGTACCTAATCGTGATTGACAGTTCAGAAGAAACTGTTTTATCTCAATTATTTTGTTTTCATAATCATTGGATGCCTAAATTGTATTTGAAAATAAAATTCAACTAATGGCCTACATGGCCCTACGCACTGTTGTAGATGGGATTCAAACCTGACACTATATGACAAACGCACCTTGTCACTGGGCAGAGTGATCCTGCAGGCCATGTCCCAGGTTAGAGAGAACATGACAGGAATGAAGTTGCTGACAAATGGTTTGTGTCTGCCTCCCTCCTCCTTACTCAGAATATACACCTGTGATACAAGAAGCAGACAGACACACACACAAAACTTTCATGTAACAGATAACATGGAGTCATGGATTTCATTTTAGAATCGCCTAAAATAAACAAAAAACAAAAAAACATATCCTCACTAAATCTCTTTGTGCATATAAAAAAACTTATATCCTCACTAAATCTCTTTGTGCATATCAGTAGATAAACAGTGTCTTTAATTCAGTGATTGACCCCAGAGTCATTAGCTGGTCTTCCCAGTTTACTTTAGAAACTGCTTTTTAGCCACTGCAGTGACTGGATTCTATACGGTACCATCATACAGTACCGTCGTGATTGTCACCCCATCTCCAGTTAGGATTTTGCCATTTAAATTCAGATTGCTAAAAATACAGTGGTGTGAAAAAGTGTTTGCCCCCTTACTGATTTCTTATCTTTTTGCATGTTTGTCACACTGTAATGTTTCAGATCGTCAAACAAATTTATATATTAGTCAAAGATAACACAAGTAAACACATCATGCAGTTTTTAAATGAAGGTTTTTATTATTAAGGGAAAACAAAATCCAAAACTATATAGCCCTGTGTGAACAAGTGTTGGCCCCCCTGTCAAATGAAGTTGCTGACAAATGGTTTGTGTCTGCCTCCCTCCTCCTTACTCAGAATATACACCTGTGATACAAGAAGCAGACAGACACACACACAAAACTTTCATGTAACAGATAACATGGAGTCATGGATTTAATTTTAGAATCGCCTAAAATAAACAAAAAACTAAAAAAACTTATATCCTCACTAAATCTCTTTGTGCATATCAGTAGATAAACAGTGTCTTTAATTCAGTGATTGACCCCAGAGTCATTAGCTGGTCTTCCCAGTTTACTTTAGAAACTGCTTTTTAGCCACTGCAGTGACTGGATTCTATACGGTACCATCATACAGTACCGTCGTGATTGTAAACAGATCAATAGGAACTGTTTGAAACTTTATCTGCTCAGACCTGGGCCTGGACTTTCTGGTGAGGCATGATGGACCCTGGTTTGCACAGCACCATCCCTCTCCTTACATCCTCCCTCTTCAGACCTCGCACCAGAGCGCCCAAGTTATCTCCTGCCTCTGCCCGATCCAGAGACTTGTGGAACATCTCGATACCTGTGCCCAAGAGGACAGACACCAAGGTCAAAATGTTGTTTATGCACCAATGCTCCTACAGCTCATACATCTTTGGACACACCAGTACACCAGCCTGACTTGAATTCGTCGTCATTTACCCGTTTCTCTACTAACTTACTGAGATTTTTACTTTGTTACACATGTCCATTTGTCATGTCCTTTTTAAACAGCACTAGACCTCCTCCTCTGAGTTTCTGCTGTTTTCTCTTTCACTCACCTGTAACCACAGACTTGATTTTGCAGTTGTGGCCCACAAACTCACAGTCATCTCCTTTATTGATGACACCCCTCTCCATAGTGCCTGTCACCACTGTACCCCTGCCTGAAACACACAATAGATGATCAAATTCAGAGAAAATAACCTTTTTTTAATATGTCTCAGCTTATTACAACTTTGAGTTAGTGTTTTACAGTTACAGCCCCCCAACCCCCCCCACAATTTACCTGGAATAGAATAAATTCCTTCAATGGGCAGAAGAAAAGGTTTCTCCAGCTCTCTTTTGGGGAGAGGAACATAAGAATCCACAACCTCCAGCAGTTTCATCACTGCATTCACACCCAAGTCAGGATCCCTGTTCTGATATAGAGGAAAAACAATTACCCAGATGTCTCAGAGGATCTACTGTAGAAAATTAAACAGAGGCGTAATTCTGTGGATTGGTGCTGTATTATCAGAACTGTAAGATGATTTACTGCCAGCATTCCTCTCACCTCCAGGGCGCAGAGAGCAGAGCCTATTATAACAGGTGTGTTCTCGCCATCATAGCCAAACTCAGTGAGCAGCTCGCGGATCTCGATTTCCACCAGCTCCACCATCTCCTTGTCCTCCACGGCGTCGGCCTTGTTAATGAAAACCACAATATGCTCGACGCCAATCTGCCTGGCCAACAGGAGGTGTTCGCGTGTCTGAGGCATCTGGCCATCAGTGGCTGCCACCACCAGGATGCAGCCATCCATTTGAGCTGTGCCTGTAATCATGTTCTGAACAAGGAAAGTAGTCCTTATTGTGATAAGTCCAACAACAACAAAGTTGCATCATATTCAGTGTTTTCTTGTTCAGGTTAGTTGCAGGAGCATGAAGAAGAAAAGCAGATCACCTTGATGTAGTCAGCGTGACCTGGGCAGTCTGTGTGGGCATAATGTCTATTGGCTGTGGTGTATTCCACATGAGAGGCGTTGATGGTGATGCCTCGTGCCTTCTCCTCAGGAGCATTGTCAATGTCCTCATACTTTCTATAGTGAGCACCACCAACATCAGCGAGCACTGGGGAGGGAAGTCCACATCACTCAGATCATGTGTGAGCACAAACAACTAAAGAGCTTTTACTTTTCCTTGTGGGTCGGTTCAACTAATTCACTGTTTGGACTAAATAAAATATGATGTATGTATGTGTATCTAAACCAGTGTAAGAATAAAAGCTTGGACATCAGTGATTCTACCTTTTGTGATGGCTGCTGTCAAGGTGGTCTTGCCATGATCAACATGGCCAATTGTTCCAATGTTCACATGGGGCTTCTCTCTGCTGTATGTCTTCTTAGCCTCCGCAGCAAAGGTCCGCCGACTCAGAGGCACAGCACACTACAAGCCAATGACAAATTCAGGAGTTAGAACTGTTAGAAAGCCATATTTTACAGTCTGTAGACTGCAGATTGTGAACTTACTCACCAATTTGAACGAGTTGTGCAGGAGGCTTGGTGAAGAAAGTTGAAGGGCTGAGAAGAGTGAATCAAAGTGTTTGAACTATATAAACTCACACAGCAGCTGATTATCACAGTCTTGGTGGACTGACAGATCAAAAATCTCTTTCAGAGTCATAATCCACAAACCAAAATGTGTCATTGGGATGCAAAATCTGACACTAGACTTTGTTATTATTGCATGGCTCGTAACCAACTGTAACTACTATAACAATAACTACTAGTTGTTTTCTAGGAATATACTTAATTAAGTGTCAACGGGATAAAACAATACTGTAGTACTATAAGGATTCCTGAAATGCTGAAGTTGTTTTTCACATGCATGGATCAATGTGCACGAGTATCTTCAGATAACAGAAATGGGACTATGTGAGAGTTTAGTATCAGATTATCACATGGATTAAATCAGTGGGCTAAAAGATGCTTTGCTGCAGCTGACATTAAGCTTACAAGCTTTTGAACCAAAGGAAAGGCTCGGCAGTGTGTTTTTACTTCAGATAAGCTGCTGGCAACTATAAGAAGCAAGCTTCGGCAATCATCCAGTTGTCTTTGATATTAACTACTTTTAATAATTATTCATCAGTTCGTTGTCAGCCTTTGTTAGCTACATCGATAGCTAACGATCACTGGTAACGTGACCTTGCGCTGAAACGGGAAGAGACTTTCCATGTTCCTATATTTTGCTGGTGCAAACAATTTATTCTATTATACGCGCACAACAAAACGGACGGAAATGCACACAAAGTCAGATACTACCAAAACATTAAACTATTTTTTACCAGAGAAACATGCACGCAGCCCCACGAGCACCGCCATCTTGGATGATCTGCCAAACCAAAGATGAAAGTCAAGAGAGTGCCTTGTAAGTTCCAGAGATGTCGCTCGAAGCAGCGGACCTCCCTCGTATCAATAAATTGTTTGTTGTAGCTTTTTCTCATATAAGTATAAAATAATAAAACACTCCTACTACTACTTATAATACTACTAATAAAGATACACATTACTTATTGAAGTTTTTAAATAAGAGAAAGTGAACTTGAACTTAATTCTGGGTGCTACATTGTATTAATTTCTACAGCTTGATTTATTTGCTTATTTGTTACATTGCAGAAAAACGCTTTGTTTTATTTCTGTATTTGTCATATATTGAAAGACTTGCTGATGTCAAGCATGAACACGTTAAGATGTAATTACCTTATACTTTACACTATTTATCAATTATGTGATTTCATAACATGTACTTGCCATTAAAAGGTCTTCCGCTCGAGGGGTTTTTCATCTAGAACGTATGTCACTTTTACTGACTCTCTGAACGTCGCGCTTAGCAACGTCACTGATTTACCTTAAGTACGCTACTAAGGCGGAATTTGCTGCTGTAGCTTTTAAATATCGGAGTCGTATTACGGTCTCTTTTTACTAATTTATTATTTTATAAAGCTGTACTGACGCGGAAATTAAAATTGATAAAATGACCCTGAAGTGAGTGAAAATTACGATAAAATCATTTTACTTGCCAGTTTGGTCTCAGGATATGGTAAAGCATGGCCGCCTCCTTGCCGCTTGTGAGACCAGCTAGCTAGAAAGTTCTAGTGCATTCATGTTACTGTGTTTATAGAGGGGTTAGACCTGCGTGGAAGCTAAAAAGAAACTTTGTGTCCATTAATGAGCACCGTTTTATAGGACTCTTGAAAGGTAAGTATACAGTGCTTTAATTTTGCCTATGATATTACAGTATAACCGAAGCTCAGTGAGAATCTTTATTGGTAGTAAGTTAGCCTGGGTATGTAGGATGACTTCTGTAATTTTTTCCATTTTTAATGTTTCTGGTGATTTGCTAGGTTTTTCTCTGTGTAAAGTGCCTTGAGGTGATTTTTGTTGTTGTTTGGCACCATACAAGTAAAACTTAACTGATGATGTAAACTTATTAGCTGTTCCTTACTAGAAACGTGGTCCTGGAAGTACAGCCAGGGTAGTGTTATGCATCCTTAGAGTAAAGTCAGGTGAACTTAACGTTATAGTCAAGAAGTTGACTGCTGGGTTTCTAAAGTCCAGTTATGTTGAATCTGATTTTCCCTGTTTTTCTCCTCAGCTGTACACATCATGGCAGAAGACAGACAGAACAGGCAGTATCCACATAATCTTCAGGGGGTCTTGCAGCTGGCAGTAGAGGCAGGATCTGCTGCAGAGGGTCCTGCCCCTCTTGAACCTATGTCAGAGGAGGTAAGTGCCTGTTAATTGTTGATTTCAAATCTGAGAGGGCTTTGGGAGATAACCCCTGAAAGCACAATTTTAGATTAGTAGCTGGACAAAACGAGCTTGAATATGCCTTGGAATATGGCAAATTGGCAGTGGGAAATTGTAGAAGGGAACAATGTTTGGACATTAATTTGTACTGAAAGGCATCATTGCCTAGACACAAGCATCAGCAGTATTTAATACAGGATGACAAATATTTTCACGGTCTTTCTGTGTTCCAGAGAAAAGCGTGGCTGAGAGAAGCTCTTTCAGAAATTTGCAAAGGGCAGGTGGATGAAGTGGAGCAGATGAAGCAGTGTCTGGCTGTCCTAACCAAAGAGGGAAGAAGTGAAAGGGAGAGAGAAGGAGAGGAGGAGATGGATGAAGAGGATGAAGATGAACGGGAATCGGCCTTTGAGTTGCTGTCGGAGTTGTGTGAGAACCTTGACAATGCTAGAGGTTTGTGGTGAACCCTATCTGAGATGGTATTCCCAAAGCAGTCTTTAGATCCTAACGTTGAGTAGCTGTCCTAACTGTGTCTCCCACTTTCTCTGCTTCACAGATCTGATGATTCTGGGTGGACTGGAGTTGTGTGTCTCCCAGTATCTGTGTCATGTCCAAAGTGGGCTAAGGTGGCGTGCTGCAGAGCTTATCGCTTCCTGTGCTCAGAACATGCCACAGGTGCAGGTTCACTTGCTTAACATTGGGGCACTGCCAAAACTACTCCAGCTGATAGACTCAGACCTCCATTCCACTGTCAGAGTAAAAGCCCTTTATGCCGTCTCATGTGAGTATCGAAGAGCTCTGAAACACACACACACCTATTTAACATTTAAGCTAGATTGAAATGCTGTTTGCATTCGTGCAGGTTGATCAGTATACACGACACCGCCAAGTAAAACTGTAATTGTATCCCAATGTTACTTTAGGTTTGGTCCGAGAGCAGGAGGAGGGATTCCAGGCGTTCCTGTCTCATGATGGTTTCTCAGTTCTAATGCGAGGCATGCAGGCAGAGAATGAAAAACTCAGGACCAAGTCGGCTTTCCTCCTGCTCAACCTGCTGACATCACATCCTGAACAGAAAGGTACAAACAAGAGAGGCTCATGTCAACTGGTTTACAGATCCCACACATCTACAGCCATTCTTGGGTTACAATTGGCTGATCGATGTCAAAATATTTTTAAAAAGTGTGTGAATAGCTATGGTCTTCATTCCCTGGTGTCAATTTTACTAGCACCTCACAGGGTCTACAGTGAACTAAGTTTTTATGTAAGCTGCTCTGTTTGTTTTGAACTTTTAAATATAAAATAGCAAAATTTGGTCTCCTAGTGAATTCACATCTTGCACCTCTAGACAAACACGTTTACACAGCATGCTTGTAATGCTAGCTCGATGAGATGTGTTTTCCATTTCCTGCAGATTCAGTTGTCTCCATGGGTATGGTACAGCAGCTTGTATCTGTTCTTCGCACACCACACTCACCGTTCCATGAACATGTGCTTGGCGCCCTTTGTTGGTAAGAAACACTCCTGCCCTTCCTATTTTCAGCACTCAGAAGTTGACATTAATTCATGGTTCATATTAGTAATTATCTCCTTATTTCTTTGTCTGTCTAGTCTGGTGGAGGACTGTCCACAGGGGCTCCAAGACTGTAGGAATCCTGCTCTGGGCCTTGAGGAGTTACTCAGACAAAAAGCCAGGGAGCTCCAAGGAAAGGAAGAAAATCAGGTAATTTATACACAACTTTTTGCAAAATACAAAGTCAAGACGGTAAAATGGGTGCAAGTATTGTGATTGTCCAGACCTGAAAATGTATTTTGGCCTTTTTTGTACTAAAGCCAGCAGAGTAGATGTTATAAGGAAAGTTGTCTTTTCTCATGTACAAAAAAATCACCACATGACTGCAAAATCTAGTTCAGTGGAAACAATATTAGACAGTAACTGGTCTAAACAAATAAGCAACCAGATTTTTATGATATCCATTTTTGAGGGCCAAATAGGTGCCAAAATGTATATATTGTGTACAGAAATGATTTAAAATTACCCAAAATAATAGAGCTATTAGTCACATTAAGGGCTAGGCTTAATCTCTACCCTGACAACATCTTTTAAAGTTACATTTATGTTTCCAACAGGAAGAACTGGGCTTCTGCAAGCGTTTGAAGGTTATGTGTTTCTGTAAGGAGCAGCCAGATGACAGTGGGATGGATCGCTGAACTCCTATTAACCTTACCTGCTGTAGTGTCAGTGTGTAAAAATGTAACGGAACATTCATGATCTAGATCATGAATGTTAAGCAACATTTGTCTGTTATGACACATGTAATCCAGGAGCTGAATTTTACTATGTAAATAGGTGTAATGTATAAAATACTTCACATGTCTGCTGTTATTTTGGTTCAGTGTTTTTAGATCTTCATATCTTAAAAGTATTACCAAATAATGCCCTAACAGGTAATGTATTTTTTTTTTCTATTTTATGTATTAATATTTACATCCAAATATCAATTCGGTTACATGTATGTCTAATTTTTAATTACTGCAAAGCTAGGTTTGTCTGAAGTCTCTAAGCTAAATTATTTTCAGTTGGTTGTCTCTTAAAAGTTGACTCAGAAATACAGATGATTATTTTTTTACACCATATTTATTTATTATCAGCCAAACAAATGGGAGTAGTTATGTACATATCCAGCTCACAAGTGGATCACATTGCCAACACATATGTATATACACAACCTACGCTCAAACTTGGATGTCACAGAAAATGATCACCTTCCTGTTTTATTTCATTTGGTTTAAAAAAAAAATCTATGACCTTAAGTACTCAGTGGCAGTAGTGGGACTTTATCAAGGAAGTAGGAAGATACTTCAGCTTCTAAAGTCTAAAGAGCCACAGATATGCTGTTTAGGACCTCTTCCATTTTGCAAAGTCATCCTTGTTCTCCACTGCTTTTACATCACCCACAGCAATTAGAAGCTGTGCCAAATAATATGTCACCATGACAACAGTGCTACCCTGCTTCACTGGTGCAATCACCTTGAACAATTGTAGAGCCAGTGACGTGTCAGAAACCAAGAAGAACAAACCTCCTAAGAGTGTGGTTGTGTTGCGGGTTCTAATAGCTAATACTGCCATTAGTGTAATTAAGAAAATATAGGCCCCCACAGCTGGAATTAGTAGATCTGAGTTTGGCACCTTCTGCAGAAATGGATAGAGATAGATGTAGAGACATGTTCCCACCAAGAACAGGATCAGATATAGAAAACGGGTCCACGAGGAGGAGGGGGAACCTGTTGCGTAACGACTTGAGAGGAAGGTGAGTGAGTACAGCAGATGAGCCACAGCAAATGCAGCCATCCCTGAAAAAGATGAGATGAAAAATATAAGATATATGACTAAATCAAATGAAGTATATTATTTCACTAGTGTCTGCTGATGGACAACATAATGACTCCCTGCAGCTTAATTTGCATCTGTAAAATGGTCCAAAGTGTGCTTCCCTCATGCACAAACAAGCTCTTACCATGAAGAAAAAGCTCAGGCCATATCAGACAACAGTCACCAACAGCGGAGAAGAGGAGTCCTCCCACCACACCCAAGACACTCTGACCTCCATTCCAGCTCAGCACTATTGCGGCCAATAGGAGTGTCGGTGCCGATTTGACACCTGCAGACATGATGGATGCGGGAAAGTCGGGATCCCACATGTAGAAGTACACAGCTGTGGACAAAAAGAAAGGCAGGAAAGAGAACAGCAGAGTACAGGGCTGACAGAAAAGAAGGAACAGAAAGAAATGGCGATACATGTCACAACAAGAGTATGTTGAATAATGATCATAGACAGTTTCATTTCCACATGAAAAAGGTTGTAACATCTACATCTACTGAGCAACTACTGCAAATAAGACAAAGTGATTTTAGGTACCATGTTTCTCCTCTGTCGTCTGTCAAGGGCATGTGTCTCAAGAATGTCCATCTTCTCACAGTTGGTGCTGATGTGGGACCCTACAGATGTTTCCGCTGGATGGACCTCCCTTGTTAGACCCCCTCTTGTTTCTTCTGCTTTTGCGGATGTTTCTGTTAGTTACTGACACATATAATCCTCAAACGTTCTTGTCTTGCTTTCTTGTTCCCCTCGTCTCAAATCTCTGCCGTGTTTCTCAGCCGGTTTGACGTTTCATAGCAATGAACTTTGGAACAGTCCTTGCTGATTGTTCTCTGATAATCAATGTTCTCCTGTACAAACAGGTGACCTTTAACCTCTCTAGGGGAACTAAATTACTGATACGAACACATATAGAACAAAGTTGAACTTGACACAAAATTTGATTTGTGAATTGTAAACTTTTATAAATGATAAAAGCTTTTTTTAAAATTTACTTTATATGTGAACATCTGATCGTTGTTGGTATTTAGACATGTCTGGATTTTGAAAACTCAAATGTGGGAAAGTGAATAGTTAAGATAAAGGTGCTTTGTCATGTCTGGGGACACCAACCAAGTAACACGGTGCTGTTTAATATGAAACTAAAAATTCTGTTGTTGTATAGGATTATTTGCCAACAAATGTGTAATATATCATTTGTAGGGGTTGTAATCAAAGGGTGATCCTAATTAAGAAAGGAAAGGATTTCACATGACATTGCTTGTGTTCAATAGATGGCCACGTTACATCAAAGCTT
Organism: Monopterus albus; assembly: GCF_001952655.1. Classification (NCBI taxonomy): domain Eukaryota; kingdom Metazoa; phylum Chordata; class Actinopteri; order Synbranchiformes; family Synbranchidae; genus Monopterus; species Monopterus albus. The sequence goes on from NW_018127915.1 coordinate 2,008,837, forward strand.
TCCAAAAAGGCAAGTGCCACACTACACGATATAACAGAGCTACTTATATATGTTTTTTTAATAGATGAAACACTGTCACTGTTTGCACATGGCTTTGAGTTTCATCATAGCCTATTAGTTTGTACCAGTTAGTTTATCCTTATTACTTGAATTCAGTTTTCATATTCTATGTATTCTGTGTTTCTACTTTTATTCTATTTTAGTTCTTAAATGGTATGGGCATTCAACATTAGGTGAGAGAGAAACAGTATTTTGATTTTTCTGTATGTCCTGCTCATATAGTGAATTGACAATAAAACTCTTTAATCTTTGATCTTGATCTAAATTGTTTGTGTGGGACAAATAAAAGCAAAGTAAACATATATAGTAGATGTAATTTAACAATCAGTCATTGTCTCATCAGGAAAACAGAGTTAAGTATTTTTGCACTTTATAGTTCTTAATGGATCTGAAACTGAAATTGATTAAATATAGGGGGGAGAGTTTGGTGTGTGATAATTCCACAAACTGAATGACAATTATTAACCATGGCCTCTCTGAGTCAAACTTTGTACTGTACATGTTCACAAGTCCCTGCGCTTGTGGGCTGGTTGTTGTGCTTCAAACTGGGACACACAGCTCTGCAGTAGTTTGGGATTATTGGGTGAGTAGAGGAAGAAATGTAGTGAGTGTTATACAGTATTAGTTGACCAGAGTGAGGGAGATCAGGTTTGAAGTAAGGTCAGTCAGGTATGTATGTGTGCTGTCAAGTTGCAAGTGAATGTTCTGGGAGTTTCATTAGCATGTTTGCTTTCTGTGCACAGGCCATGGCAGCCAGCTCTCCTTCCCTAAGGATTGGAGTTGTAGGATATGGACATCTAGGTTTGAACTGCCCGTGCAAACGCCAGACACACACCTTCTGTTCAGTTTCTTTAATCACATCACACCTAATTACCTAATAACAGATTTGAGAGTGCCTAATGTCACAGGTGTATGGCTGTCTGTCCCTGACTTACTGTACATTTTTTTACTGACTGCACTGTGTGTGCTGCAGGGCAGTACCTGGTGGAAAGGATCCTCAAAGATGGAGCTGCTCTTGGTTTTACTCTGGCTTTTGCTTGGAACAGAAATTCTGACAAGCTCAAAGGTTTAGTCCCGGATGAACACATACTTTGTGATCTATCGTCCTTTGCAGAACGGTGAAAACACGCAAGTGATGTGAACTCATATACAAAACAGTGTCATCTTATATCATTCCACAAAATCACCTTAATGAATAATGACTGTGCTTTTCAGGCGATGTGATGTGATTGTTGAAGTGTGCCATCCGCAGATAGTGAAAGATTTTGGGGTCCTATTCCTTTCTCAGTCTCATTTCATGGTGAGATTCTTATCTGTTTGTGAGGAAGTTTTGCTGGTTGAGTGCGGCATGAATGATTAATTTTATTTTAATCTTTACTAGATATCGTTATCTTGCCATCTGGAGGTTTCATTGTTTGCTAGACTAAGAAAGAAAATAGATTTGAGTTTGCAAAGCCTTTGTTTATGTTCCTGCTCCTCAACTGTAACAGACACTAAACACAGACTGCTGTACGACAGGTAACAACGTGTTTTTGTGTTTTTATTTGGTTAGATGTATTCTAAAGAGATTGAGTAGCTATTGTAGTGTTTTCATATTTTGGGTATTTCTAATATATTTGAACAACTTTTGGATCTAATAAGGTAAATATACAGTATCACCATGGTAATTATGTTGCCGTTATTATCTCCAGCTTCAGTATGTGTGTTATTGGTTATAAAAGCTGATCATATATAATAGATTTCTTCTCTAAACCCAAATGTGTAGCGTGTGCTAAAATAGGTGCTGTTATTTATTCATTACAAGAAATGCAAATACACAAGCTGACATGAAGTATGAGCTGTTTTCAGTGTTAATCACAGAAATATGGCACCCTGTTTGTACTTTTTTGTTTCCTCAGGTGGGCTCTCCTTCTGCTCTCTCTGATCCTGAGCTGAACCAGAACCTGCGTCAGGCTGCTCACAAGTATAATAAGACCCTCTACATTCCCAGTGGTGCATTATGGGGAGGTCAGGACATCCAGAGGCTGAATGATAGTGGAGCCTTAAAGGTAAGACTGGGGTAGTGCTGTGTGGAGGGTATTAAAAAGAGACAATGGCTTCTCTTAACAGTTTTCAGCCCGTGTGCTGCTTTGTTTTCAGTTTGGCTCACAAAGATGAAATGGCCTTGGACAGATTTTAATTTTTGGAACACTGAGTTGATTTTGCTTAGTTTTAATTACATGAATGTAGATCATGAATGTCTTTAAGCAAATGTTAATTCCCAAAACCCAGGAGCAGGCAGGGGGTAGCTGTTTAGGGTTATGTAAAGTTGGGGTCAGGTTACGCATCATAACACAAGTGATTAAGGTTAGGTTCAGATTAACTTAAAGGGATACAGATTTTTCTTCCCCCAGAACCTACTCCTGAGTCTTGGGCTCTGACTCTAACCTAAATTTTATTTCATGGCTTCTGTTCAGGCTTTGTTCATAAGAATGTCCAAGCATCCATCCTGCTTCCGGCTGACAGGTGACATCCTCTCTGACTGGATGGAGGGAGAGGGCAGACGGGTTTTATTCAGAGGCTCAGTGGCAGAGTTGTGCCCACTTGCTCCTAACAATGTTAACACCATGGCAGCAGCAGCAGTGGCAGCAGGAACACTTGGCTTTACTGGTGTACAGGGAGAGATTGTTTCAGACACAGCGTGAGTCTCCCTCAACATTTGATTGGCTCAGTGCAGCTTCTCATAACTGTTTGAATCATTCAGTTTCATACCTCTTCATTATCCAGGTTAGTTGACTATCATGTGGTGGAGGTGGATGTGACCGGACCTGATGGCTTCTCAGTTCACACAGTGAGGAGGAATCCAGCCAGGCTCGGAGCTGTTACTGGCAGCGCAACGTACAACTCCTTCTGGAATAGTTTACTTGGTGAGCTCTGCATGGTTTCCAAACATTTTTTCAAAGATCCTGAAATAGAGTCTGTGAAGCACGTTTTTATGACTTAATAGTTTATCTGGCTAAATGATTACCTGTCTGAAACAGGTAATCATTTTGAACCAGGGTAAGTAGGGTTTGAGTGAATCAAGATGAAGGGTTCCCCTCCTAAAAGTCATACAATAAAACAACCTCAAACTGTAATTTAAATAAAAGAATCTGAGTACTTGAGAGGGAAATGTCTCTATGTTCGACTAAATACTGCTTTCTCACAAGAAAGGTTGAACTTTTGATGTCCAAAATCTTAATTTGAAAAGTAAAGCATAACTGCAGATTTTAAATATATGTAGTAGAGCAGAAATATAAAGCACAGAGGCATAAGTAGAGACACTCACAGTACAAGCACCTTAAAATTGAGTTCTACTGGAAAATCTTTTGGAAACAATGATAAACTTAATCTCTCGCAAAATAAACAGACTAAAACAATAATTGTTCTCAAGTTTGTGTGCGAGTAGGTCATGTCACTGAGATTCTGATTTTAAACTTTATATTCTTTTTCTTCTCAGTATGCAAAGGTCACGGGGGCCGAGTTTACTTGTGCTAAAACAGGTGCGGACTTTGAAGGATTATCTACAACACAGGAGGAAGATCCACTGCAAAATTCCAGATAAATTACATGGTTTATGGTGGATACGCTGTGTGGATGCTGGATCAGTAAGTCACGGAGAAACTGTAAACCCACAGAACCTTGGGCATCTCTGTTCCAATAAACTTGCATGCAAACAAAGAAAAAAGAGCCTATTTTCATTTTGTAAAATACTAGTCAGCACAGTATATATTTAAACTTTATTATAACCATCTGGTGCAAGATTGTAACAAACCTTACAGGGAGTGCGAGTATGCCTGTTAAAGCCATTTTCTTTATTCCATAACAAACAGCCAACGGCTCCTTTTCCAGCTAGTTCTCATCTTTCACTTGAAAGCATGGTTGCCATCTTACCATAGGACAGCCCCTTTTTTCCTTTCACCATCAAATACTAGCCAAAACAGGCAAACCCGGCAATAACACACAAGCGCACACACACACACACACAGCCACATGAACAGGAAGTGTGAGGTTGATGATCGAAACTGATAAGCCAGGAACTAAATGAAAACACACACCTGACACTAATCCAGCTAAGTGTTGTTGTACAGTATATGTGCGTTCTACATTTTATTTCCCCCTCTGGAAGGTTTTGTAGCTAACAAGGCATTTGAAAGAAAGACAAAAAAATGTTACAATTACAGTAGGTGGACAGCTGAGTTTAAAGCACCGCATCATTATCACGCAGGTCAAAAGAACAGGAACTCTTTATGCTTTGACATGGGGCTTTTTTGGCTGGAGAATAGCTGATCCTGCTTTTAATGACAAGTTGGTAAAAAGGAGGGTTATGTTGTTTTCACTGCTCTAACCCACTGCTGACTCAAGTATAAAAACATTCAGTGAGTCATAATATTCCTTTTTTTTAATGCTTTAGGTCTATATCATCCAGTGTTAGTACCTACAAAGTCCAGCAATACTGATTGTTTTTCTGTTCATGTTGAGCTGTTGTTCATCCCTTTCTACCTGCTGCATTTACTCCACAAAGCAAACCACTGTCTGCACTGCTGGTGTAACTGAAAGATTAACAAAACATATCAAACCGACATATTTTTAAAAATTCTGAGGTATGAACAGGTTGGGAAGACACTAACAGCATTGCAATTTTCACAACAACCTAATGTTAAATTTATCACTTGCATTCACACACCTGCATTCATTTACAAAGTGTGAGTACATGGATGTCTGTAACAACTTCCACAGAGGGAGTAGTTTCACTAGTGAGGTTTAGCATGTACTGTACATATGTGGCTCAGTTTTTCTCGCTTGCGATACCGTTGCTGTTCCCAGGAGACTTGTTTTTGAAAGGCGCCGTGTAAGGCTGGCGGATGTTCACCCGATCTTTTTCTGCCTCTAGATCCTCATCATAGCGCTCATCTTCATCATTGTCCTCAGCCTCGCTGTGGTGGGGGGAGGAGTGGCGGGACAGAGCCGGAGATGGCGGCACGGAAGCTGGTCGGGGGTAACGGAAGCCTGAGGTCTGAGGACAGGAACAAAGGCATTAGCGTCTCAATCAGTGGCTGGATCTGAGAGAATGTTGCTCCCATGAATTAAGATTACAATTAAAGCAGGTGCCAGCCGAGTACATTTTCCACATTAAAGACACATAAGTTAACTTACTGGGGTGGGTTCATGTTGGTCATATATGTAGGTGTCAGGAAAGGCTTTAGCCAGAGCCATATGACGGGCAGCTATGTAATACTAATGCAGAACAGAAGGAAAAAAGAAACCGCATGAATCTTAAAACATGATCTTAAAATTGTCACACTTATGAAATTACTCCTTGGGATTTGTAATCTAACCCTGCCAAGGTATCTCCAGTCCAAGAGATCACTCAGGCGCTCAGTGCGGTTCCTCTGGATGATCCTCTGGCGCCGGCTCTGCTTGCAGAACTGGAACAGGAAGGAAGTGAGCTGGTTACATGACTCGTCAACCCCCCGAAAGCGTCGATCCAGGATGTAAATACCTGCAAATGCAAACAGAATGATGTAAAAAGATGCATCAGTCATTCCTCTTTATGTGCTAAAAACATTTTTGAGAATCATGGAGAATTTAAAAGATAATGCATAAAGAAACGCACCATATGCGGAGGGGTCTGCTATGTGTTCCTCCATAAAACAGCCGAAGCCCGACAGATTGGTTGAGACTGATGGGATTCCCATGACTGTGCATTCAGCTGACAATGACAGAAGCAGTGAGGCCCAATTAACATTTTACAATACATCATACATACATGTGCAACGTGCTTACACCTCGTCCACATCCACGAGTCATACCTGGTGTGTACCCCCAAGGCTCATAGTAAGAGGGGAAGACGCCGAGGTGGCAGCCTCTTACAAAGTCCTCATAATCCATAGGAAGTAGAGGAGAGGTGGACGAAAGGAACTCTGGATGGAAGATTATCTATTGGATGAAGAAGTCGTTCATTATTGCTTTATAATTATTTACCATTACAAAGAGTGTGAGGTGTGTGCAGAGAAACTGTGACCACAACATGATGCTCTTTAGCAGTCACAGTGCTGAACTTGTATAGATCCTGGCTGATGAACAATACAGACTGTTCATAAACAACTGACATACCTTGACACGGTCAGCAGAGCTGTTGAAAAGGCCAATACGGCGGACACAGTTAAGGATAGGGTCGCTACTGTCCTCCAGCATGTTATGGGTGCAGATTGGAGGCTGGCATTGTCTCTGAGTCGCAAAGATGGCGCGCTTCATTATGGTGAAATCCTCTTTGTCCAGAATCTTTGACACATCTGGCAGCTGCCCACTAAAGACAATACATTGTTCTTTGGTTTAATGATGACAGTATAGGTGAAAAATGATAAGCTTGACTATCTGGGACCTTATTTCTAAAATGTGCATCTGGATTTCTTACCCATTTTTGAAAACAACTACAATAGAATATACATTAGCACAAATACACTACTGTATATCAGTTTGTTAGATAATCATCATTTTGACAATCTTTATACCAAGTCTATATTTTCTACCTAATCTAAATACATCCAGGTCTGATCGGAAACATTTAGATTTGTTTTTTTAATCAACATGTCTCTCCACATTTGACACTTTTCATAAAGTAGATTAAAACAGGTCAACTTACACTAAAAGTGAATCATAAAGTTTCTTTCCAAAGCGTTCCTTCACAGTGTGAGCGGTATCCCTGCCAAGGACAAAAATAAAAAGAACAGTGTAAAAACACCAGAGGTCAAAGTGTCTGATGGGGAAGACAAATCAAATCTGTCTCCATATGGATGAGGTGTCTGCTTTACAGTGTATGCTTTTAGTTATATACACACTTCATCTCAACAATTCAACCAGTTTAACACAAGAAGCCTCACCACAGCTGTTTCCTGACTGCCTGGCCCTTCAAGGTCTCCACATTAAAGTTGTTTGTCCGAGCCGGCATGATGAAGAATGCAATGACAGTCACGTCACTGTGGTTGACCTGAGACAGGTGGAGCAGACAGAAATATGGAGCTACACCTGGAATTCACCTTTCTCTTCCTCACCTTCGCACACAACCATGTAAATACCTTTACTACATCTGTTGACACAACGAGACCAACACACACTTACTCTCAGCAGATAGTTCAGTCTGGCTAATGCCTCCAAGAAGATGTCTGCTCCTTTGTTGGAGAACTCATACCTTCCAGCTATGAAGAGGAACAAACACTTGTCCAGGTTGAAGTCAAGGTTCCTGATGGTCAAGACAAACTAGTCATGTAATCTCCTTTAGAGCAGCACATATCATGTACATATTCACAGTTTTTTACTATAACAGCATAATAGGCCTGATATTCTTTGTCATTTCATTTGTCTCATTCTCATATTAATGTCAGTTTGATGAAAATCATGTAGCAAGCAGGATGAAAACAGGAAGCAAATGTTTCCAGGGAAATTCAGCAGAACAATGCAGCATTCATTCATATACCGATATTCAACATTTATCCTTTCTCAACATGCTGCTAAAGTTTGGGCTGTGTATTGACCCATAGAAGTGTCCCCTGATGAACTCCTGAATCCGACTCTTGCTCTGAGCGTGGAGGTTCTGAAACTCATGCACAGCTGAGAACTTCTTCACATTGAGCCCGTTGGGAGTGATAATGTCTGCGTGGAGTGAGAAAGAGAGTGAAGGCAAAAATGAATGCAAAACACAAAAGAAAGAGACAGGCAGAGAAATATCAGTCCAGACAGTTACCTACAGTTTAACTGAGATAATGGTTTTGTTGGTTTGTTTGTTGGTTGGTTTCTTCACAACATAACTTAAAAAGTAATTTTGATGATTTTTTTTTTAGGAGAGGCAGGGTATGGCCCACAGAACAATCTATTAAATTTTGGTCCTGACTCACATCCAGGAATTTTTTTTGAATCTTCACCATTGTGAGATGCGACCAATTTCAATATTTTTGCTCCATAACTCCGTACACAGTGTCTACACTGCTTGGACAAAAATTGCACGATAACATCCACATAAGATTTACCAAAATAGCAAAGTATGATCTGGATCCAAATAAGATTCTAGATGTGTTGATCCAGAATGTTCATATTTATATGGCTCATGGAAAATTTGCTTCTGTGACACAACATATAATGCTACAGACTTGCAATTCAGGATCAAATTCTAGCTTCAACTCTGCTGACTCAGCAGGGCGTCAACAGATTTGACATACCTTCAAAAGTTACCGAGTTAGATCCTGAAGAAAACCACCATTATTGAAATATTGTTCTTCTTGAATAACATTCAAACTAATAATGATATCAATGTGATTCCAAAGGCTAGGGGTAGGTTTTTATCGTTAATGATTCATAATATGAAGGTCAAACTATCATGGCAATATTGCTTTTAGGTGTAATGGGATTATGAGGACAGTGGCCTGCCTTGGTGGAGGTTTGCGGTCTCCGAGTGCCGTCTAGCAAAAACAATGAAACCTCAAGACTTTCAGTAAAAAAGCAGCAAGAAACAGTCAATTCTTGTTCAGTGAGAACTGCTCTCTCAGCCAGTGATAAAAAAAAAAATATCAAGGAAGTTTCTGAAAGCAATGCCACACACCCATTCACCTCCACACACCTGGTTTCCTCTTGAGCAGGTGCTCTGCCTCAATGGCTGTAATTTGTGACACAGTGGTGAAGACATGGGCACAGTGAGCAGCTGCCCGCTCCAAACAGTAGCGATGGTAGATCTGTCTGTCGCCTGCTTCTTTATCCACATTGAACTGAACAAGTCAAAGAAAGCAGAGAGCACAACGAGGATGACTGCTTGCTGAATACCAAATCTGCAGTATTTCCAACAATAAAAATAACCTGATTTTGTAGCTATTGTGGCATGTGGATGTCTTGGCATCTTACTATTCTTTGCTTGTTACTTCATTAAATTCTTGTGCAATAAATGGACACATTTGCACACTGAAACACACATACCTCTGCAAGGTTGTTATAGAAGTCCACACTTCCGGCACAAAGATATCGCCCCAGCAGTGTAGCGTGAGTGGTGAAGATAGTCGCAACAGGTAGCTGTCTGTGTCTACACAGCACCAGGCCGAGGCCGGCCAACCACTCATGGAAATGGGCCACAATGTGTGGAGGCTCCTCAGACTGGGCTGCATACTGCAATATGGGAGAATACAGGTTCAATGTGAACTACAACACACACAAACACACCCCTACCTATACTCAAACACAGGGTAGCCTTCATGCGTTTTCCAGGGTTCTGATATTTCAAGACTTTGGATATGTAATGCAAGGCTTCTTAAGAACCCACAGATAATTCACTTTCTTTCTGCAAATAAACACAACTCTCTTTTTGACACAACACTACTAATTTTCACTTCATGTTTATATAAATAGTTGTGAGCTGTAAGGCACCTCTCCTAGAAGCCATGCCGTCAGAAAGCCAAACAGCACAGCATCGTTGGCCTCGCGGTCAAACCATGGTACACCAATGTCACAAAGGTCCCACAGCTCACTCTTCCAGCGGTCCAGAGACCAGGCCGTGAACCCAACATCGATCAAAATAACGTAGGGACTCCCCTCAATAAGCCAGCGCCCAAAGTAGATCTGCAGGGAAATGGAAAAAAAGGGTAAAAAGGAGTAAAAATCTTGTATTAAGTGGAAAAGGTAAAATAAATAGTGGTACTGAGTCATCACTTAACAACAAACATAGCATAAACCACACCAATCTTGTATGCATTTGAACATGAACAGCCACAGCTGTGACAACAGCTCCTAATTTTGGTACATGCATGCGTTCCTGTTATGTACTTTTACCATTTTTTTCTGCCTCTAATCTAACAAGTATTTTATTTGCATATTCCAACCACACACAATCTAATATTAGCCTTGATGGAGTTAACCTTGTTCATACAAAACTGCAATCAACATATGTCACTTCAAGCTTAAATTATGACTAATACAGGACCTAAATGTCTTTTAAGGAAAAAAGATTTTCAGGCCAACTAGTAACGGTGGCCTGGTTTGTCATGAAATGTAAAGGCTGTGTGAATCATGGGATCCAAATGGACTTCATTGAAAAAGAAAAAAAGCACAATCTCTTTAAGAAAGTATCATTACAACTACTGGCCAAATTCCAAAGTACTCCCAGAGTGACACAGCACAAAGCATTAAAAGTATCGTTTTCTCTCTCTCACACACAGACACCCCCCCACCCCCCACCCCCACCGTCATCTATTTCTGGAGTGTAACTGTGTGAAAGTGTAAGAGAGAGAGACACTGATACAACCTTTAACCTTTGGATGGAAATGTCAGGATGTTTAGAGATATGGTGGTCAGAGACAGAAGGCTGAAGAGAGATAGTGGGTCGGATATAAAAGAAGGACTAAGGATGATCTCTAACTGGTGTAGTGCACATTCATTGCATGTTTCTACAAATCTCACTCGATAATACCTCCAATTATTTGTCCTTGAGTGGAACAAACAAATTCCACTTGGAGATGTGTGTGTCTGCAGGATAGGTGTGGTAATACCTTACATCCACTGGAGTTCATTTTGTCAATGGTTCTTTTCAGCACAGGACTAGTGGGCTCAATCAACTCCACCTGAGTGCGCACATTGCTCTCCACATAGGGACCCACCAGGAAATAGTTTTCCCCCCATTCCTCTGAGGTCAGACGGGCTTTGGTCTGGATGACAGTATAGATGCCTCCAACTTCACACGCACAACAAACATGCCACATAAAGTTATATGGTTCAAACTGATAGGAAACTACATTTTCCATGAGAGGAATAATATGTAAACTAATAAAGTCTGATGTGAAGACACATAAAAAGAAACACATTTTATAATATATATGTATTTTACATACAGTGGGTATGGAAAGTATTCAGACCCCCTTAAATTTTTCACTCTTTGTTATATTGCAGCCATATGTTAAACTCATTTATGTTCATTTTTTCCTCATTAATGTACACACAGCACCCCATATTGACAGAAAAACACAGAATTTTTGACATTTTTGCAGATTTATTAAAAAAGAAAAACTGAAATATCACATGGTCATAAGTATTCAGACCCTTTGCTGTGACACTCATATATTTAACTTAGGCTCTGTCCATTTCATCTGATCATCCCTGAGATGGTTCTACTCCTTCATTTGAGTCCAGCTGTGTTTGATTATACTGATT